>NC_068987.1:49927133-49951093 GCF_001194135.2 Octopus bimaculoides | reverse complement strand
CTAGTAAGACGTTAAATTATTTCCCTTGTATTTTTATTTACTTTTTTTACGTCCCAAAACTGGAAGATTAGCCTTCTTTTCTACTCTAGGCACAAGGCCCGAAATTTTGGGGGAGGAGGATTAAGTCAATTAGATCGATCGCAGTACACAACTGGTACTTAATTTATCGAACCCGAAAAGATGAAAGGCAAAGTTGATCTCAGCAGAATTTGTACTCAGAACGTAAAGACAGACAAAATACTGCTAAGCATTTCGCCCGGCGTATTAACGTTTCTGCCAGCTCGCCGCCTTATAATAATAATAGCTACAGCCATAAAGTAACACGGTTTTTATATTAATATGAAACTAATACTTATTCTCTTTGGTTATCGCCCTTGTTCCTGTTACTTCCGGAAGCCACATCCGTAAATTGGAAGATGGCGTCCACCTTCGGAGACGATCTTTTCGATATATTTGAGTCGAAAGCCGAGAATTCTAAAGTAACTGATAAAAAAAATGAAGAAGAGAAAATATCGGTTGAGGATACACAAAGGTAAGATTCAATTTGATAATAATTATCAAGTAATATTCATGTTTATGCGTTCCCATATTGTCACGTGTTGTACACGTCCCATTTCCCCCTTGTTCAAGTATTTAAAGTGTTAAATTTGCTTTAATTCTATTTTATACAAATTTGTAAAATTTCAGTAGTTGTGTCTTATTAAAACATCCGTTTGACTTTCATATAGTCCGTTTCTAATCCATTCGAAGCGGCCGATTAAACAGTTATCTGATGAAGCGAAAATGAAAGAACAAATTTCTGTTCTCGACAACTCTGCCATTATATAATATTAAAAGGAAACATTTTTTAAGAAATAATTTTGATACAAAAATTAGCTTAAACGTAGTTTTTTATTTGAGGACTTTGAAAGGGTATTAAAGCTTTTTTTATGTCGTTTTGTAACGAAAGAATTTTAAAAATAAAAATGGCCCTGGAATTTGTCGCGTATATTTTATATTTTTAGGTACATTTCGATTGCGTTTCAGAAGCTAGAAGGCCCATTTTTTAAAAATACTAAACACAGCGCATATGGGTACCAAATAGAGATCCAAAGATTAAGAGCTTTTAAAGGATATTAGCATAGTTTTTGTGAAATATCGGTTGTTGATAGGATCATTTCCCGTACTGTTTGTTTATGATGAAATTTTATTTAAACTGTTTTTCCATTAAATGTTTCGTATTTGTTTTTGTTTTTTGTTTTGCTTCTTGAATGTTTGACAAGTTCTTTTAATTACATGCTTTAGGAATTTTTAAAAAGTAATTTTTAATACTTCTTCACAACACTTGGTAAGCATGGGTGACAAATAAATGCACAAGGCATTTTGTACATTTGCAAAGCAAGACTTCAAAGAATTGCCACTTACCAAACGGTAAAACTTCATTTCTGCGACGTCTTGTTTAGTGTCAGTATGAGAAATAAGATGAGCTTTAAACATTGCTACAAATTGCACAAATTCTTTACTTAGACTTTCTTCGACGTCTAGATATGATTTAACGAAAGTGCTACAATTGATGAAGGAATCTAAATTCATCTTTTGATAAACTTTCTGGTGTTCTGAGAGGGAAGAAAAAAGAAGATAGTCATAATGGCAAGAAAGGTTTGGTGTTTAAGATTCAACAAATTGATTTGAAATCATTGAAGTCATATTTGCGATTTCCCTTTGAGTTGTTGACTACCTTCACATTTTGTCAGATCCTTAGCCTTTTTTACTCAATGTCTGAAAAGTAGACTGCATAACTTGAATATACCCAGGCAAAAATTTGTTGAATGCACTAGTGTTGAATCAAGTCTTTGCAGAAGATTGCAAAGAAGCATTGGTTATTTGAAAATGTTATACTTGACTCCCACAACTTGTGATGGTTGTGTAAAGTACCACACACTTGAAGTGAATGGAATCTTTGGGAAAAGGAAGACTGAGAAAAACTTGGGATGGAGTGGTGAAGACTAATTTCAAGATATTACACCTCATAAAGATGATAGAAAGTTATGACATTTGGCAATGCTGAAGAAAACCTTTCCACTTGTGCAAACATGGTGAAATGCACATTAAAATTTGGATAATGGTGGAGGTTTGGACTTTTATTTAGTTTATTCTTTCTAAGTCGCCATCTGCTGCCCCTCTTGTCTTTTTAATATCTTCACTTATGTTATCGGTCTCTTCTGCTTGCTACACTTGGCCACCTGTGTATTGTTCATATGCATTTCTCCAGTCACCATTTGTACTGCTGTACTCCCATTGCCTGAGTAACAAGGGATTGCCATTCTTCAATACACCCCTCTGTTTACTTCCTGTACTACTAGCCACCCCTTCCTCTCCTTCAGATCACTCTGTCATTGGTTTCAAATTTTGACACAAAAAGCTAGCAATTTCAGGGGAGTAGATAGGTCAACCCTACCCCCACTCACACATACATGCACACAGTGCTCAACTGGTATTTATTTTATCAACTCTGAAAGGACGAAAGGCAAAGTTGACCTCAGTGGAACTTGAACTCAGAATGTGAAGACAGACCAAATGCCGCTAAGCTTTTTACCTGGTGTGCTAACTATTTTGCCAGCTTGCCACCTGAAATTACTCTGTCATTGACATCACTGTTTTACCATTGCTATCCCGACAACCTGTCACTTGCACTCTTTCTTGCCAGCAAACAATTTCTAATTAGTGACTCGTTTACTCTCTGTCATTATTCTCCCATTTCTCCTTCACCTTGCCTCAATCATACTGTTTTCCCCATTCATATTTACATGGTACATATACATCATCCTAAGACATAGCAATTTGTGAGACCATTTGAAATGGTGGCTGACACCAGCTGTAGCTTGATTAGAATTAATAACTCTATGATCACAAACACCATTATAATAAATGTCAGTGAAAAAGTTTGTAAATTCTTAAAGTAATTAAATATTTCATAAAAATGATTGCGATTATTTGCATCAATTTAACTTATTCAGGGCTGAGGATTTACTCAGGAGTATCGTTAAAAAGCGAGAGATTGACAACCCTGATGTAATTAGTTCCAAGAAATTAAAAGCTGACCATGAGGATCTTGCGTAAGTATTGAGTTTTTTAAAACAATTTTGTAAAAATATCTGTAAATTTTTTACTCAATTTCATTTCTATCTTTTAAAACTGTTTCCCAGGCTAACATGAATTGGGTAGCTTTTAAAGATTTGGATAAGCAGCAACATTTTAAATAGTTCTTGGAGATATTTAAAACAAAAGTAATGAATGTAAGGATTTGATTCACTTAACCTCATAGCTGTTGTTTATCATTAGTTCTAGGCAAAGCTGTGCAAGTTGAAGTTGGTAATATTTAGTATTTTACTGGAATCAGTGAAAATATACTGACTCCAACTAAATGTAAAATATAATGTATTAAAATTCATAACTTCACAAATACTAATTCGACTGTTTTTTTTTCTTGGCTTTATTTATTTCATCACTGAAAATAAATTAGATTTAAGGGTTTCTATGAAGAAAGCAGATCTGGTTGAAGCAATTCTGTTTTTAAGATATTAACAAATTTTGGATTTAATTTCTATTCTGTAGATACAATGTTTTAATAAATTTGTACAGGTAAACTTAATCTTTTGCAAGGTTACTATTAGAGAGAGAATATAGATAGAGGAACAGAAAAGGTGTTGAGTAGGTGTGCAAGAGATATTGTTGTAAAGTGTAGGTCTAGACAGTATAGTAGCCTTATTTTAAAATCTACATATAGTGTTTCTGTAAGAGATGCTAAGTGGGACATTATATTTTATGTTCATGTTTTCTAATTTCATTTTTCCAATTTGTGTATGATGGCAGTAATAATTACAAACTCTTAAAACTGAACTTGATTTTAATTTTCTGTTTCTAGTGCAGCTGCAGAAGTTATGCCTCGTATCCAGGTCCACAAAGTTGAGACTTTGGAGTCTTGCACACATGAGGTAATACATTTTGTAAAGTTAGATGATGTTCCATTATTATTATTTTTTGTTCGTTTTCTTTTAACAGGTCTTCAGTTCTTTAAGTTTTTTTTTATCATTTGTCTCTATTAAGCAATCCTTTGTATACTTGAGTTATTTTTAACAACATAGTCCAGTCTCTACCCTTTTTACCCAATTCATCAGTTTCTTTGAGATTATGTTCTGTGTGACACCTTGAGCAAGTATCATCTGTTGTAGCCCAAAGCCAATCAAACCTAGCAAGTGAATTTAGTAGATGGAAACCAAAAGAAGCGTGTTTATTTATTTGTTGCCCACAGGGGGCTAAACATAGAAGGGACAAACAAGGACAGACAAAAGGAATTACTGGAGTCAATTACATTGACCTCATTGCGTAACTGGTAGTTATTTAATCAACCCCAAAAGGATGAAAGGCTAAGTCAACCTTGGCGGAATTTGAACTCAGAACGTAAAGATAGACGAAATGTCGCTAATCATTTTGCCTGGTATGCTAACGTTTCTGCCAGCTCACTGCCTTATGAAAGAAGCTTGTTAATATATGTATGTGTGTCTGCATGCACATATGCTTTTGTGTACCCTTGTCTTGACATTACATGATGGTTATAAACAAGCATCACCATAATACAAGTGGTGTCTGTTTTCAGTTTTCCATTAAAAACATATCTGGGCATGGGAAATATTGCCTTGCTTGGAAATAGGTGAGGGTTGGTGACAGGAAGGACATTTGGTTGTTAAAAATCTGCCTCAACAAATTTTATCAGACCCATGCAAGCATGGAAAGTGGATGGTAAATGACAATGATGCCTTAAGTTTCTGTAGAGAAATTCTGTATTTTTCACACTCCAGTGTTGATACAGACTTTGAAGTACTAGCTATATGTGTGCATACACACAAGCAGGCATACTCTGCAATGATTTGATAATCCTTCAATTGAGGCTTTCAACCTAAAATGTTAGTTTAATTTCTCTCACAGCTCACCAACATCCGCTTCTTTTGACTTTCTTTACCATTTGGTCTATGTTGCTGCAGCCTACCTTTGGCCTTACAGTATTGGTGATTCCTTTCTAAATTGATACAATAAAACAGCTGACTAAAGTTACGGCTCAAGACATGTTTTTGTCTTTCTACATAACTTGCCACTTTATTTAATTCTTTTGATACTGCCCTGCCCAAAGCCACTCCTGCTTCTTAGATACAATCCATCTTTCTATCAATATTTCCTGTTAAATTATGTTCCAAACACCAGCTTAACAACCACAATTATTTTACTAAATACTTCATTATTTTTGAAATTAATTGCTAGAAAGATAATGTATTTCAATAAAATTATGGTAAAAAAAAGCATTAAAATACCAATTTGTTGAAATGCTCTTATTGAAAAACGCAATAGAGGATCACTTATTATAATTTAAATGCTGTTATTAATCATTTTTTTTTTTAATCACGTATCTCAGCATTTAATTTATTACAACAGTTTCTTAAATGATCATGCTTTCATAATAACATTGAGAGTGTTTTAAATTTCTCTCTCTTCCTCTCTGCACAGGTTGCTCTACCTCCTGATGAAGAATTTGTTCCTTTGAAACCTCCCCCTGAAAAACCTGCTCAGGAATTTCCTTTTATTCTTGATCCATTCCAAAAGGAAGCACTTTTATGTTTAGAAAACAACCAGTCTGTATTGGTATCTGCACACACATCAGCTGGCAAAACAGTTGTTGCTGTGTAAGTATTACAGTTTGAGATCTCCTTGATTTACAGTACTTTTTTTTTTTTGACATTCCAGATAATCTGATATTATTATTTTTACAAGTGTATAAAAAATTTTAGATTAACAAAAACCATTAATTCCTTGGGTGACTTACAACAATCATTTATTTGTGAGTTAGATGTTGAAATGTTTCATTCACAAGTATCCTTGAAATAAGTATTTGTCATCTACTAAGGTACTGTATTTACTCATGTATAAGTTGTACACCTAATTTAGTGTTAAATCTTGGTACAAAATTTTTTGCCTTTATAGGTTTAGCTTTGCTCCATGTATAATTTGCCTCCCCCACTCCCCTATGTTCTTCACTTAAATCAAGAATAAAATTTATCCCCACTTAAACGTGGACATTCTATTAGAACAAACTATACTGTAGTAGTTACCATGGGAGAAACTCCCATATTGGCTTTTTGGTACAAAATATACTCTTGCTACAATACCATAGTATAGTTTGTTCTAAAAGAACATCCACATTAAGAGGGGATAAATATTACCTCTTAGTTATTAATAGTGCCACTTAAGCACAAGTAAATACAATAATTTCAGTCAATTGTACTTACTACAAATTTGTAAACCTGTGCCAATATTGGAAATTGGTGTTTAATATGTAGCTTTTAACATGCAGTAGAAATAACCCTGCTTTAGATTCCAACTTGTAACCTTGACTGAAAAATAGAGATTTAGTGTGAGTAAATTTACTAGATAGAACAGTTGATCTGTTTTTGTTGGTTTCTGGCATTTAATCTTCACGATTGGGTGGACTGAAGTATATGAAATTAAGTGCCCTGTCCAGAAACAACAAAATATTTTAAGGTTGCGTGTGAGTTAAGAAAATGAGTAGGCAGTAGAAATATAGAGATATCGGCATTTGGTTTGGATATGCAGGGGGTTCCAAATTATTTTTCTTTTCCTATCACCATGTTTCACACTCCCCATGCACTGCCTACCTGTCTCCCCCACTTCTTGCAACACTGTTGCAACCTATTCAAATACATGGCATCTCTCATCCATCCTCTGTTTACTATATTGATCATTACTATTCTGCTGCTGTTCACCCCCATCAACCATTCTCTACATTCATCTCTCAACCCCATTTTAGAGTCGTTATTTACTCTTCCTAACTCCCCTTATTTATCCTTCACCATTTATTTTTCATTCATTATATTCAACCCCTCACCCTAACCCATCTGTCATCCTCCATACACTCTTACAGCCTCTACTTCACTCCTACTTTGAGGGTCTGCTCAAACACCTCATCATCACTATTTTTATCTCTTTAGCCCTGTCCCAATCACACCCATCTTTTCTATAATGTGAGTAGCCATGTAGCTCCTCTACTGCAAGAAACCTGTTCTGCTATGGCTTCTTATTTCATATGCTAACCCCTCATCTAGCATAAAGCTGCCTCTCTTGGGGTTCCTAGTAATGCAAGCTGTATGGCAGCCTCACTAGTGCTGGTGCCATGAAATATGCATTCAATAAACACTGTAAAATAGTTGGCATTAGGAAGGGTATCCAGCTGTAGAAACCATGCTAAAGGGCACATTGGAGTATAGTGCAGATTTTGGAAGCATTGGAGCCTGTTAAACCATCCAACCCATGTCAGCTTCGAACATTTATGTTAAATTATGATAATGATCAGTGGTATAGCAGTCGAAGGATGGCTGAGGATGAAATTATTGTAAGCCAGAAATCAGAGCATTGAGCCTCAAAGAAAAGATGTAGAATTGAGATTCATGGTGAAATGCTGTATTTGCTAGTCCATCCAACCCAAACCAGATGAAAAAAATTATTATCATTGTGTTTAACATCCATTTACCATGCTGGCATGGGTTGGATGGTTTGACGAGCTGGCAAGCTAGAAAGCTGCATCGGGTTTGACAATGGAGTAGCAGCAACAACCACCATGTTTGAGTATGCTTTGATAAATTTATTCTTGTCTTCAGTTAGAATGAGAATTTATCAATTTATATTTCCAGCTATGCCATTGCAATGTCGCTCCAAAAGAAGCAGCGTGTTATATACACATCTCCTATTAAAGCATTAAGCAACCAGAAATATCGAGAATTGTTTGAAGAGTTTCAAGATGTTGGTTTGATGACCGGAGATGTAACTATCAACCCAACTGCTAGTTGTTTAGTCATGACAACTGAAGTAAGTTTCTTTAATTTGTATTGTTTATTGCAGAAGCTCATTTACACTGAAGATTTAATTGTACAGAGAAACAATTTTGTTGTTATTTGTAGCTTAGTAACAATTGCAGTAGAGCAAGAAATTTTGTGAATTGAGTTAAAGTTTAATTTCTAGTTGAAGTCTAAATCTTTCAGAAAGTCATGAACATCATATTCCTAGGTCTTCAGAAAGTTGTTGACTAGCACTTAAGTATGAAATTGTTATGGTTATAGTACAACTGAAGCTAAGCTGTATCAGCAGCCTTGTTTTAATTATTAGTTAGTTATTTTACTTATATTGTTGTCCTTGAGAAAGGTATCATTGTTTTACTTGCTTTCTGAAATATTTCTGATGCCATTTGGACATAAGGTAAATTATCGTTAAAATAGCATCTTGAAGTTCAGTTTTATCTTTTATACCTCTAGGTCAATGAACCAGAGAGATATTGAAGACACTTTAATTGTTGGCATGTCATAAAATTTTTACTGCCTTGCAAATTATTTTTTATCATATTAGGATCTCTTGTTGTTTATTTTGGGTTAAATGTAATGATTCAAGTCAGATAGATATAACTTATAAAACAATCAAATTAACCCTTTTGATACTAACCTACTTGAGACCATTTCTGGTTTTGTGATTCAAAACCTGCCTTTTTTTTTTACATATTCATATCAAAATTAAAACCTTCCATTACGATGATAATTTTTATGTAAGAAGCTTATTTTTCAAGCATTTTCATTAGAAATTTTGAATATTTACATTTGAAACATGGCAATGAAATAGATAGGTTTTCTTATCCGTTGGCTTATTCTCTGCATCTTCAAATGCTTTGACACTCCTTACCAATACATCTATATATCAGCTCTTTATTTTTCTTTGTTAATTATAAACAATTACATTTTAATACTGACAAACATTATAGTAATTACAATAACTTTCTCTCCACAGATTTTGAGAAGTATGTTATATCGAGGATCAGAGATCATGAGAGAAGTTGCTTGGGTGATATTTGATGAGATTCATTATATGAGAGATAAAGGTGTGTTACTTTTATTATTGCTCTTTTACCTTTGACTCAATGATTTTGTTGGTTAGCTTGCCTGTAATCCTGTTGCAGCTCTCTCTCAGTAATATTTTCTTCTGTCATTTAAATTCCTTTTGTTTCTATTCAGAACGAGGTGTTGTTTGGGAAGAAACCATTATCCTCCTTCCTGATAATGTACACTATGTATTTCTATCAGCCACTATCCCTAATGCACGACAATTTGCTGAGTGGATATGTCATCTTCATAACCAGGTAAGTGAAGAATTCTGGAAATATTTGAGATTGTATGTTCTCATGTTTATAGACCAATTGTGTAAGTGTACTTATAATTATCATTATCATTTAATGTCCATGTTCCATGCTGTCATGGGTTGGACAAGCTGGCAGAATCGGATGGGTCCAGAGTCTGCATTATGCTCTGATGTCTGCACCAGCATAATTTCTACAGTTGAATCCCTTTCCTAACACCAACTACTTTACTGTGTCTACTGGATGCTTTTTTTTTTTTTTGTCACATAAACACTAGTGAGGTCACTATGCAGCCTGCAAGACTAACATCCCCTTTGACTGTGTGAAGATTAGTAGAAAGGGAGGCAGCTTTATGCTATGAGATGAAGGGTTAAAGTGAAAGAGAAGGGGCCAGAAGAGAACAAGTTTCTTGCTGTAGGGGAGTTACATAGCTATAGAAGAAGGGGTGGGGGTGGGCAGTGGAACTGGAGTGAAAAATAATGGTGATAAGCTGTCAGGGTGGACCTCAAGATATGTGGTGAGTGAAAGTGTGGGTGGGTAGCAGTTGTGGGAGATGGTGAATATTATGAACAAATGTTGAGGGATGATAAGTAGGGGAGAGGAGTTGACTGACTGCAGAAAAGAGGGCATAGTGGTGGTGGTGGTGGTGGTGTGAGGAATAGTGTAGAGAAGATGAGGAGTGAAAGGGAGATAGGGAAATTGGTGTATGGTTGAGGAGTAGGTTGTAAGAGTGTGGGGGAGATGTAGTGAATGGAGAAGGAAGTGACTGATGGGTGGGAAGAGAAATAATTTGGTGGGTGAGGAAGGTGATCAATCTAAAATGTAGATGGAAAAGAAAGTGTTAATGAAAGATGCATAACAGTGAAATGATTTCAGATGGTAAGAGGGGTAAGTGGTATCGGTGGGGAAGAACTGAAGTATGCTTTTCTGCTCACATTTAACTACAACAGCAGACTAGTACATGGCAGTGGGAATGTCTTGAGTAGGAAAGGGATGGGGGCAGTTGTGCATTTATGAGTGGGTGCTGAAAAGTTCCTGGCTTTGGGTAAAAGGAAATACAGGAGGCTCAGTTAATTATGATTTTATTCAGCATATTCTTCTCTCAGATTTACACACTTACTACACCAGACCTTCAGTTTTTCTAAGCTCAGTGAAAGAACTCAGAAGGTTGGGCCTCCAACTAGGCCTTTCACGATACCCTTAAAGCCAGGAACTTTACAGCATCTCATTGTATACACATATGCATACATAGATACACGATCTTACAGAATCTCATGCTATGAGTCATCCTGGTGCTTTGTCATCTCTTCCATGATACTTATGGACATTTCTGTAGTGAACATTTAAACATTGCTTTATTTTTAGTTTGGGCTTGATTTTGAAGTTCGTCTTAGAAGTTGTTAATTTGATAATATTTGGTCCTGATATGGCCAATTTAAATGCTAAATTGTTAAGCGAGGTTAATGATGATGATGGTACTAATAAATACTCACTCACCTTCCTTTGTAACCTTCAGTTTTTCTGTTACAAATAAATATTTTCATCTGTAATATGAAGTTTGTATTTGTACATTATTCTTAGATATATGAGAAATATCCATACTATCTTTATCACTAGCTCTTTGGACCAACTGGTCCAGGAACATGTCATATGAATGTGAACATATAAATAGTTCAACTCCTATTGATCTTAGTTACTTGATAAATTGAAATGCTCCTGACTTAGTGCTTAAGATATTTAGTTCACAATCATTAAGCTATGAGTTCGATTCCTGGTGGTGCATTGTGCCCTTGAACAAAAAAATACTTCATATTACTTCAGTCTACTCAGCTGGCAAAAAATGAGTTGTACCTGTATTTCAAAAGGGCCAGCCTTGTCACATTGTGTCATGCTGAATCTCCCTGAGAACTGTCTTAAGGATATGCATGTCTATGGAGTGCTCAGCCACTTGCATGTTAATTTCACATGTAGGCTGTTCCGTTAATCGAGCTAAATGGAACACTCGTCATAACCAACAGAGAGAGCCAGGCCACTCGATAAATTAATCTGTCAGAAATCAATCATATTAAGCACCACTTCCACAGTAAAATTTTGTAAGAGATAGCAGAACCAAAATTAACAAATAACTAACATTTGAAACCTTTTTTTAGCTCCATATGGAAAATGATGTCCCAAAACTTTCTATATTTGTATTTTTGTATTTTTTTTTACAGCCATGTCATGTTGTTTACACTGATTATCGACCAACACCATTGCAACATTACATCTTTCCTGCAGGTGGTGATGGCATTCATTTAGTGGTAGATGAGAATGTAAGTATGCCCCTGTTATAATGGTATTTTAAAGCTTAAAACAAACACACACACATAATGGTTTAACTGAATATTCTGTTTCCTTATATAATTATGCCAGGGAGAATTTAGAGAAGAGAATTTTGCAACTGCCATGCAAGTTTTACAAGAAGCTGGAGGAAACGCTCGAGGAGATATGGGACTTCGTGGAAGGAAAGGCAGTGTCAGAGGTTAGTTAAATCTCTATATGGGTATGTGTGTATATATATAATAGTTACTGGCATAGCTGTGTGGTTAAGAAGTTTCAGGTTCAGTCCTACTGCACAGCACCTTGCATAATTATCTCCAACGGAAGCTAACTGGCCAAACCAAAGCCTTGTGAATGGGTTTGGTAGATGGAAACTGAAATAAGCCCATCATGTATGTGTGTGTTCATTCTTTGGTTGTAAGCAACACCTTCACCTATGAATGCATATCTGAGCTTCTCGAGAAGTTGTGCAATAATTGTAAACAAAAAACGCTTATTTCAGTGTTATTTCGTTTTGGTATTCCATGTAAACATGTGTAAGGTACTCTTTGATTGACTGAGAGATTATTATATCACTTGGAAATAGGCGGGGGGATAGCAACAAAAAGGAAATCAGGTCAGAGAAAACTGCCCCATCATGGAAAAGTAGGCATTAAAATGATGATGATGATTTTATATATATATAATTCCAATTTAATTTGTTTAAAGTTATTATTTAATAACAATATTAGTAGGTGTTGAGCAACTTATTAAAAACATTTCCTTCTCATAAATGTTTTCCATTTGAATATATTAGTCCTTTCATAACCATATTTTTAATGAATTTGTTTAAATTAATCAAAAGGAATTAAATAAAATAGCTAAGGTTGTCATTATTAAGATAGTATTTGAAACATATAACTTGAAAAAGTTTTTTCATAAAATTATGGTGGAAAGTTTTAGCTTAAATGTGCCTACTTTGAGAGGTTTTGTCATAGAAGTGGAGGTAGTCTCGGGTGGGTTGGTATCAGAAGGGTTAAAAACAAATCAAAACCTACAGTTTCTTTTTTTTGTTGAAACCTCAGATAATTCCAACTGCTACAAAATTGTGAAGATGATTATGGAAAGAAACTTTGCTCCTGTAATTGTGTTTAGTTTTAGCAAGAAGGATTGTGAAGCTTACGCTCTCCAACTGACCAAACTGGATTTTAACTCTGGTAAATACCACATTGGTTTTCTTTTCATAATGGTGTGATATGTTATGATACTAGTGAGCTAAAGTTGTGACTAAATTTTGATTTTCAGTATAAGCTATTTTAACTTTTTCCATGTTCATGAATGTGTTTGGAGTAGGTAGGTAATGCTACAACTTCCAAATCTTCATTAGCTGTCAACCATAGATAATAATACCAATAAGCATGTTATTCTGTACAAATAATTATTAATGTGAGCTCTTGTAAGATAAAATTGAAAATCGGTCCAAAATTTTGTGAAGATCTCCAGTGAGTGAAAATAGTTTAGGTACTGGATTTCTGATAATAAAGGAAAGACAAAAACAAAAAATATTTAAGTTGCTGCTATGGGTATTGTTATATTCTCTTGCAAGCAGTTAAGATTATGGCGGTTTCCTCAACATTCTGTTGTGAAACATTTGCCTCAGCAGATCAAATAAAATCAGTGGCAGGGAAATATTTTCATTTAAATTTTCTTTATTTAAAATGATTTGCACTTGCCTAATTCAAAGCCATAGTCATCAGCTAAATGAACTGTGGGTATTTTGAGAAACATTTTGTTGGCAAAGCAAATGCAAAAAAGCTGTTTGTATTACACTATAGGACCATGAGTTCATATCATTTCATGTATGAACTTTAAAGATTTGAGTTCTTTATGAGCCCCTATAATAGTGGAACTGTTAAAAATTAATCAGTTGCTCTATAAAAACAAAATCTTCCAATATCTTAACTAAATAAAGTGAAGCAGTTAAAAATGAATTAGTTCATGCTCACAAATACGTATGTTAAAAAAGAAAATAGTAAATAGGGAAATAACATTTATCTCTTTCTGGAATATACAAAGCATAGGAAGTACTTATTTCAGTTCACTTGGATTTTGAGACTATGTAACAGCTTTTATTTGTAATGTTATGTGCTTCACTAGGTTTCTGTCTGGTGGATGATTTGTCCTTCAATCAGTTAATAACTTTGGAACTATAACTAAATAATCTCTTTGTTATGCGGCATAAGACAAATAGGGAGGTTCATTAACCTTTTAAATTCTATTAAGAAAAGAGTGGTGAAGTAATTTCAATAAACAGCAGTGATCATGTTTAAAGAGACATTATTTGCTTAGCTCTATTCAATAATATAAAGTATTATTGAGTGTTACAGTTTAGTTATCTGTTATTGATTTTGAAATCCTTTTTATTCAATTGAAGCTGAGGAAAAAAATTTAGTTGTGGAAGTGTTCAATAATGCCATTGACAGTTTGTCGGACAGTGACAAGAAATTGCCACAGGTCAGTATTGTTTTATTTTGTTTTAATTGACACAGTTGTGATGATAAAGAGTAATTTCATAAATAATCATTTTTGGATTTTCAAGTAATACCCTGTAGGATGTAGTCTATATACATCTAATCCAGTGCTTAACACATGAAAAAATGAAAAGCAATATAGAGCCAGGTGAGATCTGAACTCGGAACTCAAAGTATGGTGACTTCCAATTCTGATGTCCATTTCTCATTGATATAATATGTAATCTTTTTTAATCCTAACTGTCACCATAACTTGCTTCTCCTCCACTCCTGGAACCCTGAGAAATCTCAAAGAAACAAGCAGTGAGTGATTAATTACTTGGATGTCACAAATATTATATAGAATGCAGCTGCTCCTAATCATTGCTGTAGCATAAAGATATCTTAGTTTTGACCAGTCAGTCACAGCAAATCACAGATAATCAAAGCCAATATCTCTACAAGTTAGAGTCTGTTGTTTGCTACCAGTATGATGCATTCACAACTTAATTCTTGAATGTGAAGTTTCATCATGCACTGCCCATAAAAAAAACATCTTAAGAAGAGGATGCCAGACTAAAAGTATGCCAGTTTGGCTAATAAGCTGAAAACGTTTTGAAATGATTTTTGTTCTAAAATAAATGTTATTAAATTTAGGAAGTTTTAATATTTACTGTGTATTTTGACATCAAACAACAGTTTTATCATAGGATCAAATGATATTTTTTGCTAACTTTTTCTTATGGCTTAATATTTTCAGGTTGAAAATGTACTTCCTTTACTTAAAAAGGGAATTGGAATCCATCATGGTGGTTTACTTCCTCTTTTGAAGGAGACCATTGAGATACTTTTTGCTGAAGGTCTCATCAAGGTTTGTATTTAAAGCTTAATTTATATAATTTTTCTAATCAAAATACCGATATGTGTAACATTTACACATCAGTATTTTAGTACTGCTTCTAACACAGATCAGTAAATGTTGTTCATCAATTTCTATATTGGAACAAATATTTTGCGGCTTAGCTCACACTGTCTGGAGGTGTTGTCCCTGAGGAGACCAAGTTAGGTTGAAACTCTGTATCTTGTGATATGCCAGCAATCTGAGCAAACCCTACTTCTTTTTTTTAACAGATCTCTTTAAAAAGTTTCTCTGAGACAAAATATTACAGCTGGTGCTGTTCTACATTTGCATATACTTTGTAAATGTTTTATACACAGGTATTTTGGCCTAATACTGTTTCATGTGTGTTTGTTAAATTAATTTTTATAATATTGCTTACCTTTTTACCTTTTAAAACATTTAAAACTTAGCTAAAAGCTCAATCACCAATGAAACATGTAAACATGTTAATTGTTCAGACTTGTTATCTTCGTTATTTGGGAGCTCCAACCCAGTAATTTTTTTATTATTTTCATCAACATTTTAACACCCATTGTTTTTCATGCTTGCATGGGTCAAACGGAATTTATTGAGGCATATTTTTTCTACAGCCAGATACCCTTTTTGTCATCAACCCTCCCTTGTTTTGAAGCAAGGTAATGGTCCCCTATTCTATTGAACAATGAACATCCTAGTCATTATTATGAGTCTATGTAACATGTTAAGAAGCTTGGACGTGCTTTCATGGTTGATTGAAGCATATAACACTGCCTGTATTCAAAAGGCTGTTGTTTCATTTACTGTTAATGAATTCAAGTAATGGAAAAAGATGTGAGTTATGATGATGATTTAGGGGCACAACCAGTAGTTTTCAGTAATCATTAATCCCAGTACTGAAAGGATGAAAGGCAAATCAAACTTCAGTGGGATTTGAAATTAGAATTTAAGGAACCAGAAGTACCAATCCACTCCTTCAATAATAATCATAATAACAATACTTTCTGATTTAGGCCCAAGGCTGACAATTCCTGAGGAAAGAAGGTTAATTACATTGGCCTCACTATTTGACTGGTGCTTTATTTTATTAACTTCAGACTGATGAAAAACATAGTTGACCTCATCAGGATTTGAATTAAATTATAAATTCTATAGTTAAATACTGAAACAATTGGGTCATTTCTGTGAGCATAGTTGGATGTTTTATTTAGTACAAGAAATAGTCCAGTATTAATGATAGATAATTTTTCTCCATTTTTTTTTCTCTTCCTTTTAGGCTCTGTTTGCTACAGAAACATTTGCCATGGGTCTTAATATGCCTGCCAGGACAGTTTTATTCACCTCTGCTCGTAAGTTTGATGGTAAAGATTTTAGATGGGTAAGTTTTTTTTTTTCTTTCTGTTCTTTTGTAAATAAAAAACATCTACTTATATGTAGGCTTGAACCAAAACCTCATGCAGTTTTGCAACATAGCTGGTAGTATCTAAATAATCAAATAACAGCAGAAACAAAGCAAGAAATATTTGTGAAATAGTAGTATAGTAGGATAGATCTGAGAAAACTGCATCTACTTCACGCGAAACAACAAAGATGTCTGGAAGGCTGATGTAAACCTACTAAACTTATACCATCTTACAAAAATATAATGCATAATAGATACTGACAATAAGGACTTGGTTGGTTAAACCTTTTGTTACTATATTTCTGTTTATATACTCTGCCTTTGTTTTGGTTTAGAGTTTTTGTCATTATTAAGCTGGTGTTTGAAGCATAGATCAACATGAATATTTAAGGTTTTAATTTAGATTACTATAAAACAAAGTTTCTATCATTGAACCAGAAGTGTTCTCAAGTAGATTGGTATCAAAAGGGTTAAAGCAATCTGTTGTATAAGCTCTTGTTTCAGTAAGTTGCATACAAGTATCTAGTTTTGAAAACCATTCTGGTTCATGTTAGGCTGGGAAATGGGTTTTTCTTTTTCTTTTTTCTTACAAGCTCCATATATTTACATAATTGTTTTATTTTTTTAAATTTTTCTATTAATTTTTGTAAATTTAGATAACATCTGGTGAATATATTCAAATGAGTGGTCGTGCTGGACGTCGTGGAATTGATGACCGTGGTATTGTCATCTTGATGGTTGATGAGAAAATGAGTCCTATGGCTGCTAAAAATATTGTTCAAGTGAGAAATATAAAATATAATTTTAATGTCATTTATTGTTATTGGCTGCTACTGTTTGTTTACCTCTGGACATATTCAGTTTCCTGCTCTTTTCTCTAGAATAAAATATTTCATTAAGTTATTAATAATGACCTTTCATAAGAGTGTATGTCCATTAAATCTAAAATTTCAGTTGGAAATAGAAAATACATGGCTGTTTTTTTATATTTGTCTGCCTGTCTGTCCATTTGTGTGTATATAAATATTCTTTTTGGATGACTATATGATTATGAAGTTTGCTTCATAACCATGTAATTTTGTGTTCAGCCCCATTGTTCTATTACTAAAGTGCCAGCCCAATCAATTTCGTGAAAGTGGGATTGGTAGATGCAGTGTACAGAAACTTGTTTTATGCATGCACTTTTTATGTGTCCACTGGGTACACAGTATAGAATTTCTACCAACACTTTCATATTGAGCAGAGCCATCTCCCTGAAGGGATCAGTGATTTTTCTGTTTTCCTACTTACTAGGACTTAGGTTTTTGTTAAATTAACTCTCAGGTCCTTTGATTCCACACCTTGCTTTCACACCAGAAATTTCCTCTCTAGTTCTGGTAGTGATTCAGCAATAAGAACGAGGTCATCAGCTGAGAGGAGCTCCCAAGGGCAATCTGCTTTAAATTCCTCTGTTATGGCCTAGAAGACTATGATGAATAAGAGGGGGCTGAGAACCATTCCTTGGTGAACTCCTACCATATAATCATCACTTTTCCATGCTTGCATGGGTGAGACAAAATTCGCCAAGGCAGATTTTTCTATGGCCAGATGTCTTTCCTGTGATTAACCTTCACTTGTTCCTTCCCAAGCATGGTAATAATTCCCCCTTGACCAGACACATTTGCACAGAAGATTGGAAACAAACAACACTGCTTGGATGATGATTGCATTTCTTTACAACTATCGTGCATTGTCAGTATAAAGAAGCATACACTCATACATATATGTGTTGGGATTCTTGACAGTTTCCATCTACTAAGTTCACTAAAGCCTGGGGCTATAGTAGAAGACACTCTGTACAGTGGCACTGAACCTAAAGTCAACTTGAGTTGCAAAGTGAGCTTCTTAAGCACGTAGCCATATCTGCACCTAAGTTATATATATGTAATTTTGAATAAATTTTGTGCTGCAAAACTGTTTTCGTATTAGAATAGAGTTTGTAAGTTACTTTGAAGTGTTAGACATAATCATTGAGTGCTATTACTTGAGGAAAGCATGAATGTCAAAAATTCCTATTTTCTATGTTTCATGTCTATGCAACGTTTTATTTTCAAAGTCTCAGTTTTTAAATGGAGGTACTGATTTCTCATCACCCTCATTTTTTATCTCTCTTTCCAACTATTCCCACTCCTCATTATATAATGCTGGGTAGCCATGTATCTACTCTTCAGCAAGACACCTGTTCTTGTCTTGCTACCATACTAGAGCCTTTCAACACCTGGCATGAAGCCACTTCATTCAATACTGCACCCCCACTCAGTCAAGGGACCTGTTCCCTTTTCTTTGTTTTGCAAGTTACTTGGTAACCTTACTAGTGTCAGTGCTATGAAAGAAAGCACCCCATACATTTTGTGAAGTGGTTAGGATTGGCATGCAGCTGTAGAAACCGTGCAAAGCAGCATTTGGAGCTTGACACAGTCTTCTGGGTTGTTGGATCCAGTCAAAACCTTCAACCCATGCCAGCATGGAAGGATCTATGTTAATGAAAGGTGATGATGATGTGTGTACTTTGTTTTTCCTTTTGTAATAATTTTATAAGTTATGGAAAATATTGAAACCTTTTTGTTTAGGGAGAAGCTGATCCCTTGAATAGTGCCTTTCATCTAACGTACAACATGGTCCTGAATTTGTTGAGAGTCGAAGAAATTAATCCTGAATATATGTTGGAACGATCCTTCTACCAGTTCCAAAACTATGCCACCATACCACAACTTCTTGAAAGTATGTATTCATAATTTTGTTACACTTGATTTGGAAAAAGAATTCTATCTCACCAAATTATACCATTAAGCCTTTAGCATTCAGATTATTCTGCCAAATGTAATGGTTATCTATTTACATTGTTTTGAATTAAATATTCATATCTAACAGCTTTGAGATTTCGATCATGTGATTATACATTTTTAGAATGACATTGTAGGATAGGTGTGAGAGATATCTGGCTGATTTGAATGTAAAACAGGTTGAATATTTGGGCTGGATATGACCAGTTTAAATGTTAAAAGGTTAATACTTTTAATTATCTCATGGCTTGACTATTCAAAGAGGAATTAGAAAATCCTAATATATGATTGTGTGGGTAAAAGGTTTGCTTTGTAATCATGTGACTGCTAAATCAATCCCACTTTGTGGCCCTCTAGCCTATCATAGGTTCATTGTTGATCAATGCCTTGTTAGTTGAATTCAGTAGACAGATGTGTAGAAGCATGTGTGAACGTGTGTATGAAAGTGTGTGTTTATGTATATATGTATATGAAAGAGATGCAGGTATGGGTGTATGGTTCAGAAGTTCACTTCTTAACCAAGTGGTTTGGGTTCAGCCCCATTCTACAGCACCTTTAGATGCAGGCCAACAGAGATGGCTACAGCTTGCAAGCTGAAGCAGGTAAAATAGTATATCAATATTTAAATGTTTTGTTTCATTCCCATGTTATATATTTCTTTTGTTTACCATGTAGATATTCGGAAACGAGAAAAAGATCACACTAACCTGAAAATTCCAAATGAAGAGCAGATAGCAACTTACTATAAGATTAGGCAGCAGCTTGATGCCCTTGCTGTTGAGTTCCAAGGATATATCACAAAACCACAAAACATATTGCAGTTTTTACAGCCAGGCCGTTTGATTAAAGTAAGTACCTTCAGGAGTTTGTGATGTATATTTAGTTGATATTTAACCCTTTAGTGTTCAAATTACTTTGTCAAATTTAATGCTTATTTATTTACATTGTTTTGAATTAATTGTGCATTATCTCATAGTCTCATGATTTTAACTGCTGGTGTCATGCAACTGGCTTGTAAAAACACCCGTTATACTCTTGGAGTGGTTGGCATAATGAAGGGCATCCAGCCATTGAAACCATGCCAAATCAAATTGGAACCTGGTGCAGCTTACCAGTTTCTGTGAAACCATCTAACCCATGCTAGTATGGAAAGCACATGCTAAATGATGATGAGGAATTGTTTTATTCTTAGAATGATATTGTAGAGTAGGTGTGAGAGTCTGGATGTGGCCAGTTTGAACATAAAACAAGTAGAATGTTTGGGTCAGAAATGGCTACTTTAAATGCTAAGTGGCTAAATGTTGAAATGATATTTTTTATTAACTTATCAGCCTCTCTTTTCCAGGTAAAGAATACTGATGATGATTTTGGTTGGGGAGTTGTTGTCAATGTCCAGAAAAAGGCTGATCAAAGCAAGGTAAACTTAGCTACAAAATTTTTAAAATAAAAAAAAAATAGATAAAATAGAACAAGTTAAATGAAAACAATAGATTTGAATGGTTTGTTCGAACTTGTTACCCATCTTGGAGAGAGTCTACTCAGTGAAATTTTAAATCCAGAAAGCATTGCAAAGCATATAGATTCAGTTAAGTGGAAAATATCTCGAGTATGTTTTATTTTCACTAAATTAGTGTCTGAACTATATTCCAAGGTGACTTGGGTAACTTTAACCCAAAGGCCTCTTATTGCAATCTCTGCTGTTATGTTGTAGCTAATTTCATGAAAAAAAAGTGGTACATCTAGTCAAATTAACAGTTCCTCATGAAGATAACATGGATGCTGCTGGGGCTCGAAAGATTGACTGTTATGAAAACCTCCAAGATGCAGGCTGGAAAGCAGAGCATTTTTTAATTGAAGTTGGATGTAGGAGATTCATTGTTATCGTTAGGCCTTACTCATCGTAAAGCAAATACCACCATGAATGATATCCAGACTACAGTGGAAAAGGCAAACCACTGGATTTGGTTAAAAAGAGACGATGAGCGATGGATAGAAGAATATTGAGTGAAACCTGATAACCAGTTGATTTAGTGAGTGGGGTCTAGTGTGCGATGATGCCATCGAGAAACAGCACACATTCTCTCCCGATACCCCATAAACTTGCTAGCATCCAGTTTGCAGAGCTTTGAACTGGTAGCACTTGTATCAGCAAGTTGTTTGCAAAAAAAAATATATATATTCCAAGGTAACACGAGGGACTTTAACCCAAAAGGCCTCTTCTCATTGCAATCTCCACTGTTATGTTGTAGCTAATTTCATGATTTCTTGAGATTTACTAAATGCATCAGCATTCTCTCTTTATCAAACATTGGAAACATCGGTAGTATTTGGTGGTGGTGGTGGGGGAGTTTTAGGAAGCCCACTATGCTATTCGAAGCAATATTGGTAATTAAAACAGCCGACATCCATATACTGTTACACCATAGTCAGTAGTAAATTATAACAATTCTTCAACGACAAAATATCAACTTATTAAAGTGTTAAGTTTTTTTTTATACAAACAATTTTTTTCTAATTTGAATTCCTCTGTGTTAACCTGCATTCAAAATCTCTGTCGTCGTCATATTTTCAGTTGGAATCAGATGTTCAGTACGTTTGTGAAGTCCTTCTCCATTTAAGTCCAGAATCTGCTCATACTCATAGCAGCTTATCCATTAAACCATGTCCTCCTGGACAGAAAGGAGAGATGCAGGTATTGCTTGTTTTAATATCTTTCATATTGGTTCTCTCTCTCTTTCTCTCATATATATATAGGAAAATAAAAAATAATAATAAGGCAGAATGCTAAAACTGAAAGCATATTTTAATATAGATGTGTATAAGGAGGATTAAAAGGATTTCTAACCGGCTTTCATTGCATATTTATTTATTTATTTATCTATCTATTTGTCATTTCTAAATGTTGTTACTATATTTTATTTTGTCTTTTCTTTCTAGGTTGTACCTATTCTCATTCATTTGATATCTTCAATAAGTTCCGTACGCTTATATGTTCCTAAAGACTTGCGGTCACTGGACAGCAGGCAGAGCATCCTAAAATCAGTTCAGGTACTCCACATTTCATGACTCCTCCTATTTGATGATTTTACCATTGATCTCTTTCATTAAGCTACCAGAGTTTATCTTTTACCTATTTTGGTTATTAGACTGTGGCCATACTGAGGCACTGCCTTGAAGGGGTTTTGTCAAACAAATTGATGCTAGTACCTTTTTATTTTTTTTAGTCTTGTACTTATCTTATTTGTCCCTTTTGCCAAACTGTTAAGTTACAAGGATGTAAACAAACCAACACTGGTGGTCTAGCAATGGTGCGGGACAAAGACACACACACACGTAAAATAATTAACAGTGACAAGCAGTACTAATACCAAAAAGTAAATATTTATCTCTTACTTAAACTGGATGTTGTATCAGAACACAGAATATTGCATTATTTACCATGAGAGAACTTCTTATATGGACTTGTGGGGCATAAAATCACTCGTGTTTATATTGCTGACAGATGATAAAGCTGCTGTACCTAGCCATGGATGCCTATTATTGATAAGGTCAAGAGGGGCTGAAATCATGGGATTTGGCAGTTCCGGTGGACAATTATCACCTGCTACCAATATAAACACAGTTACATTTTTGCACCACAAGTCTATATAAGAGGTTCTCTCATCTATCATTTAATGTCTGTTGTCCATGCTGGCATGGGTTGGATGGTTTGATCAGTGCTGGGGAGCTGCACCAGACTCTTGTCTGATTTGGCAAGGTTTGGCTGGATGCCCTTCCTAATGCCAACCATTTTACAGAGTGTGCTGGGTACTTTTACGCAGCACAACACAGGCGCTTTTATGTGGCACCACCACAAGTGCTTTACACCACCAGAAGGATCAGTCTTAACACTTCTGTTGCGGAGTACTTGTCTTCTTGGTAAATAACACAGTATTCTGTGTTGTAACACAACATCCACTTTTATGTGTGGATAAATATTACCTTATATAATGTATATTTATATAAACATGATGGGCTTTCAGTTTCTGTCTACCAGATCCACTCACAAGGCTTTGGTCAGTCTGGGTCCATAGTAGAAGATGCTTTTCAAGGTGCCACACAGTAGGACTGAACATAGAACCATGTGATTGGGTAACAAACTTCTTAACACACAGCCATGTTCATATTCACATCCAAATATCACCATAAAGTGACAGGTGAATGAGACATTCTCTCTAATTATGGTACCACAAATTGCACCCCAGTACACTCTGTAAAAAGATAGGCAAACTGAGCAGAGAACACATAGGGTTCTGAGGTTCCATTATTTAACTTCTTTAATGTTTGGTGCCAAAAATACACCCAGTACCCTCTGTAAAGTGGGAAGAGTATCCAACCACATAAACTAAGCCAAATGACACATATGAGCATCAGAGTTGAGAAGCAGGAGATGATTCAGATCATGGTGACTAGTTCAATCCTTGCCAGCCTTGCAAGATTAGAAGCTAATGTAATCCCTAAAATTGAGGAAGAACAGAAGAGAGGGTAGGCAATGGTTTTAGGGTTCTAGACAGCAGGATGGCGCAGGGTAAGATGAGAGGAACAGATTTACAGTTGTGATGGGTGGTAGTAGAGAGAATAACAGAATGATATAGTAGGCATTAATTGGGGTGGAGGAGTATGACCAAGAAAGGGAAGAGGTTAATGCTGATTGGGTGGGTGGATTCTTAAAAGTTAATGTAACAATTACTAGCAATGTACTGAGGTCAGTTCAGTACAATTTATACTAAGTTAAACACACTATCATGTATACAGACACGTTTCAGTAATAATGTGATTTTATGTTGTA
>NC_068987.1:49909700-49926778 GCF_001194135.2 Octopus bimaculoides | reverse complement strand
GAAAACATTAAGGTATCAGCAACATTTGAAATTACTATAATTCCTCATGTGAACATCAACATTATTCCAGTTGTTATCCTTTGCAGATTTGAACTATGAATAACAGTTTTCTTCCTTGTAACAAAACATTGTGTATGTTATGTATGTGTGTGTGCATATACACACATGTATAATATAAATATATATAATGTATGTGTATATAGATAATGGTAACTGTTTCTTATTAGGAAACAAATTAGTTTTTTACAGGACTGCAAAGAGAAGTGGTCAAGTTAATTGAGACGGATAAAAAATTATTAGTTACAGAATAAAAGCATTACATTTGGGTCAACGACTCAACATACAACAGTCCCCTCAATAAACGATCATATATAAAGAAATACATCAAAGTCCACAAATACATAAGAAAATATATATAAAAATAAAATACAACATAAAACCCACAATATAAAAATTTATATATATATATATATTTTTTTTTCTACTAATAACATACAAATAAGTCAAATTTGAGTTAAAATGTATGTATATACATATGTACACACACACAAGTAATATTTTATGTGCAATTTGTTACATGTTTGCTACAGGCAATTTATATTTGATTGTATTTTTGTCCCTTTCAGAAAATTGAAGCTTTTGAACACCGTATGTATTCCCATCCTCTTCATAAAGACCCAAAACTGGAAGAATATTATTCACTGTATGAAAGAAAAGCTAAGGTAAATAAAATCAAATGCACCAGTAGGTACAGGCATGCCCGTGTAGTTTTGAAGTTGTCTTTGAAGCCATGTTGTTAGGGGTTTTGTTGCCTGCATGAATGTTGTCAGCTGACGTTCTATACTACACCCATGGATTGACCAATACATTGTGAGTGAAGTTGGTTTAGAAACTGAAGAAGCTTATCATGAGTATTTGTGAGTGTTGTGTGAGTTAATATATTTTTGTTGATAGTAAACAACAATCTCACTATCAATACTGATGGTGTCCTTTGCTTACAGTCAATCTCAAAAGGATATCCAAGTTTCTCGACATGTTGCACAATCTTTGTATGCAAAATGTTCATTCAAATGGTGTTTGTTCTCTCTACATTCATGTTCCACGGTAGCATACTTCACTTTCTTGTTTTACATTTGAATTCTGTCTTTTGCTTAACCAAACAGCTCGGAAATTAGTGTGAAAAATGTTGTCAGCTAGGTGGGTTGAGAATAGTACATTTAATAGGAACACACAAAAGTGGACAGTTAGAAATTTGGTAGAAAGCACACACAACATATTACATTCTTTTAAAGATTTCCTTATGTAGCTTGCACAATATATAATGTTATGAAGAAGAGTTATGTATTTTAGCTTGGACAAAATATGAAGATTTTCTTAAGTGTTCTATGTTGGATGCAATATAAAGATTTCTTTGTGTGTTTTAGCTTGGACAAGAAATTAAAAAAATCAAACTTGAAATGAAGAAAAAGAAGTCATTACTGCAAATGGATGAGTTGAAATGCCGGAAACGTGTGTTGAGGCGACTTGGTTATGCAACACCTTCAGATGTTATTGAAATGAAAGGCAGAGTTGCTTGTGAAATTGACAGGTAGTCAAACTTATTTTTTTAAAGTTTAATAACTCTGGTATTGTGGTATCTGCAAGGTTTGGTTATTTTTGATGGAATAAAACTTAAATCATAAATCCAGATATTTTCAGTTCAAATTCAAGTTGAATTTACAGTTATATACAAATAGAACATGGTAGAACAACAACAGCACAAAAATAAATGTACAGGTTTAGCAAAAGCAGTCTCCCACATTTTACTGGCTGATAAGCACTTAACCCTTTAGCATTTAAACTGGCCATATCTGGCCCCAATATTCAAACTGGCCAGATTTGGTCTCACACCTTACCCTACAGTATCATTCTAAAAGTAAACAATCACATCACTGAAACTGTAAAGATATAAGAAAATGCATAATTAATTCAAAACAATTTGAATAAAAACATTACATTCAACAGAGTAATCTGAACACTAAAGAGTTAAATAGCAAACCCATGGTGCATATTAGGCCAATCCATAACGGTAACTGAAAAAAAAAAGAAGTAAAAATTAGTTACATAAGAACACCATTAACACCTGTCTAACTTTGATAGCTTATGTGCCTCACAACAAGAGATTTTTCTGCTGCATCTTGTAGTACAACTGAAACATATGTAAGGACAGTAATATATAAACAATGTAATAACACAGTACTCCAATTTGTCATACCCCTGTAGCTGGATGTTCTTCCTGGCACCAACCAACATTGTTTTTTTGAGTAAGCTACTAGTGGTCTTTCAAACGACAAACTGTTCAGTGGCTGGACACGTTTTTGCAACAAGTGTAAACACTAACACTGTCTGCACAGCATGCAAATGTCATGATAACACCTACTCACAGAGCTATGCCACAGGAATGAACCTGAAGTAGCAATAGGTCAAGTAAAGAAAGAAAACAATGATAGAAAAGTGAATTAGTAAAAGAGCCATAAAGATGAAAGGGTACATAAGCTTGTTAGAAATAGTGTTAGTGAATTTTGGAAAGCATGGAATTTTTAAATGATGCAGGGTCTTGATAGCTAATGACTGATGCAGATAGTTTATTCTGTGCTTTGACAATACTGAGTGTGAAAGCAATGTTTCTGAAAGTCATGGGCACTACTCTGATTTTATAAGCATATCCATATACAGGAGAGTTATTGAATTCAAAAAGGTGGCTGAAGTTGGAAAGATGGTGGATAATCTTGTGGGCATTTATAAAGTCAGCTGCTAAACATTAGAACTTTTGTGTTGATGCCCAGAAAAGCAATATGTTCAAAATGTGGAAAGTGACCTATAGAGGGTTATTCTAATTTTTTTAAAAATCTGTTGGTTTAACCTGTGTCTTAATTCTTGGTTGTAGACAAAATTTATAAGTTTGTGAATATATCAAAAATAAAGTTTTCTTTTTTTTTTTTTTCAACTTCATAAATTAAATTGTCGGTTATTATAAATTATTTACCTTTTATTGGGTTATCTTGTTTCTCAAAAATAACTCACTGTTTCATGACTTAACTTCATATTTAAATTTTCAGTGGTCAAGAACTTCTTCTTACTGAGTTGATTTTCCATGGAGTTTTCACTGACCTCACTGTCCAACAGAGTTGTGCCCTCCTCAGTTGTTTTGTCTGCCAAGAAAAAGCATCAGAAACTCCCAAATTGACAGAAACACTTCGTGGGCCATTAAGAATCATGCAGGTATGTGCACTTAATTACATTAGTTTTAGTGATTACCCAAATAAACAAGAGATTTGGCCTGCCTCACAAATTGTATCTAACCCATTCTAGCATGGAAAAGTGAATATTAAAATGTTGATGATGATGATGATGGTGATAGCAGTTGCAATAGCAGCAGTGATGATGATGGTGATGCAGTTAAAAAACAGGGAGTTTATAAACTAAAATGAAATATAGAAGCAAATTGTTTGCTGCTGTTATGGCTTTTTTTTTCCTGGCAAAACTTGGGTTCAGTACATCCGAGTAACAAAACCATTGCTATTTTATGGGAAGGATTAGCATTGCTAATATTATCTATCTTTATATCAAAGCTAGTAGTATAGAATGTCATTTGGAGAAGAGTAAAAGAGTGTATTTGTACATCAGCTGTCACAAATTTACTGCTGTTACTAGTATCACTAGTCAAACATATCAAGGGTTAATTAGCTTTTCAATTATCTTCTATGTTCCCTTTGATTTCTTGACATTTTGCTTCTCACCTCTATCCTCTAAAATGACTAGACTTCTTTATTCTTCTCTAAAGATGGAGCATTTTTTTTTCTTTTTGTTCCCGTTTACAAGCTTCAGGATTATAGCCAACCTAGCTTAAAATCTAATGGAATGGGTTTATCTGTTAGCTAACTCTGCTATAGTCTTAACTGAGTGAGAGTTTCCTCAAAATGTATGGCCTTTTTATTATGACTTGTATGTGTGGCACCATGTTCTCAATGAGTCTATAGCTTGTCTTATTCATTTTGAAGCCAGTTCAGTTATGCCACTATTGCCCAGAAGAAAGGCATGAAAGCCAAATTCTTATATTATAGCAGGACTGAATTAACTCGTGAAAAGTATTTAGTTGGTGTTTTATCTTTTCTGCTCTCCATCACCACCACCAGGCAGTCTAAAATTCTTAATTTTTTACTGACTAATAACACAACTGTACTAAACTCTAAGTCATTATCATCAACACTACGTCTGCCATCTTGTTATTACTCTGGTTATATGACTCCCACTTTTGCATTATTTATATCATGTTTACTTCATCTTGTGAGCTCATAGTAATCTTGTTAGTGCTGGTGCCATGAAAAAAAAAAAACACCTGGTACACTCTGTATAGTGGTGGGTGTTAGGAAGAGCTTCCAACCATAAAAAAACATGCCAAAGTAGACATTGGAGCATGATTCAGTCCTCCAACAGGTTTGATCCTGTCACACTGTCTAATCCCTGCTAGTAAGGAAGATAAAGATTAAGAAATGATGATGCTAATTATTTAGCTTACTGGATCAAAATATGATCTAAAATAAACGTTTGTAAAAAATCATTCACAGTTGGCATCATTGTTTTGCATTTGTTTTTCCAAGTTGGCATGAGTCTTTCATCATCTGGTATTTACAACCACAGAGAAAACAACTAATCTTTGTTGTTGTGCATGTTATTTTTATTTAAACAGGTAGATTCCCTTCCTGTCACTAGTCACATTATAACAAGGGCTGTGGACTGGGTGTAGTTTTATTGTACTACCAGTATTAGAAGTGTTTGACTGCAGCAAGATTAAAGAATCACACACCATTCTGTATTTACTCCGATGCTGGTGTTTTTTAGAATTGGTCTATTTATTTTACAGGAAACTGCCAGAAGAATTGCCCGAGTGAGCAAAGAAGCCAAGATAGAGATGGATGAAGAAACTTATGTTGATTCTTTCAAACCCCATATGATGGATGTTGTGAATGCTTGGTGCAATGGTGCTGAGTTTGCTCAAATTTGTAAAATGACTGATATATTTGAAGGTATAAGATAACAATAGCTTTTCTTGATGTTTTCTGTTTTCCTTTATTTATCCCAGTTTGAAGAAGATGCAAAAATTGTTAAAAACAAAATTATTACTCTTATTAACTAAAAAAAACAGATTGCCTTATGGCCACTGACTAGGTTAACAATTACTATTAATCAATGTGAGAGTTAGTTAATCAGGACTAAAAAAGGTGGTTAATCAAGCAAATAAAGTTGTGTCTATAGGAGGGTGATGGTGGTTATTTAGCACCAGAGAGTCCTGAATGAGCAGTCTTATGATCAAAGCGTTCTAGTCATGACCATTTTGTTCATTAGTACTATATTCGTTAAGAGAGCAGAGTGTCATTTTTGTAGATTTGGCTGCTATTTCTAACAACAGATAAAGTGATTTTCATGTTGAGGCTCAATGGACGTTTAGAATTCTTGTTGGTGGTCATTAGGATCTGTTTCTTTTTCAGTAAGCAATTTCAGGACATGATCTTCCTACAGTAAGCTAATACAACTGTAATTAATTTACAACTTACCAAACTACCTACAGCAGCCTACTGTATCTCTGCTTAGTTCCTATTTACAGCTGGGACACTTACTAAATGCAAAATATATCTCTGAAGCTTCAAATA
This sequence comes from Octopus bimaculoides, assembly GCF_001194135.2. Classification (NCBI taxonomy): domain Eukaryota; kingdom Metazoa; phylum Mollusca; class Cephalopoda; order Octopoda; family Octopodidae; genus Octopus; species Octopus bimaculoides. The sequence continues at coordinate 49,921,088 of NC_068987.1, read as the reverse complement.
GCTTTTCAGAAGCAGTGCTTAGTTACAAATCCTTAACTTGAAGTTGGAGAAAGATGGGTCTCCTCTATGATAGAATACAGAACATATTTCCACCAGTTAGGTAAACTTAGGTACATGGTGTTCAATGAAATCTCCAAATACACAATAAAATAACCTACAGTGATTTTAAAATGAAGACTTTTTACTTGATAGCCCTCTGATACCATATCTACAAAGCCATTTTATTTGTGTTATTTCTAACATGGTCAGCTGTCTATCTCAAAACTTCAATATGAACTGTTTTTTGTTTTCCTTTTAATCATGATTTTTGATTTTGTTAACTGTATTAACCTTTTAGCATTCAGATTACTCTGTCAGATTTAATGCTTATTTATTCACATTGTTTTGAATTAATCATGCATTATTTCATAGCTTTAGAATTTGGATGTAATGGCACTCCGTTGCTTACGACGTCGAGGGTTCCAGTTGATCCGATCAACGGAACAGCCTGCTCATGAAATTAACGTGCAAGTGGCTGAGCACTCCACAGACACGTGTACCCTTAACGTAGTTCTCGGGGATATTCAGCGTGACACAGTATGACAAGGCTGACCCTTTGAATTACAGGCACAACAGAAACAGGAAGTAAGAGTGAGAGAAAGTTGTGGTGAAAGAGTACAGCAGGGTTCGCCACCATCCCCTGCTGGAGCCTCATGGAGCTTTAGGTGTTTTTGCTCAATAAACACTCACAACGCCCGGTCTGGGAATCAAAACCGCGATCCTATGACCACGAGTCCGCTGCCCTAACCACTGGGCCATTGTACCTCCACGAATTTGGATGTAGTGGTAGCTTATTAGAATGTCATTGTAGGGCAGGTATGAGAGGCTAGGTCTGACCAGCTGTAGAATATTTGGGCCTGATATGCCCAATTTAAATGCTAAAGGGTTAAGGATTGCCTTCCACCAATGGTTGTGATTGGTGTTACATCCCACTTACTGAATTAATAACCTTTGGTTTAATAAAAATATTTTAACAGGAAGTGTTATAAGAATCATGCGGCGATTAGAGGAAATGTTGAGACAAATGTGTCAAGCATCAAAAGCTATTGGAAATACAGAACTTGAAAGTAAATTTTCAGAAGGTATAGTAAAATACTCTCTATTGTATTGGCTTTGTATGTGTTATGTGTGGCTATTTCTGTTTGTTGACTCTAATTTTCACCACATTAATATCTTAATTTGTGATTGACCTGACCTTGAGTAATTGGAGGAATCATCAGCCAGATTTATGTAGAGCAAATCTATTTATATATCATATAGTAATTGCAGCTTTTAGTTAGAGCTGAACGTTTATTATCTAATTAATGTCATTTTGTGATAAATGTTACCAGTTGGTGGTGAATAAACTCAACTAACACACTCCTTCAGAAAACGACTGAAGTCATTGCAATTATAGTAAAATCAGTTACTATTGAAACAAATGTATCATCATCATCATCAAATTTATGGGAGTTTGTTGTTTTTTTCTCTTTTCCCCTCCATTATTCACATAAATAGGACAGATTTGCAAAAATACAGCTGCTTTCCATGTGTTTCAATTCCCATATCAACATATCTTATTCAGGTTCTCTAAGTGGATTTCTGCTTCATTTACAGTTCATATGCTGTTTGTAATGAGAGTAAACTGCTTCCTTTAGTACCTGTTTATAACAAAGTGAGCTGAAACATACTTTTTGTCAAAGTATTCAGCACAGAGACGTTTTTAGGGGATACCTCCGCAGAAAGAAGATGGCTATATATCTATATATAGATTTAGTAATTAAATATATTTTTTATAGATATTAGATGTAAAAAAATATTCCATAGGTGCAGGAGTGGTTGTGTGGTAAGTAGCTTGCTTACCAACCACATGATTCCGGGTTCAGTCCCACTGTGGCACCCTGGGCAAGTGTCTTTTACTACAGCCTCGGGTCAACCAAAGCCTTGAGAGTGGATTTGGTAGACGGAAACTGAAAGAAGCCTGTTGTATATATATATATGTATATGTTTGTGTGTCTGTGTTTGCCCCCCCCCCCCACTACCGCTTGGCAACCAATGTTGGTGTGTTTATTTATGTCCCCATAACTTAGCGGTTTGGCAAAAGTTACCAATAGAATAAGTACTAGTAATGAATGTCATTGAGGGCTAAACCCTTTTTCTGCAAGTACTTGATAACAGCACAATATCAAATTTTGTCCATTTTCAAGAGAAGTCGCTACGAGTTACTTTTGTAGTCTTCTTTGTAGAGTCAGATGTCATTTTACCAGGAAAGAAACAATGCAGTTATTAATAAGGGTTGAAATTAATGCATGCAAGATTTCGCAGCTCTATCACCCAGTACACTATAAAGTGGTTAGCATTAGGAAGGGCATCCAGCTGTAGAAACTATGACACATTAGAGCTCAATGTAGCCTTCCAACTTATTGGATCCTATTGAACTGTCCAATCCATTCCAGCATGGAAGACAGACGTTAAATGATGATAATGTATGATACTTCATACACTAATTATAACAGAACATATTTACTTATTTATTCTTTTTTTTTTTCCAGGGATCAGGAAAATAAAAAGAGATATTGTATTTGCAGCCAGTTTGTACCTATAGTACCTTTCTTTTCCTGTCACATCTAAACTGGAATGATTTTATATTCATTGTAAATAACATTTATGAAAAGGAAATTTTTATTGTTACATTAAATCATACTTTCTACCATTATTGTGTTTTCTTTTGTATTGTAAACATTTACAATTTGAATATCTGTGTGTCTTTTGGATTGTGTCTTGTACCTGATAATAAAAAAAAAAAAAGATTATCTCTGCTAAGGTCAAGTTTGTCTTTAGTTCTTTTGAGATTGACAAGGTAAGTACCATTCATGCCTTGACTGAGGGTTTCCCCAAAATGTATGGCCTTTTTTTTAGGACTTGTAGTGTGTATGAGTTTATGGCTCATCTTATCCTTCCTTTTGGAGCCAGTTCACTTACAATGTGGCTTTCATGCTTAAAAGAAAGGCATGAAAGCCACATTTTTTACCTCATTCTCCCTTATAGATGGAATGAAATAACTCACGAAAAGTTGGTGTTTTATTTTTTCTGCTCTCCATCACCGCTGCCACCAGTCTAAAATTCTCAATCATTTACTGACTAATAACCTAATTGTAAATTATTTATTAACCAAACCTAAGCTCTGAGTCATTATTATCAACACTACGTCTGCCATCTTGTTATTACTCTGGTTATACGTCTCCCACTTTTGCATTATTTATATCATATTTACTTCATTTACAACTAACTCATTAGGAGTTAGTTTGCATTTATTGGTTGCCAATTATCTCTAATTTTGCCAGTTGCTCCCACTAAAAGTATGAAAGACCTTTTCCATTAAGTTTGGCAGATGATGGTAGTGATAGTTGTGTTATTAAAGATGGGGAAGGACTATTGCATTTTTGTATTTAATAAAAAACATTGATGCCATTAGTACAGAATTCTTTACAAAAACATCATTAGTAATGCCATTAGGCTTGTTCTCTTATTTGATTATATTTATAAATAGGACTTCAAATTGCAAATTGAAGGGTTAGTGGAGCATTTCCTCTCAATTAAGATTGTGATATATCCTTGATTAAGAAACTTCAGCTTTTTCAGTATCCTTAGATTTGAACACAGAACAAATCATTACCCGTTTGTTCATTTTCAAATCCATTTTTCCATATTAGAATAGGTTAGATGAACATGTTATTGTAGTATTGTTATACAGTATGATGCTCTTCCTGTAGCTAATCCTTACCTGTTTTGCATTAAGGAACCTTTTATTTCTCACATCTTTGAAGGTATGAAGTGCGCAGGTGATTTGTTTATAGAAGGATTGACAAAAGCATCACTGTTCATACATTGTGACTTATAGAAGCAAGCACACAGTACATGCGTGAGCATGCATACTCACAAACACAGATACATAAGTAAATTTGCCACTTAGTATATCTTCTACAAAGGTTTACATACATCATACCTTGTTACTGTGTGGATTGGGTTCCCTACTGACAGGCCTACTGGCTTGAGCTGCTAGATTTGATGTGTATATAAACAGATTAGCTGCTTTTTCTCTGAGAATGGTCAAGTGATGTAGACAACTTTGATGAGACCTCAATAAGGGTCAAAAATTAAAATGTCTTTGTTTTTTCTTCAATCTATAGGGAAATGGGTAAATTTGACTTGTATGTGCCTAGTACATAGCTTTACATACATATGTATGTGTATATTATCATCATTTTAACCTTCACTTTTTCATACTTGCATGGTCAGATGGAATTAGTTGAGGCAGATTTTCTATGACAAAATGACTTTCCTGTCACCAGTCGCTATCTATTTCCTGACAAAATATTTTTTCCCTATGGTTGGACACATTTCTATGGGAAATTGGAAATGCACAACACCATTTGTATGATGGTGGCATTCATTTACAAGTCAGGATGAGACACATACATATATGACAAATTTCTTATAGTTTCCAACTACCAAATCCACTCGCAAGGTTTAAGTATGCCTGCACAGCATTTTAATTTGACTTGTTTCAACCAATTTTCTGTAATCAGTCATTATTCCTAGTATTAAAGGTAGTGAACTGGCAGACTCATTAGCACACTGGACAAAATGCTTAGCAGCATTTTGCCCTTTTTTATGTTCTGAGTTCAAATTCCAGCAAGGTTGATTTAGCCTTTCATCCTTTTCAGGTCGAGAAAATAAGTACCAGTTGAGCAGGGGTTAATGTAACTGACTTTCACCCCCCCTCCCCCCAAATTGCTGGCCTTGTGCCAGAATTTGAAACCAATAATTATTTTTAGTATTCACACATGCACAAAAATTTTGTAGAGGTGTGGTTCTCTGGAATGAATGCTTCCTCATAACATGCTTAGGTCTTATTCTATAAAGCACTGTTAAAATAAAAGTCTGAGTTAAACCTAGTTGAAATTTAAACTCAAAATAAGTAGAGGAACAAAACTAAAAGCTGTTAGATGTTTAATCCTTGACTCTGTCACTCTAGGATTACTAACACTGGCACAAGGCCACATTTTGGAGAAGGATTTAGTCAGTTATATCCATCCCAGTATTTGAGTGGTACTTTATTTTATTGACACTGTTTGGAGGAAAGATGAGGTCAGCTGGCAGGGTTTGAACTCAAATGTAAAATGATCTAACTAAATACCACAGGCTGTTTTGTCTGTCATTCTAAGGATTCTACCAGTCCATTATTCCATTAATTGTATTTTAGGATTGATTCATTCAGTTACACACATCCTCTATAACTGTCAAATGTAAAGAATTATTATTTTGGATTAAAAGTAATTGTTTATAATTTAGGCACAAACCAGCAATTTTGAGGGTATTAGTCCGTTTCACCACCTTGATTGGTACTTTATTTTACTGATCCTGAAAAAGATGAAAGGCAAAGTTGATTTTGGTTGGATTTGATTTCAGAACATTAAGGTCTAGAAAAAATACCACAAAGCATTTTCCCTGATGCTGTAACAATTCTGATGGCATTCCACCTTAATAATTAAATATAGTCTTCAACATGGTGGTTCCTACGGAACAGTCATGATGAGGTGGTGATAAACATTACTTCTTAGTAAAGTTACTGCTTTCATCTCTTATAGAGATTTTCTAACTAGCTAATTTGCTTAATAATAATCATTTCTATTATAACTACAAGGCCTGAAATTTTGCGGGAGGGGCTAGTTGATTACATTGACTCCCAAAGGGATGAAAAGCAAAGGTGACCATGGCAGCATTTGAACTCAGATTGTAAAGAGCTGGAAAAACTGCCACTAAGTACATTGTCCTCCATTGTAATGATTCTGCCAGTTTGTTGCTTTAATGATAACTAGTGGGACCTGTGGAGAAGCTATTTAAGAAAGAAAGGATTATTTTTATTTTGTTAAGTTATTTCACTTCCAGTCACAATAATATTTATAATTTTAAAATTTTCCTCTAAGTGGTTTGTGTTTCTCTCTTTCTACCTTTTCAACAAACCTTTTAACTATGTAATTCCCCTCTTCATGTCTTTAACATTTCTCTCTTTCTCTTCACCTTCCCACCCTACAGCATATCCTTAACACTTCTCTCTCCCACTTTTCTCTCACCATCTTTTTCTCTTGTCCTTTGCCTCTCCCTTCAACTAACCACATGATTCATTTGGCCTTAGTCTATTGTTATACTCTGCTCTTCTTTCTTCTCTACTCACATTTCTCCCCCCTTCACTTTTATTCTACCTCTCTAACTAAAGTATAATGGGCAAGCAGATTATTATATAGATAATAGTTTCAAATTTTGGCACAAGGCCAGCAAATTTTAGTGGGGTGGAACTAGTTAATTAAATTGACGCCAGTGCTCAACTGATATTTTATATTATCAGCTCCAAAAGGATGAGAGAGCTAGAAGTGAAGCTAAGCATTTTGGCATGCAAATGATTCTGCCAGTTGGCTACCTTAATAATTTAATTTTTGACACAAGGCTAGCAATTCTGAGGGAAGAGGGAAGTCGATTATATCAACCCTAGTGCTCAGCTGGTACTTATTTTATCAACCCTGAAAGGATGAAAAGTAAAGTCAACCTCAGCCGGATTGCTTTGATTTGACACAAGATCACGTTGTAGATTGGTGGGATTTCATAATGGAATGGATAAACACCTGTATTTTATTAACTCTGAGAAGTAAATGGTTAAGTCCACCCTGATGGGATTCTAATCCAAAATGTATGAAATATAAATAAATCCCTTAAGGCATTTAGTATTAGAAACATCACTGTTTCTGTACCCTACTGCACATAAAACAGCAAGTGCCAGATTAGTGATAACATCATTAATAGTGTTGTTATCTATACTTTGCCTACTATTTGTCATAGGCTGTGCAGGAGCTGATACAGTTTATGGATATCTCCAGTTGCTACAATATGCTTCGGTACAGTGGTGATATAGTTCAAATATTTATTGAAGTAGATCTTCTATAGCCAAATGCTCTTTTTGTTGCCAACTTTCACCTGTTTCCAAGTAAGGTTAATATTTCTTCGTGGCCAGATGTATTCATGGAATATAGAAAATGAAGGACAATGTATGACAATGCTTGTTTACAACTATTGTGTGAGGTTGAGATAAGCACTCTACATTACACACATACACAATATATATATATATATGAGGGAGTGCTGTAAAGTTCCTGGCTTTAAGTGTATCACAAAAGGCCTAGTTGGAGGCTCAAACTTCCGAGTTCTTTTACAGGGCTTAGAAAAACTGAAGGACCACTACAATAAGTGTGAAACTGAGAGGGGAATATGTTCAATAAAATCATAATTAACTGATCCTCCTGTATTTTCTTTTACCCAAAGCTAGGAACTTTTCAGCACCCTCTTGTGTATGCAATGTGTTTCTTTCAGTTTACAATGACCATGATGCCATGCAGTAGGACTGAGACAAAATTTATGTGGTTTGGAAACAAACTTCTTAACTACACAGCCATCTCTATGCCTTCATTAGCGGTGTTAATTGGTTAGTCTTTGGTGAAGATTTGTAACTCTACCTTGATATGAGCTGCTGTTGTATTGCAACTGGTTTTGCTGCTGCTAGAATAGTTTTGGCATTTGTTCAGTTTTCAATCATAGAATGGTTTGCTTTTGAGTAACTAAGCAATATTTTGATTAATAATGAAACAAGGAAGGTCACTTTGGAAATTGGTATTGATTTACTAGAATACATTTATATATGAATACTTCACACACTAAGAGCACCGTCTGAGCGTGATCATTGCCAAAGCAGCTGTCTGGCTTTCGTACCGGTGGCATGTAAATAGCACCATTTGAGCGTGACCATTACCAACGTCGCCTTCCTGGCACGTGAAAAGACATTCAAGCGAGTTCGTTGCCAGTACCGCTGGACTGGCTCTTGTGCAGGTGGCATGTAAAATACACCATTTCGAGCATGGCCGTTGCCAGTACCGCCTGACTGGCCTTCATGCCGGTGGCACGTAAAAGCACCCACTACACTCTCGGAGTGGTTGGCATTAGGAAGGGCATCTAGCTATAGAAACTCTGCCAAATCAGATTGGAGCCTGGTGTAGCCATCTGGTTCACCAGTCCTCAGTCAAATCTTCCAACCCATGCTAGCATGGAAAGCGGACGTTAAATGATGATTATCATTTAATGTCTGCTTCCCATGCTATCATGGTTTGGATGGTTTGACAGGATCTCACAAGCAGGACTGTGTTGAATTTCCATGTCAGCTATGGCGTGGCTTCTGCAGCTGGATACCCTTCCTCATACTAACCACTTTATAGTGTACAGTAGATATTTTTTAAATGACACAGGCACTAATGAGGTCACTAATTAACTCACAAGAAAACCCCCATTGACTGTGTAGGAGTGTATTTGAGAGATGGGAAGGTGGTTTCATGTCAGGTATTAAGCTAAAACTGATGGAGGGAAATGCACAGGTGTCCTGCCATGGAGTAGATACATGGCTACCCCATATTATATAAGGGTGAGTAGAAGTAGCTTGCAAACTCTCAGAGTACAAGAAGGTGAGTATAAGAGAATATGGATCAAGTGGGAAGGAAAGAATGACTGAATTTCGTGAGAGTGGCAAATGGTTAGAGGTGGTAAATGATGAACAAAGGTGGAAATGTGGTTGATGATAAATATCACTATGAAGTGGGGGCTGGTGAGAATGATAGAAGTGTTAAGTGGCAGTACAGGAATATATATATATTTATATATTCTTTTATATGTTTCAGCCCTAAGGCTATGGCCATACTAGGGCACACATACATATGTATACAAACACACACACATATAAATGTAAACATTGCAAATAAATGCTGCATTACCAATCTTGACAAATTGTAGTCTGAAGTTCAAGAAAATAATTTAATATGACAGAAGTTGGAAAGGTCTCGCAAAACTTTTGAGAGATTTCTTGTTATCTTAGAAGACAAGGTTGGTCACAATAAGAAGAATAGGAAGCTAGGTCAAAACTCTACTATAAGTGGATCAAAAGGTTAGCAGATGGGATCTCAGCAAAATTTCCTGTTATATACTCTATACAAACATGTATGTACAAACACACATTTACAACCAGGAGGAGTAAGAGTAGAACTCAACATATTTAGTTGGAATTGTAAATATTGAATAACAGTTTGACTTACTTCCATATTATACGCTGGCACAAAATGCACCTTCGTCCTCAGATGTACAGAGTTAGAGTAGCGAAAGCTGATCTCAAAATGTTGAGCCTCACAGAGGAGATGACAAAGGACCAAGGTGATTGGTGATTCACTGTGCTCAAGGAGACTTATTCCACCATGGGGAAAATGAGGCCTTGAGAATATTTAGTTAAGGCCTATACATGCCAGGCTCTGCACCATCAAGCATTGCTTACACTGCATCCTCCTAATACCCATCCTACTTCTAACTAATGGTACCACTCAGCTGTTGTAATTATTTGCAAGCAGAATTGGTACATTTCCCTGTCCCCTTTGTTTTGAATTACCAGTTGCCTCCTTCCTCAAAACCACTTTCTATTAACATCATCATTTTCCATTGATCACTTTTTGTCTTTGCCTTCAGTTATCTCTCCCTCTTCTGAGCTACATCTTAGACCTGCCATACCTTGTCTCTCATATTTGCTATCATTCTCTATGCACTCTCATAAATATCATTGATGACCCCGTCCACTGTTGTTACCCCACTTACAATGGCCACCCTTACGTACCTCTTATCTCCATCTCCATTACTGCACATCACCTTGCTCATCATTCCCCTGCTTTCTCAGCTATCATCCTTCCTGAACCTCTTCTATCTCTTACACCTCACCAAACAAACCTTCATACTGATATTTCCCCCTCAAACATACCTCCACCATTGTTCATCACACACTACATTCACCTCTACACCCATCTCTAATCATCTGTTAATCTCCTTTGATACTCTAATGAAATTACCGTCCCCTCTCCCCAATCCACTCTGCATTCTTTCTTAAACTCTCTTTCTTGTACCTTGAGATTCTCTGGCATGTTTTCACTACTATCTCTATCTTCTTTCTAGCAATTCCAACCCATCCTTATATAGTGCTGGATAACCATGTATCTCCTGTATAGCAACACACCTGTGCTTGACTCTTTATCATACTTTAACCTCCCAACACCAGTTCCCCATCTCATATAGCCCTTCCCTGCCCCACTCAGTCAAGAGGGATTTTTCCTTCTTGTGTTTTTCAAATTATTTGATGACCTCAGGAGTGCTGTTGGCATAAAAAATGCATCCAGTTCATACTGTTGGCATTAGGAAGGACCTCCAGCCACAGAAACCATGTCTACATCAATGCATGCAAAGCCACAGGTGTTACATCAGATTTTTCTTCCTCATAGAGAGATGTCAAAAGAAAGGCTATATATATACGAGGTGGTATCGGAATGTTCCCAGACTAATTCTGTAGCACACCAACAGATGGCAGCACACGGTTGCATGCACAATGAGAGCTAGCAGTGACTTTCAAGAGGCAGTGTGGTGAGTGACATCGCTGTGTTTACTTCGCAAGTTGTGAAATTTGTGTTTTTGTGATTGTATGTATGTTGTAGTCTGCAATTTTGTCATGGACAGGAACTAAGAGCCAACATGAAATTTTGCATTAAACTTAGTCTGCTACAGAGACATTGAGCATGCTTCAGCAAGCTTATGGTAATGAGGTAATGGGTCGTATGCAATGTTTCAAGTGGCACAGGGGCTTCAAAAATGGAAGAACATCTCTGGAAGATGATGAACAATTTGGAAGACCTGCCATGAGTGTCACCCCCAGAAATGTGGTATTGTGCATTGAGAATTCGTCCCCCAGGGCCAGACCATTGATTGAGAATTCTACTGTGATGTTTTGAAGCATTTGAGGGAGGATATACGGCTAAAGCGACTGGATCTGTGGAGCGCAAAGAATTGAATTCTTCACTGAGCTCTCCTCACTCATGAGTTTCTTGCCAAAAGCAACATGGTATCACTTCTGCATCCACCATATTCACCAGATTTAGCATTTGCAGACTTCCGTGTCCTCTCCAAGATGAAAACATAGTTGAAAGGTCGCCATTTTAACATCATTGTCAAGATCCAGAGTGAATTGCAGAAGATTCTCAACTGCTTACAGAAACTGACTTCCAGGCCAGATTCCAAAAGTGGCAGAAATGCTGGAAACGATGTATTGCTGCACAAGGTGGCTATTTTGAAGGAGATGATATTAAAACTTAGGTAAATAAGTTATTTTTTATTTAACATAACTAGTCTGGGAACGTTTTAATAACACCTCATATATATATATATATATATGTATATATATATATATAT
>NC_068987.1:49907026-49909583 GCF_001194135.2 Octopus bimaculoides | reverse complement strand
ATATATATATATATATATATATATAGGTACATATGTATATTTCTACATGTGTATTTATAAAAAAACACCATTTGAGCGTGGCCGTTGCCAGTACTGCCTGACTGGCCCTCGTGCCGGTGGCATGTAAAAGCACCCACTACACTCTCAGAGTGGTTGGCGTTAGGAAGGGCATCCAGCTGTAGAAACTTTGCCAGATCAGAGGTTGGAGCCTAGTGCAGCTATCTGGCTCACCAGTCCTCAGTCAAATCATCCAACCCATGCCAGTATGGAAGGCGGATGTTAAACGATGATATGGCTATGTATATGAACACATAAGCACTTATAAAAATATATATACATACACACATGCACAGACACACATACACACACACACACATACTTGCATGCACACACACATACCTGCGTGTACACACACACACATAATTCAAGAGGTACATTCTTTATATTAGCCTGCCTATTCATGTCTTCATTTGAAGGCGCAAATATATACTCTATGCCATGCACATACACAATTGTTTGAAAAATTTACATATTGGTCTATTGAATTACTTCTTACTCAACACATTGTTATTTGCATGTCTCTGTGCACATTTGACAACTCCTCTATTATTTCCCTACTTCTTTCTTTAATCAACCCCTGTCCTACTTCATATGCCTCCCAACTGTGTTACTAACCACCACTCTTAATATTCACTAAAGAAACTAAACATTTCTTATATTTCATTATTGGATGAACTACTGCTGGCTAAAAACTTCAAAGTCACAGTAACCATGCATTTTATTAGGATATAATGAATAAAGCTAAAAATAATTGCATTGAATATGGACACAGTGGACTGGGCAGACAGAAACTGAAAGAAGCTAGTCGTATATGTGTATTTGAGTGCATGACTGTGTGTATGTTGCTATCTCCTTGTCTAGACATTGTATGATAGTTGTAAATGAGGGCCACTGTCATGCAAATGATGTCCCTTGTTTCCACCCTTCTGTGAAAATATGTGAAGTTAGAGTGTGACAGAGGGACAGAAACAAGTATCTTGCTGTAGAGGAGATACATGGTTACCCCCGTCAGAGAGAGGGAGAGCAATATATATATATATATATATGTAAGAACGACCGTGCGAACCAAAAAGGAGAAATGGTGACGAATGGAAAAACAGGGCTCCTTTCTTAAACGCGTCACACGGTCGAACACAAAATATATCAAATGATATATATATGTTATACTTCGATAGCATAGTGAATTTGTAAATGCCAGTAATGAAGACGATAGAACACAACCGATAAAGATGAATAACAGTAATATTTATTATAGCATTAAAATGTATGTCTGTGTGTGAGTGTATGCGACATAATAAAACATAATAAAAGACAGGCCGTCGTGTAAAGAAAAGAGTGTGTAAGTGATACATGCATGTGTATGCGTGAGATACAGCAGATAGAAAAAGAGTCAGTAACACATATAAGAATTTGCTAGTTCTTAGAGTACACAATAGTAAGAGTCTGTATGTAAGAAGTTGAGGCGTGTGGGGCAGGGCGATCACTCGTTGTGATGTTAGGGCTTCCATGCCGAGCCGGGTTCTTGTATACAGATGTTCTTCGCAGGCTGGGGTTCTTGTCTATTATTTATCGTGGTGAAGATGAATCACACAAACAGAATCGAAGAGAAGTGCTGCGGTAGTTTGGTTAGCTTGTGTATGTAGAAATCATGTTGACGATGTTGGCGATGCTGGTAGTACGTAGTGTCGTGTTGACGCTGTTGGCGACGTCGGTGGCGAATTTTGTAGTTCGTAGTTGAAGTGGTGTTGATGTTGTCGCTGGAAACTGGCTGGCTGTGTTACGCGTGTGTGGCCGGCAGCCAGATCTAGGAGATCTGAGGCACGACGATTTGGTGGGTATAATTTAGTCTATTTATAGCTGAAAGTAGGCTCCACAGAAGGCATTAGAAGAACACTATCACGTGACCTTATTAAGGGCTGTGATTGGTCAGTTTGCGTTCTGGCAGGAACGGTACGAAGCAGTTGCCGCTTCAAATAATAATCAGTCACGTGATGGATACAGTAGGCTGTTCTCTACTACGCCCGAACTTGAATATATTTATAACAGTGTGGAAGATGGTTTGTTTGTCTATAATGGCGATAGTAGTTTCACTACATATATATATATATATATATATATACATATATATTTAAGACCCCCTTCGGTCATAAATGACTATGGGATTGCACTTAGAAAGTTACCTTCTGAGGTACAAGTCCGAGTAAGGTTGTTGGTGAAAGGCCAGCAGTTGCCCTGCATACTAGGCTCCCCTCTCCACACCACTGATGTTATCCAAGGGAAAAGCAAAGGCCAATACAGCTTGGCACCAGTGATGTCACAACTCATTTCTACAGCTGAGTTAACTGGAGCAACGTGAAACAAAGAACACAACACACAGCCCGGTCCTGGAATTAAACTCACAACCTCACGATCATAAGCTTGACTCTCTAATCACTGAGCCATGCACCTTCACACACACACACACACACACATATATATACACTGCTCTATACTTAAG
>NC_068987.1:49901265-49905772 GCF_001194135.2 Octopus bimaculoides | reverse complement strand
CCAGCAGAGGTAAGAGCTCTCTGAACTTTGCCCAGGCTATTCTTATTCTAGCAGCTACACTTTCAGTGCACCCACCCCCACTACTCACTTGGTCACATAGATAGCGGAAGCTATCAACTAAGTCTAGTTTTTCTCCCTGGAATGTGGCCAAAGTCGTTTTCTGCACATTTTCAGTGTTTATTGCTCCTGAACATCTGCCACATACAAAAACTAACTTCCTAGTTAACCTTCCTTTGATATTGCTGCACCTCTTATGTGTCCATAGCTTGCACTGGGTACATCTTATATAGTTTCTACCTACTCCTTTTCTATAGATTGAACAGGGCCATCTACCTGAAGGGGTTTGTGTTTTGTCTACTTTCCTACTTATTAGGACTTTGGTTTTAGCTAGGTTGACTCTAAGCCCTTTCGATTCTAGTCCTTGCTTCCACACCTGAAACTTCTCCTCTAGTTCTGATAGTGACTCAGCAATTAGTGCAAGGTCATCAGCATAGAGGAGCTCCCAAGGGCATCCTGTCTTGAATTCCTCTGTTATCGCCTGGAGGACTATGATAAATAGGAGGGGGCTGAGGACTGAATCTTGGTGGACTCCTACCTCTACCCGGAATTCTTCACTGTACTCGTTGCCAACCCTCACCTTACTGACAGCGTCTCTGTACATGGCTTGCACAGCTCTCACAAATATCTTGAAAGTATTTTAAATGCAAGCACATACAATCTTTGTCACGTATATGTGACCTTCGATATAATTTGACCTGCACTTTTTGTACACAATAATCAATAATATTATCTCTTATCTTCTTTTCACACTTGAGCACAATGTGACCTTGTATTTTGACCCTGATGTTTGCATTAAATTTTTCATATTATATAGATGTGTGTGTGTGTGTGTGTGTGTGTGTGTGTGTGTGTGTGTGTGTGTGTGTGTGTGTGTGTGTGTGTGTGTGTGTGTGTCCTTGCCTTGACGATGTGCAATAATTGTAAACAAGCATCATTGTCATATAAGTGGTGTCCTTCATTTCCAGACTCTCACGAAAACATGTTTGGCTATGGGGAAATATGACCTTGCTCGGAAACAGGTGAGGGTTGGTGACAGGAAGGGCATCCAGCTGTAGAAAATTTGCCTTAATGAATTAATTCCATCTGACCTGACCTATGCAAGCATGGAAAGAGTGGACAAGATAATGATGATAATGACAAAGATGATGATGATGGTGATGATGATACACAAGAAAATATGGTAGGTTATTATATTTAGTTGCTAACAGACTAGCAAGGCTGTCTGGGAAGAGTTAACTCAGTAATAAGTGCCCATGTCCTTGCATATGTATGTTCGGAGAGTTGTTGAGTTGTTGATCTTTGTGTTGTTAGGGCAACCTACCTAGTATAGTCAGAAGTTTGTAGCATTTAGCTTTCAATTATTCAGTCCATCTAGCCATAAGAAGATACAACATTGTTGTACAGCTCACTGTTTTATGTAACAGGACATCATCATCATCATCAACATCATCATCACCACCAAGATGATCGTTCTAATACCCACTTTTCCAAGCTTGCTTGGGTCAGACGAAGTTTATTTAAGACAGATTTTCTACAGCTGGATGCCCTTCTTCTCACCAACACTAATCTGTTTCCAAGCAAGATAATATTTTCCCATGACCAGACATGTTCCTGCAGAATATTAGAAGTGAATGACGCTGTCTGTATGAGAGTGATATTCATTTACAACTATCACACAATGTCAAGACATGGAGATGTAAACTAACACACATATCAACATCATCATGATTTAATGTCCGTTTTCTCTGCTGGCATGTGTTTGACCAGAGTTGGTACGGTCAGGGCCCATGCCAGGCTCCATTGTCTGTTCTGGTAAGGTTTTTTATGGCTGGATACCCTTCCAAACACCAACCACTCCACAGAGTGTACTGAGTGTTTTTAACGTGGAACCAGCATGGGTGCCATACCAGCCAAGTGGAAATGGGGTTGTGGAGAGGCATCATCGCACCATCAAGACCATAGCAGAGAGGGGCCACATCTCACAGGTCAAGGCCGTCTTTTTTGGTATATGTCGCCCAGGTCAGGACAGGCTGAGGAGTCAGTGCCACAGAAGGCAATATTCAAGTACGTGTGGAGACATCCATGTACCGCATTGCCGCAACCTGCAGAAGAGAAAGAGCATGGGTTAAACCCACAAAATTGCGGTGCATATTACAATGGAGAAAGGGGACAATAACCTCTGTAAATTCAAGGAACAATGTGTCTGTAGATGGCATGCTACGTCATGTTTTGGATGTGTGCAGGATTATTACTGCAAAGAAGGATGGAGCCAACAGTAATAGACAAGAAGACGAAGCCAGCAGCAATATGCCAGGAACTGAGGCCAGTCCTGAAATCCCACGGTAGTCGCGGAGGCATTGGTGCCCTCCTCAATGGTTGGCTGATTATGAGAAAGTTAAGGCGTGTGGTCAGGGTTGAGGAGAGGATGGGAGCAGGTTGATTGAATGATCTTCAGATCAGTGGGGAGGGGGGACATGTGTTGTTATGAGCCAGGCTGTGTTGTAGGGAAGGACCGGACGTGAGGGAGTACGTATGTCCTGTTGGAATTGGGGCCTGTGGGTCCCACCAGAAGGGCCACGATGGGTATGCGGGGTCAGTGAGGAGCGAGCAGTCAGTTGGCGGCAGACAGCATATGAGAGCAGACATGTTAGACGGTATGGTGGCAGACAGAGCACATGGATGTTGTGAGCGACCCTTTTCCAGATCGACAGGTAAGACTACTGCAACTCTCTCTTTGCTTCCGTCTTTTTCCACCTTCACATTACACTAAGTATGCAGTATGTACCTACAACAGATAAATTCTTTTCTTTCACCCTAGTAATGAATCCAGACTGCAGACCAAGCATAGCTGGAGCCCCATCAGTGCACACCCCTACCAGTGAATCCCACGAAAGTTGGTTTTCCTGAAAGAAGTTTGATACATCACAAAAAATAGCTACTGCTATTGTACAACTATCAATAGGGCGACAGAACAACATTTCCTCTTTTACACAGTTGCCTGAGACAAAACGAGAATATACCAGTAGCTGAGAACACTGAGCGATGCCAGTCATTACATCACACTGGATGGTAAAAACAGGTTAATCTCTTACTTGGTCGAGTAGTCAATCTTTGATGTCTTGAGACAAGTTGTTGATCCTTCCCTTGACTGTATCATCTGATAGTGAAATCTGGGAAGGTTTATTTGCACTATCTTTCCCTAGAACGAATTCTGCTGCATGAGTAGATCTGGTTTTATGAGATACTCTCTGATGTTATCCTAATTTGTATTAAATCTAATTTTGATGCAACATCTTTTTCTCCTCCATTTTTCTATAATTGTTTATGGTATATTTATACCTATAACGATATTTTTCAACTACTATTTTCATATTCTTATTACTTGCTCTGGCTGTTTCTTATGAATATGACAAATCTTTATTAGAAATCATTCTTTCTCTCTTTTTGGACCTCTCAAAAAGTTTGAATTGTTCTTTTTTGAACTTATTTTTTTCCTTATATATATATATATATATATATATATATTTGAAGATAAGCAATAAAAATTCAATAGGTTATAGCAGTACGTACGTTTCGTACAAGCTCCATTTATTCATGTAGTGAGAACACCACATAGAATTTACAATGAAAATGTACTCCTCAGCTGCATAATGGAATTTCATTTTCGAAAGTCATTTTGAAGATATTTGCAAAAAACAAGAGTAAGAGAGGAAAACATACCATCTTGACTATGCTGCTGTTTAACAGACTAGTGAATCAAACAAGAAATAAAATATATTATTATATATATATATATATATATATATATATATAAACAGACAAGATGGACAAATACGTCACTAGGGATTATGTTTCTTGCACCTCGTTTTCCCACCAAACATACAATTACACACATGAAAAAACCACCTCACGTCAAGTTTTATCTGTCTGTCTATATTTGAATAAGTATAGCCACATGTGAGGATTAAAAAGTTTTGTATAGTTATAATTTATAATCTTACAGCCTAATTGATAGGCAGTATAAATATTTTATCTGAACTAGTTCCCTGTTGATTAAAGTTGTTTGCTTTGGTGCTTTCTTTGCAAGTCAGTGAATATGCTCTGTGTTCAACAGTATAAGTAAGACTGATCCAGTGACTTAAGCACTGAAACTGAGGCAGGTACGTATTGTGGTGGGAGATATTAATCATTATCATCATCGTTACTCTCATTTAGTGTTTGTTACAGGCTGTCATAGGTAGGACAGTTTGACAGGATCTGCTGGGTCCAAGGATTGCATCTTGTGTTGTATGTATGCATGTGTGTATGTATGTATGTATGTATGTATGCATGCATGTATGTATGTATGCATATATATATATATGCATACAAACATACATATATTCATATATACATACATACATACATATATATATATATATATATATATATATATATATATATACAT
>NC_068987.1:49897075-49900846 GCF_001194135.2 Octopus bimaculoides | reverse complement strand
TATATATATATATATATATATACAGGCTCAAACAGACATATATACATACACATACATATATGCATACATATACTCACACACACACACACATATATATGCATATATACGTACATACGTACATGCATGCATGCAGACAGAGAAAGAGAGAAGGAGAGACAGAAAGAGAAAAAAGAGAGAAGAGAGAGAGAAAAAAATATATAATATAATACACACACACACTCACACACACATACATATATAGAGAGAGAGAGACAGAGAAAGAGAGAGAGAGAGAGCAGAAAAAAGAACGTGAGAGAATGGAAGAGAGCCAAAAAGAGAGGCTGAGATTGGGGTAGAGGGGAGAGGGTTGCTATAGCCACCAGCTGACCATAGCAAGCCAACAGGCTCTATGCTTGTTGACAATTATATAATTAACAGAAGAGACCAGATCAAGAAACTAAGTAGTGAGTAAAGCAGATTTTTTTATTATATATTTTTTAAAATATTTCTACCAAATTTTTTTAACTGACATTTATTGTGCTTTTTTATTTCTAAATGACATAACATCTTAATTTTTGTCATCATAGTTTTTACTGTATTTATTTATTTGTTATATGTTATTATTATTATTATTATTATTATTGAGTGAGAGAGCAGTGCATGCCATCAAAGTGACACTGGTGTAAAATATACGAAGCCCAGTATACCCATCATGACTACCCGTCTGATAAGGGTACACCAGGCACATGCATCACAACCATATGTGCGTGACATGGTGATCTCACATCAAGATAAACAGCACATGACCTCGCAGGTGGGGCCCAGTTAGAATTTTCTTCAGGTCGGGTAGCCCATCTCGCTCAAAAGGTCCCTGAATAAGGTTTGTTTAAGGATGTTGAGCAAAGCACCCATGTTTCCAAAGGTGAATTATTCAGATCCCAAAGAATTCCTCTCAACACATGGCTATGATGCTCCCCTACTACTTCTGCCCATGATCAGAGATGCACATATCGTCAGCCACCAAGGGACATGCTCAACTGGTTACGGTCAAACAACTTTGCCTTTCATCCTTTTGGAGTCAATAAAATAAATACCAGCTGAGCATTGGGATTGATGTAATTGACTTACCCCATCTGCAAACTTGCTGGCCTTCTGCCAAAATTTGAAACCACCATCATCATCATCATCATCATCATTATTATTAAAGATATCACAGTATACAATATCGTGAGGTTGTTGATTGAAAATATGGTGTCTACCGGGCATTTGTACTGTTTGTCAAGTCACAACAAGGACCTCAGACAGACAGTACTTTATGCAATATGTGTGCAGTTCCAAGTAATGCCCACATTTTCAATACACCTAGATTGTAGGTTATTTCTAAGGTTTTCAGATGTTTTTTTCAGATTGGGTGGTATTGAACCCAATGCTCCGATGACAATAGGGATAACCTTTATGTTTGACTCTCATAGTTGCCACATCTTAGCAATCTCAATTCTCAGGTCTCCATATTTATCAACCTTTTTTCTTTCTTTCATGATGATATGTTGATCTCCTGGCATTGCCACATCAATTATTAGGCACTCTTGTTTGTCCCTCTTAAAGTTTACTGTATCCAGGCTTTGATGCTCTAATATCTTGTCTGTCTGGAAGTCAAAGTACCAGACGATTTTTGCCTTCCCCTTTTCGTCCATTACCTTTTCCAGTGTATATTGGTACCAAGCACCGGTAACATAGTAGCCAGTGGAGGTTTTGGGCTACCTTATCATGTCTATGCTTGTACTCTTTCTGCACAGACTTTCACAAGCACTAACAATGTGAGTCACATTTTCAACCCTCTTCCCACACATTCTGCAGAGGGCCATTGCACTTGTGGTATATATTCTTTTTCACTGAGTTAGTATTCAATGCCTAGTCCTGGATAGTGATGATTAGGCTTTCAGTATTCCTTTCTTAGGTCACCCTTATTAAGACACTTCCATGATGCTTCCTGGTCTTTTAATTTGTTGGTTTTACGGTGGAACTGACCATATAATTCCATGCAGAGTAGGGTTTCTTCTCTCTTGTTGGATGTTCTTGATTTGAATTCATGAGCACTCTTAAGTCCATTTTTGTTAAATCCTTCTGCATTAGCAGCATATTGTAGCAGGTCTTGTTTGCTGTTTACCAAATATTCTGTCATGTTTCTTCTTTCACTGTTGATGCACTCCTGTATGCTAATCAACTCATGTACACCTTTGCCCCTCTTCATGTAGAGCCTGTTTATATTTGTCTTAGGGTGGTGGGCACCATACATTGTCATTGTCTTTTGGGTAATGTGATCAAGTTGGTTAATCACCGCTTGTATCCATTTCAGGATGGGTGCACTATAGCGGACTACAGCAACCACCCATATGTTGATGGCAGTTCCTTGAGTTGAATTTTGATTTTAAGAGAAGTTTAAGGCACTTAAAATATGCAGTGATGACCTTGTCTTTCATTTCTTTATGCAAGATATTGTCCAGCTCTAGGATCTCAAGGTACTTGTACCCATTATCATCTGGGTCTTCCATTCTCTCCTCGTTTGACAATTCTATGCCCCTACAATTTACTCACTTCCCCTGCTTCAAAGTAAGCACTGCACACTTCATGATAATGAAGGCTATTCCTACAACCTTGCTGCACATTTGCACAGTCTCAATCAGCCTCTCCATTTCAGGCTCTGTTTTTACAAATAGTTTTAAATCATCTATGAAGAGAAGGTGGTTGAGACAAGGTCCATTCTTTCTCAGCTCATAGTGTGCATTGACTTTGTGTAGGACTACAGAAAGTGGGATCAAAACTATAACAAATAACAGAGGTGAACAAGAGTCTCCTTGGAAAATATCTCTTTTGATTATTACCTCAGCTAAGTGCTGGTTGTTACAGGAAAGACATGTTTTCCAATTAGGTATGCTGTTCTTAATCAGTGCACACACATTTTCAGCTATTTCACACATGTCAAGTGTTTCCAAAATCCACAAATGTGGCAACATTTATCATTATTATTATTATCAAGATGGCAAGCTGGCAAAATTGTTAGCACATTGGACAAAATGCTTAGTGGTATTTTGTCAGTCGCTATGTTCTGAGTTCAACTTCCGCTGAGGTCAGCTTTGCTTTTCATCCTTTCAGGGTCAATAAATTAAGTACCAGTTGAGTATTGGGGTCAATATAATTAATTAGTCCCCTCCCACAAAATTTCAGGCCTTGTACCTTTAGCAGAAAGGATTATTATTAAGGCAGTGAGCTGGCAGAATCATTAGCATGCCAGGCAAAATGCTTAGCAGCATTTCATCTGTCTTTATGTTCTAGTGAGCTGGCAGAATTCTTAGCATGCCAGACAAAATAATAAGCAGCATTTTTTCCAATTTTATGTTCTGAGTTCAATTTCTGCTGAGGTCAACTTTGCCTTTCATGCTTTTAGGGTCACTAAATTAAGTACCAGTGAAACACTGGGCTTGATGTAATTGACTCATCCCCTCCCACACAAATGGCTGCTCTTGTGGCAGAATTTGAAATCATCATCGTCGTCGTCGTCGTCGTCATTGTCGTCGTCTTCGTCTTCGTCATCGTCATCGTCATCATCATCATCCTCATCATCATCATCATCATTATTATTATTATTATTATTATTATTATTATTATTATTATTATTATTATTATTATTATCAATTTTAAGTTGGTGATCTAGCAGAATTGTTAGCATACCAGACAAAATGCTTTGTAGTATTTCTTCCAGCTCTATGTTCTGAGTTCAAATTCTGCTGAAGT
>NC_068987.1:49882537-49895131 GCF_001194135.2 Octopus bimaculoides | reverse complement strand
GAACCTGCAAAGATTCCCATTTAGTGTACGGTGCAGAATGCACGAAACATAACTTGATTTATGTTGGCTGTACAACAGAACAATTAAACAAAAGGTTTAATGGGCACAGATTCGACGTCAGGCACAAGAACAGTAGTTCAACAGAACTTGCTGAACATTTCGTTTCAAGCAGCTGCAATTTTGAAGAAGATTTGAAAGTGCACATTCTCAAAAAATATCCTGAATGTACCCCACTTTCACTTCTCAGAATGTATGAGGAGAAATATGTTTGCGGGTTATTGACATCATGCCCTGGAGGATAAGATGACAGGAGAATATCATCAAATTTATACAAAACTGTTTGATTGAATATTCTTCTTTCTCTCTTTTTCTTTTCTTTTTCTGTTGTCTTCCTTTTTCTTTCTTTCTTTCTGCTTATTAAAAAACTGACAAAAGCTGATGATGTCATTCTATCAACGTATGGACGCTGGTTACTCACATTCATAGTTTACGTTTGGTTTCTGAAATTTTGAATTTTCAATCACCTTTTGGTTTGAACTTGAGAAAGACAGACGTTCTGTCGAAATGTTGTTCAAAAAATAAAACATCTAAAATCGCACTCTTCGTCTTGACTATTTACCTTCGTGAAGAGTTATGTCAACCCTTTTTTTAAAAATATTATTATTATTATTATTATTATTATTATATTTTTTGAGAATATGCACAAACGTAAAGTATGAACGAGAGCAACCAGTGTCCATATGTTGATGGAATGACATCATATTATTATTATTATTGCCTTTGCACAGCTTCTAATACTGGAGATGTACTACAGTGTCAGCTGTTCACTACCTGTGAAGTAAGGTAACACCTCTTATTTTTCGAGCACCTTCTGGAGTATTCGAGCGGTTCCAAGCAGTGCTGTTTTCTGCTCCACCCTTATTGCAGCCCCTATTTGTTCCACACACTTCTCGCACTGCTTCCAGGACTCCAACAATTATTGGTACTACTGCTACCTTTTTCATTGACCACAACTGCTTAACTTCCCAAGCTAACCTGTCACATCTCTCAACTTTTCTTTCTTCCTTATCGCATACCTTGTTGTCAGCCGAGTATGCTATATCTATGATCCAACATAGTTTGTTTTATTTCTCAATTAAGACTATGTCTGGCTTCCTATTCTCTATCTCATGGTCGCACTGAATCATAAAATCCCATAGGATCTTTGCATTTCTATTTTCGGTGATGCCTTCAGGTTTGTGGTCATACCAATTTTTTGCTCTGTCAAGTCTATACTTGTTGAAGTGTCCAATGGACAAGCCTGGCTATATTGTCATGGCTTCTCTTATATTCCTTCTGGACTAGTGGCGTACATTGGCTGGTAGTATGTCATATGGTTTCACCGTTTTGTCCACAGATTCTGCACTTATCACTTTCTGATGTGCTGTCTATTCTGTATTTTATGTAGTTTGTTCTTAGTGCTTGCTCTTGGGCAGCACAGATTAGAGCCTCCGTTTCTGGTTTTAAATCACTTTTAGTCATCTACAGCCATCTTTTTTCTCTGTCTGTCTTAAAATCTCTATGAAATTGATCATGCATTCTTTTCTTTACCCACCTATTTTCAGTTTCATTCGTTTTCAATTTCTTGTATAGTGCTTTATCTTTGCAATCTTTCATCCTATACAAGCCTGACCCTCTTACTTCTTATAATAGCGGTTCCGTGGCATTTTTTACATACCATGCTATGTTGTTTCTTCTGCTCTAATGCTGTGTTCACATCCAATAAGTCCTCTTCCCCCCCCCTTTTTTTTTCTTGGTACATACAGTCTGTCTGTGTCACTTTTTGGGTGGAACGACCCATATCTAGTTAGCAACTTCCTTGTCTTTCTGTCTAAGCTGTTTAGTTCATCTACAGCCCATGCAATTACCCCTGCTCCATATCTAAGGAATGAACCACCCAGGTGTTGATAGCTTCGATCTTCTTCTTCTTCTTCTTCTTCTTCTTCTTATTATTATTATTTAAAGCTGAGAGCAGGCAGAATTGTTAACGTATCAGGCAAAATGCTTAGCAGTATTTAATCTGTCTTTACATGGTGAGTTCAAATTTCACCGAGGTTGATTTTGCCTTTCATCCTCTCGGAGTTGATAAATTAAGTACCAGTGAAACACTAGGGTCGATGTAATCGACTAGTTCTCTCCTAAAAAATTTCAGGGTTTGTACCTTTAGTAGAAAGGATTATTATTATTATTATTATTATTATTATTATTATTATTATTATTATTATTATTATTAAGATGGTGAGCTGATAGAATTGTTAGCATACTGGACATAATGCTTTGTCTATCTTTACATTCTGAGTCCACATTCTGCCAAAATTGACTTTGCTTTTAAGCATTTTAGGGTCAATAACAGAAGTATCAGTTGAGTACTGGAGTCAATGTAACCAACTAGTCCCCCTCCCCCAATATTTCAGGCATTGTGCCTATAGTAGAAATGATTATTATTATTATTATTATTATTATTATTATTATTATTAAGATGGTGGGCCAGTAGAGTTGTTTGTATGTTGGTAAAATGGCTTGGCAGCATTTCTTCTGGCTCTTTAGATTCTGCATTGAAAGCCAACCAAGGCCAACTTTGCTTTTCCTTTTGGAGTCAATAAAATAAATACCAGTTGAGCACAAGGTTTGATGAACTTATTTACCCACTCCCTAGAATTTGCTGGTTTTGCATGAAAATTTGAAATTATTATTAAGGTGGAAATTGGCAGAAGCATTAGAGTCTCAGACAAAATGCTAAGCAATATTTCTCCTGACTCATTATAATCTGAGTTCAAATTTCTCTGAGGTGACTTTCCTTTCATCCTTTAAGGTTCAATAAAATAAGTAAGCCAAAATAAGTAAGTCAAAGTAAGCTTATGAGCTTTCCCAAGATTGCTGATCTTGTGCCAAGATTTAAAACCATTATTATTATTAAGGCAGTGAGTTGGCTGAATCATTTACATGCTGGACAAAATGCTTGGCAGCATTTTGTGTCTTTACATTCTGAGTTCAAATTCTGCTAAGGTCAACTTTGCTGTTCCTCTTTTTGTGGTCAATAAAATAAGTACCCATTGAGCATTGGGGGTCAATGCAATTGACTAGCCCCCTCCCACCAAATTTCAGGCCCTGTGTATTTCTGCTCTGGTTGTGCTACCAGGAATAATTCCTGTTTAGGGAAACTCTATAGGCATGGAAATAACATTTGATAGATCTGTCTGAAATCTGTGAAGGCTAGTGAAACTATCTGCATGCATTTGTGAGATATCAACAGAGCTATGCTGAACAGCTATAGACACACATAGAACAGATCTGGTTATTAGCAAAGCCCATTGTGAAAACCTCTCTGCTGTTTTTCTGACTGGTAACAAAAATGGTACTTTTGTGCACAAAGACTGGAAGGACTGAGGACAAATACATACCAAGCTCTCACCAGGTTTTTCAAGTACTACTAGGAGACAAAGTTGAGGGTGAAGAGAGAGAGGTGCTGCTCTTGAGTAAATTTGCTGAAAGGTGGATGAGAGTGAGTGTAGGCTGATAAAATAAAAGTACCAGTCAAGTTGATATCACTGACTGTTCCTTCCTGGCAAGATTTCTGGCACTGCACCTATATAAGAAATTGTTATTATTATTATTATTATTATTATTATTATTATTATTATTATTATTATTATTATAGTCTTCCTTTGTTGAATAACTATAGTGAAAAAGGTTGCATAGGAAAGTGGGGGGAACAGCTGAAAGATTTGAGAATAGAGCTTTTCCTCTGAACAAGCCTGCATGAACTTCTTCAAGCACTGCTAGAAGAGGTAGGTGAGTTATTATACAGGTCATACAAGTACAGCTCTTCTTACTGGCTCACTATTCCCTTACAACAATGAACAACTGCAAGGTACTACACTCCACAATACTAAAAAAATTAGATAGGAAAACATTAGTGGACAACATATCCATATTCTGTATAGTTCCCCACAGAAATAAATGATTAATGATGGAAGCAATACTCACAGCATAGTACAAATGCTTAGATAAACACTCAGATACACAAGTCTCAAACAAAAAAGTAAACACCTGACTGATGATATATAAACAAGTGATCAAAATTCAAATTCCAATGATAACATCTACTAGTTATATTGGTCCTGCCTATTTTGAAGAAGCAGCAACATATGACAACATCACTGCAACATGAAGATGAGACAGTGAAAATTTAGAAACAATAATGATGGATTTGAAGGCTTTATTGTTCTAAACAATCTGAAAGGAATTAGTACAAAAATATTTTTTAAATTTCATAGAAAAGATAAAAACTATAATACAGCCATATTTTCAACACACACACACACTCACACATGCATGCACATGTGCACGTACATACACACAAGACCCTTCCAAAACTAGATTCAGTCAGTACATTTGCTTAAGAAGTGAATGAAAGAATGAGTCAAAGAATTAGAATTTGCTGTAACATGGACTTGAAATCAATATCTTCTCCATAATTTATCCCTCTCTCAACCTTGTGCTGCTGTCACCACCAACACATTTAGGGATGGAAATAGTCATAATTGTTAACCATATTTGGAAGAGTAAATAAATCACTCATGTAGCTCAGTGGAAACTTAAGTGGATTTGTAAATTTACTTTAGCTTTCAAGAGGCAAACATTGATATATATATAACATACGATGTAAGAGGTTGCTAAGCAGAGTAGAGAGATTAAAAGATATACTTTGAATGAAGTCACACACAGTAACATATATATTTATATGTATGTGTGTGTGTGTTGCCTGAAGAATGGCGACAAGAAAATCCAAGTACTCATGTAGGCCCAGCTTTGAATCAATGTTAATCCACTCTGTCTAATAATATGGAGTAAGTTTTGTACTTAATTGCAATTCACACCAGTATGAACCCCTAATCAATCAATATGTATGTGTGTGTGTGTCTGTGTGTGTTTTTTCTTCTTCTCTTTTTAATTTAGAGTTAATGTCTACTTTGTAACAAAGTTGTGAAGGAAATTATCTTGTTTTGTTCAGCTTCCTATAGAGCTTATGAAGATCTTGCAAATTTTTATTGTTCCAGACAGTGTGATCATTTGTAGTGTGTAAATTAAGGAGTTGCATTTTCTCCACAAGAATCCAAGTTCACCGATATTTTATTCCAGGTGGATTGGTACATATCTTCTTGCTTCAGTTATAATAGGTACAAAGCTGGAAGTGTATGTTGGGTACCGGATTTGAAAGCTCTTTATCAATAGTCCATAGATGTCTTTTTTTCTCCTGTATTTTTCT
Organism: Octopus bimaculoides; assembly: GCF_001194135.2. NCBI lineage: Eukaryota > Metazoa > Mollusca > Cephalopoda > Octopoda > Octopodidae > Octopus > Octopus bimaculoides. Next base: position 49,889,823 of record NC_068987.1, on the reverse strand, counting down.
GATGACATTAGTGTTCAGAGGGCAGCTGATTTCCACAAACAGAGCATATTTTTTCCTTATGGCTCCAAACATCTGGCCAGTTGTATTTTATTTTCATGGCTGTTTCAATTTTTAAGTTCTATCAGTATTCTTTTGAACCATCAATATCAATATAGTCAACTTCATTTGTTGGTGTTTTCTTTTTGTTATCCTATTCCATTCCAGACAGCTACAGCCACTGCATAATGCCTCAAGGAAAGATAATATTTGGAAGACATTCTCTCACAGTTGGTAATGATGTGGTTGAATGTCTTCAATCTTGTTTTTGCACAGCCTACATTTGTTGTCTGTCAATGTTGTATGCCTTTTATGCTGTGGGCACTTGGTGGCTGATCTCTTGTGTTTGAATTGCATGGGTATAACCTTCAGAGTGGGATGTCATAAACTTGTCAGTACTCCATGCAAAGTTTTTGCCATGATTCAGTTCCTTCTATGGTTTGTGTCTTTCATGCCAAGTGCCCATGCTCTGTCTTCTCAGCGAACTGGTCCATTTTCTTCTGTTGATACACAGGCATTACCAATGTTCCTTGGAGAGAGACTAACTTAGATCCAAGGCACCTTCATTGGAATTTCAACAACGTCAACAGGGTATTTGTGTCTGCCTGTTTGAGTATGTATACTAATCACATGGTTTCAGGTTCAATTCCACTATATGTCTTCTACTATAGCCTCAAGATTACCAAAATCTTGTGGCTGGATTTTTAAGGCAGAAACGGAAAGAAAACCATACATACATATATATATATATATATATATATATATATATTTGTGTGTGCATGCGCATTCATGCATGTATGTGTATGTATGCATGCAAATGCATGTATGTGTGAGTATGTATATGTGTGTGTATATATAAGGAAAATGTTGAGTTGAGAGTGGACAGCACTAGTAATCCTGACCACTGCATCCACCCTTCAACCCTATCCAATACTTACAGATATACTTCCCCTCACCCATTTATCCCTATCTCTTCCACCACCATAAACTCTTGCAAACCCCCACCCACTAGACACCTCATCACCAATCACTATTTACCTCTTTGCAGCAACTACTGATTCATTTCTACTTCTCTCCTAAATATGAAAAGCCATGGAGCTTCCTTACAAACAAAATCCTTAACCCTCATCAGCTAGCATAAAGCCCCTCCACTCAGCCTTCATAGGCTTGCAAGCTGTATGGTGACCTCACTAGTGCTAGTGACACGAGAAAAGAACCAATACACACTGTAAAGTGGTTGGTGTTGGGAAGGGCATCCAGCCATAGAAACCATGCCAAATGAGACACTGGAGCATGAGGTAGTCCTTGGGCACCTTGAATTTTGTTAAACTGTGCTTGTGTGTATGTGTATGTATGTATATGTATATATCATTATTTTGCTTAGGCATAGTGATACTAATAAGGTGGTGTTAGGACTCAATATATATATATGCTTCAGAACAAGGCATCAGTCGAGTAGAGAGCAGTAATAAGAAATTAAATAAATGATAAGGGAATAAGTAATTGTCTTGAACTTAATTTACTTACAGCTGTTTCTGCTATAGGATGCATCATAGCTGAGTGCATGTGTATCACTTATATCAGGTCATCCCATAAATTTTACCTTTTTTAAAATTGAATGAAATTTAATAGTATTTTAGAATGTTTAATGGTATTAAAAATTATTTTTATGCATTTGTGTAAATTTAAACTAATTAAATATTATTTTACAGAATAATAGAATTACAATTTCTTTGATTAAAACCCTTTCTAATATGGAAGTATCCAAAAAGCATTTGAGGCACATAATGCTTTAAAAAGGAAACTCTGCAGCCGAAGCGACTCAAAACATACACTCAGTTTATGGGAAAGAATGCTTGAATGAAAGAACTTGCAGAAGATGGTTTGCAAAATTCAGAAGTAGAGATTTCAGCCTTGAAGATGAAAATCGAACAGGACGTCCAGTTGAATTTGATGATAAGCTCCTTGAGGCATTACTTGAAGAAAATCCTGCATTATCAGTTGAAGAATTGGCAATAAAGCTTAGTTCAAACCATACAACTGTTCATCGTCATTTTCAACAACTTGGGAAGGTTCCTAAACTTGGAAAATGGATCTTCTATCGAAATGTTAAACCTCATAAACAGTGGCTTGGTAAAAGGGAAAAAGCTCAACCACAACCAAGAAGGGAACTTTATAGGAAAAAGATTTTTCTCTCTATCTGGTGGGATTGCAAAGGAGTAATTCACTTTGAATTGTTACCACCTAATGCAACAATCAATGCTCAAGTCTACTGTCAGCAATTAGAGCATTTGAACCAAGCTTTGAAGAAAAAAGACCCGCTTTAGTGAATCAAAAAGGAGTGATGTTTCATCAGGACAATGCGTGACCCCACACTGCAAAGATCACATCACAAAAGATCGAAGAGCTTGGTTGGGAAAAAATTCCTCATCCTCCTTATTCTCCCGACCTTGCTCCTTCAGACTACCATTTGTTTTGTAGTTTGCAGAATCATTTTGGGGGACATAACTTACACAAGCCAGGAGGAGGTCGAAACTGACATTTCAGAGTTCTTCACTTTGGAACCAAAAGAGTTTTACATTGATGGGATTAAAAAGCTTGTAAATAGATGGAAGGAAGTCAATGATAATCAGGGAAAGTACATTGATGATTAAATTTTAATTAAATATAACATTTGATCACTTGTTTTCTTTATTCAAAATTCGGACAGAACTTATACGATGACCTGATAGCTTCATCACACACACATGATCTAATCCATGCCAGCATGGAACGTAGACATTAAATGATGATGATATATGTATATTAACGTGTGTATATATAATTATATATTAGTCATTTATGAGTGCAAATCTTACATAGAGAAAGAAAACAGATACTATATGAGAATCTCTGTGCAATAGCTGGCTTGTGATTTAGGTGATACAGGGGTTCACTCCATGGGTTGAGGAAAATTGCTGAGTAGAAAAGCTATTAGATTTCCAGCTGTTTCAACACATTTCTGTACCAAATACTTTATTCTCATTTTGCTTAACTCATGAACAGGTCCTAGATCATCTGGAAATGTTACCTGTGATACACTGGCATGCTATCCAGAAAAGGTTTTATCTCTCATTTGTTTAATGCCATGAAACCAATGCAAAACACTAACATCTCCCCAAGGCTTAAAAACATTTAATTTATGAACTGTTGACTCTGCAGGCAATTGTCTCAATGATTAGGCTGGTCTTTTAACAGAGTCTCTTACATTCCATTGGGTCGGACAGACATAACAGGTCAAGCTCTACCACACACATAAAATATAATAAGCCACACTAAATTTCATTTTGATTCATGTCAAGGTAAGACATGATTAATAATAATGTTATACTTAATCAGAAAATCAATAAAGAAAATATTATTTTGTCTCCTACCCACCTCTAATCCATCATATCTAATCAATCCTTTGTGGCTCTTGATGAAAAAGTAACAGTTAAATGGTAGCTGCTAATGAAGGTCAACACCTTGTCATTCTTCTATGTTGTTTCATTTCTTCTTTTCATGTCACACAATTCAGAATACAGTGTCAATCATATTTCTACTTACACCCAGGTTAGTTTCTGTTCACCCTCAAATTCTTGTCATTTATTTATTTATGGTCTGAGAGACAACTGTGCTGGTATGGTCATGTGAGGCATATGGACGAGGATAGCTGTGTAAAGAAGTGCTGATCTTTAACTGTGGAGGGAACCTGTGGTAGAGGTAGACCCAGGAAGACATGAGATGAGATGGTGAAGCATCATCTTCAAACTTTGAGCCTCACAATGACTAGTGACTGAGACCTTTGGCGATGTGCTGTGCTTGAGAGGACCCGTCAAGCCAAGTGCACCCATGCTGCTGGCATGTAAAGAACACCTTTCGAGCATTCGGCCTCACAGAGGCAAAATGGCTTCAGTTTCTTTTGAATTTTGAGTCCAATGACTGAGACCTTTGGCATTATGTCATGCTTGAGAGGAAGACCTATTAAGCCAAGTAAAATTGCAGTCATGGCAGATACTGGTGTCACACAAATTGGCACCTGTGCTGGTGGCACATAAATGCACCCCAGTATCACACAAATGGCACCCTTGCCAATGGCACGTAAAAGTACCTGTTACACTCTCAGAGTGGCTGGTGTTAGGAAGGGCATCCAGCTGTAGAAAATCATGCCAAATTAGACTGGAGTCTGGTGCATCCTTCCAGGATACCAGCCTGGTCAAACCATCCAACCCATGCCAGCATGGACAGCGGACGTTAAATGATGATGATGATGATGATAAGTGAACAAAGATAACTTTTTTATCATATACATTCCAGTTTTAGAATAGGTACACAGTGTCACAGTGTGCTGCAAGTGGTGGTGGCTAAAAGTATTAAAAACAAGAAGGAGATCTACCTGTAAAACACCTCAAAAAGAAAACCATGATGAATATGAGACTGTCATGAAGCCCACAAGGCTAAACTTTGCTTTATCAGGATAATGATCTTAACCCTTTTGATACAAACCCACTTGAAACTGCTCTTGGTTCTACGATACAAATTCCCTATTTTAAAATTATTTAAATTAAAAGTTTCCTTAAAAGTTTGACTAAATTCTTCATTATTTTTGAAAATAATTGAAACAAAGGTAGTGTATTTCAACAGAAATATGGTAATTAAAGGTTTGAAATATTTGTTGTTATCAATGCTTTCTTTTCTTGTAGAATGATAAATTTTTCATCTTGGAAAAACATAACATGCAATGAGGGAGAAAAATCTAGAGAGAAATCAACATAATGAGAAAGAGCTGCTATGTGGTCACGCATCCAACTAGAAATGGTAGCCAAATCTCCTTCTAATCACATTTTACCGTCTTACAAAAATAGAGAACTCCCTGTTTTATTGAAAGATGGGATGTTCATTCTTGGAATAACTTTAATCATAAGTCTACTTAATCATGACTGATCTAAGACTGGACACCTACAATATAACATAACAATGTTTAAAATGAACAGTTCATCTGAAAGAATATTTGTTGATCATAATATATTTTTATATTTGCATCTTGAAACCAGCCTTCTGTACTTCATGATATGCTTTTCTTGATCTCCCTCTTCCATATGAAACAAGTGACATTTCTTTATACAGTTGCTCTCATCCATATATACCCTTATATAATATGAAGTGACTATGTATTTCCTCTGCAGTAAGAAACCTGTTTCTATTCTCTCCTTTATATTTTAACTTCTCAACAGCCAGTACGACACTCCTCTCTATTATACTCCCACTCATTTGAGAAGTCTCTTCAGCCTTGTAAGTGACATGGCAACCTCACTAATGCTGGTGCCACAAAGTCCCTGTAAAGTCGTTGGTGTTAGAAAGGAAGGATGTCCAGCTATAGAAATCATACTGAAGCAGACAATGGAGCACAATGCAGTCTGCCAACCCTTCAGATCATGTGAAACTGTGCAACCCATGTTAGCATGGAAATCACATGTTAAATGATGATGATGATGATGAATAGAACTTTCTAATGTCCATACTTACAGGAAACCTGTTGATGTCTTTTTAGAAGTAATAAATATATTCAAGTTTATTAATGAAATAATTACAAACCGAATGCTAGATACACACCATATTTAAATCTTAAGCTAATAATTAATTCTTCAGATTTCCAGTACATTTCAGAATGACAATCAAGTGACTTGGTATCATTACATCAATGATTAAATAATTTATTCCTTTCCTTTCTTGGGCTTGTTGGATGTAATCTGGAGATCACTCTGTAAGCTAAATTACTACAAGCGATCATATTTATTATTACAATCTCTTCTGCTTAATTACACAATGGATTATTGCTTAACCTTTCAAAACACTGACCCATTTAACATAAAATTGACAGCTCAATTGCTTTAGTTAATTCATCATCATCATTGTTGTCATTAAATATCCGCCTTCCATGCAGGCATGTGTTGGACAGTTTGACAGGAGCCGGCCAGGTAGAAAACTACCCCGGGCTACTGTGTCTATTTTGGCAGGGTTTTTACAGCTGGATGCCCTTCCAAACACCAACTACTCTGGAGAGTGGACTGAGTGCTTTTTACGTGGCACCAGCACAGGCAAGGTCAGCTTTGGCATGGTTTTTACAGCTGGAAGCCCTTCCAAATGCCAATCATTTTACAGTGCTGACTAGATGCTTTTTACATGGCACCAGCACTGGCAAGGCCAAAATTATTCTAACACTTGTTTTAGTCAAAAAATTGGTGAAATGTAGCATAAAATTGATCAATATATTATACGAGCTGGATGGAAGTTAGGGTAGAGTAGTCATTATGTATTCTCCCCTAACTTCAATTCACTTATTTATCATTGACCTCACTGCCTACTCCAATCTCACCTCTTATTCCTCATTCAGTATATTCACATCTCCACTCTATTTCTTACCATCCCTCATACTTTTTGTACTCTCTTGTGACCTCTATCCAGCCACTCCTCCTGTTCTTCTTCCCCCTGGGTCCACCTTGACACAGTGTCACCACGATCTTTATCTCTTTCCAGCTCCAAACTGATTACTCTCTGTCTTCAAAAATGTAAATAACCATGTAACAGTTCTGGATCCTTCCTTCATACTGTAATCTTTCATCACTTAGCATATAGCTGCCTCCCTCTCTACTGTACTTCCACTCAGCTGATGGGGATAGTAGTCTTGCAAGCTACATGATGACCTTACTAGAGCAGATTCTATGGAAAAAGTACTCACTGTATTCTGTAAAGTGGTTGGTATTAGGAAGGGTATCCAGTAGTATAAATCATGTCAAAACCCTCTAACCTGTTGCATGCTATTAGACCATCCAAGCCTTGGCAGCATGAAAGACACATGTTAAAAGATGATGATGATGAAAGTGATTTTAAAAGCTTCCATTTTCACAATGAGTTAAAATGATCTGCTTCCAAGTAAGGTAATATTTCCCCATTGCCAGAGATGTTTTCACAGAAGAATGGAAACAAAAGATTCTGCTTGTATGATGGTGAGGCATATTTAGAAATATAATGCAAAATCAAGGCAAGGAGACAAAAACACACATACACACACACATGATGGGCTTCTTTCAGTTTCCACCTACCAAATCCACTGACAAAGCTTTGATCAGCCTGGGGCTAAAGTAGAAGACACTTGCCCAAAGTACCATGCAGTGAGTTTGCACCCCAAACCAAGTTCAGTTCAACTACATATATATATATATATATATATA
>NC_068987.1:49863546-49882485 GCF_001194135.2 Octopus bimaculoides | reverse complement strand
ATATAACAATTAGATAACTAAATCTTCATTGTAAATAAAATTTGTCAAAATGGTGACTGAACAGTATTTGTTGATCTGATTATGAATTAGATTGTCGTTGTCATCATCATCATTATTATATTATTATTATTATTATTTAACATTTGTCTTCCATTCAAATGGGTTGAATGATTTGACAGGAGCTAGCTAGCTGAAGAGCTAGTCAGGCTCCATGTCTGTTTTGGCATGGTTTCTACAGCTGGCTGCCCTTCCTAATGCCAGCCACTTTACAGATTGTACTGAGTGTTTCTAGGTAGCACCAGCACAGGTGCTTTTTTGTGGCACCGGTAAAGGTACTTTTTATATGCCACCAGCACCCATGAGCCCACAAGATTAGGATTGCTCAGCTAGAGATGGATGCAGGGGACATGCCAGTATGTAAGGACAACCATGATTTCACTTAGCTTGATGTGTCTTCTCAAGTACATCAAACCACCAGGCGTCTCAGTCCTTTGTCATCCCCTCTGTGAGGCCCAACATCTGAAAATCCTTTTTCACCACTTCATTCCATGTCTTCCGGGTTCTACCCCTTCCACATGTTCCCTCCACAGTTACATATGATTAATTTATTTAATTTAACCCATATGTTCTTAGTTGTTATGGCATCACTGAGAATTACATAAGATATTGTAGACATGCATGAATTTGGCCCTGAGCTTGGGACTATTGGAGAATATGGAAAGAGATTGAAAAATTGCAGATGCAGTAAATCACATAATTGCCATACTGATACATCATAAACATCCTCATCATTTAACATCCATGTTCCATGTTGGCATGGATTGAATAGTATGACAGAACTGATAAGCCCAAAGATTGCATTGTGCTCTACTGTCTATTTTGGCATGTTTCTATAGATGGTTGGATGTCCTTCCTAATGCTAACCACTATACCACATGTACTGGGTGCTTTTTTCATGTTAAGCATACTAGTGAGGTTACAATGCCACTTGTGTGGTTATGAACCTTGAGTGAGGTAGCTTTATGCAAAGAGATGAGAGGTTAAAGAATGTGAGAAGGAGGCAGAGCAGGTTTGCTGCCATAGAGGGGCATCATAGCTACTCACATTTTAAAATGGAGGGTGGGGGTGACTGGAGTGGAGTAAAAAATTTTCTTAAGAATGGGCAGAGCACAAGTAAATTATATATATGCAAGAGACATGCAATAAAATAAAAAAAGCCCTTTCAATTTTTCTTTATTATATGATCTATACCTTGGATTGTTGTGGACATTCTTGATTCAGGGAGTTGTCCAACCCATTTGAATCACTTTAATTTTGTTTTTTTCTAACACAGACTCTTTAATGACTGTGGAGATCAGATTTGTTTGAAACATTTGATAACGTTCTCTGTTTGGGATTATTAGGGTTTTTCATTGATTGTGACCAGCCTTCTCTTTCTTATCTGCCATCTTTGGTGCTCCTTGTCTTTTCTATTATCCTCAAAGAATTTGCAGCCTAGACAGTAGATATTCCTCCATTGCTCTCTATCCTCTATGGTAGTCTCAAACGCCTTTGGTTGGATGCTGTAGAATGTGAAATTCTGCTTCAAGATATCTCTGAATCTCATTTGTGCTTTTCTATGGTGATATTTTCCTATTGCCAGTTTAGAATAAAAGATGGCCTTTGGTAGACATTCATTGTTCATCCTTTCAACATGGCTGATGATCATCACCTCATTGCTTGTTCAAGAACATAGATTACTGATGTAAAAATAACAGTGTTTAATTTCAGTTCTGTAATCTGCTGTAGAACATACCTTACCTTTACCGTTTACTTCTTTCAGTCATTAGACTGTGGCCATGCTGAGGCACCACCTTGAAGAATATTTAGTTGAATGACTGGATCCCAGTACTTATTCTTTTTTTAAGCATGGTACTTATTCTATCAGTCTGTTTTGCCAAACCACTAAGTTATGGGGGTGTAAACACAAACACATACATGTACACACACACACACATATATATGATGAGATTCTTTCAGTTTCTGTCTACCAAATCTACTTGCAAGGTTTTGGTTGGCTCATTGCTACAACAAAAGACCAAGGTTCCATGCAGTAAGACTGACCCTGGAACCATGTGATTGAGAAGCAAACTTCTACATTATTTACAATGGACGGACAGGTGTCCTCATCTTGTTTGTTGTTATCACAATGTTTCAGCTGATGTACTCTCCAGCTTTCATCAGGTGTTCTGGTGGAATTTCGAACCCAACCCTTTATTTGACTAATGGGGTACATTGTTCTCATTCCTAGGTATGGTGCTGATGTTATTTTCTGTTGATATTATTTTTCAAGTCCCTGCCTGAGATTGAACTTAGAATCCGAGGGTTAGTAGACGTGCTCTTATCCACTCCGCTACTAACCCTCGGATTCTAAGTTCAATCCCAGGCAGGGACTTGAAAAATAACATCAGCAACATAACTTAGGTATGAGAACAGTGTACCCCATTAGTCAAATAAAGGGTTGGGTTTGAAATTCCACCGAGAACACCTGATGAAAGCTGGAGAGTACATCAGCTGAAACATTGTGATAACAACAAACAAGATGAGGACACCATTCCATCCATTGTAAATAATGTACATAATTCCTCATCTCAAAAATATAGAATAATATCAAGCAAACTTCTTACCACACAGCCAAGAATGTTTTTAGCCAACTCTATATAGTCCAACAATGTAATATATCTACATACAGAGGTGCAGCTGTGGCTGTGCAGTTAAGAAGTTTGCTTCCCAACCACATGATACCTTGGACAAGTGTCTTTTGTAATCCTAGAACACACACACAAAAGAAAGATTATACAATAGGGATCCTAAAGTATCAGACACCATTACAGAAAGAAGAGATCATTTTACTGCACAGTGCTGGCAAAGTAAGGAGAAACTCATTAGTGATACTCTGCTTTGGATAACTTGAAATGGTTGCAACCACATTGGTTGTTCTGCAAAGAAATATGTCAGTCCAGTCAGTTAACAGGTGACATTGGATGTCACTGAGAGAAACTATCTCATGCCAAGGAAGACAGAGATAGAATATTTTCCTTAAAGATTTTTATGACAACAGTTTATCTGTGGTAGTGATTTTCCTGAGATTAAACAACAATGTCAATCACTTACATGTTTGGGCTAAATTAGACAGTATGCATAAAAAGAAAAGAAAACACAGTACCTCATCCAAAAATTAAAGTATTTGCAAAAGAATCAGAAAATATCAACCAGATTATGGCTGAGATATAACAGTTTACTCAAAGCAGCCATCCCCAGCTTCCACCATGGCTGTAAGACAGCTCTGAAACTTGGCACATGCATTCCTCAGTGTGTTCCTGGGAAAATCTTTGTACATTTCATTTATCTTGGTCACCAGCTTGGCCTTAATGTTTCAGGCAAAGCAGTTGGTGTCTTTCTCACCTGTGTACCCCACATAGTAATCCATGGGATTACAATTCAGGGAATAGAAATTGGGGCTGGCGAAGTTGTAGAAATTCTCTGACAATCAGTACTAACTCTTTCTAGAAGTATGGCAATGAGCTGAATCTTGCTGCTACACATATAACCTTCCAATAGCAACCCTCTCCAGCCAGAGTTTTGACACAGTCTCCAACAGCTTCACAAAGCTGTCTGAATTGAGCCTAAAGCCCTGTTCAAAGATGTTGGATGAATTCTGGTATGTGGACAATCAGAATGCCTGCTGGGTTCCTTCATGCAGGCCATGGCTTTCATAGTCTCTGTTGCAGCTGTCCATGCCACATCTTACAGCCTCAGCAATCATGATGTTACCATTTTGATACCCAGCATGAATCATCATAACACAGGTATCTCTTTTCCAATATTCAGATGGGTTCAAGCCCTCCACGTCAGATAATTTTTTCTCAACTATATCATTAGTGTTTATGCTCTCCCAGTGCCATTGAATGTTCACCAATACATCAAGCTTCCGGAAAAAAAAGAGACATAAAAAAAATCATCAAATTCAGCTCAAACACTCTGTATAGCCCCAAATACATAACTACATAAACACTCACAAATAGATACATACAAATACACACATGTACATACATATACACTAAAATACACACACACAAAACACACATACAAATCCACAAACACACACACACAAAACACACATACAAATCTACACATCATACACATGTAAATAAAGTACTTACATCTCCATCAGTTTCAACAGTATCTAGTTATTTAATCAACTGAATTGTCTGCTTATTGAATTAGTTGAGGGCCTGAGAAGATTGGACACAACAAGGATGATGAGAGCAGGAGAAATCAATGGGATAGGAATGCCTGAATGGCAGGGGGCAGCCAGCTCTAAGGAACAGAGGCCATTATAGTAGCAGGAGTTTGCATGTTATTAATCACAAAAGAAAAGGTATGGTATGACACAAATAAATGGAAATTGTGTTAACCTTTTAGCATTCAGATTACTTTGTCAAATGCAATGCTTATTTATTCACATTAAAAAAAAAAAATGTCATGTATTACATTGTAGCTTTGAGATTTCAAATATGTAATTGTTTATTTTTAGAATGACATTACAGGTTAGGTGTGAGAGGCCAGATCTAGCCAGTTTGAATATTAAGTGGATGGAATATTTGGGCTGGACATGGCCAGTTTAAATGCTAAAGGGTTAAAATAGCTTCACAGAGCTGGTTAGCTTACTGTTCTGCATCACTTGCAACGGAAGTATTAAGCTATTAGGAAAGTGTTGAAGCGTAAATCACCATCCACTTGATGCATGAAAACAAGCAAGCATAAATCATTATACAATTTTCTCAAGCATTACAGCACATACAATATTGGGTTATATTACAGCTAACTACACTTCATTACACTGAATGTAAAAAAGAAAAAAAACAAAATGATAGAGGATAATGTATGCAATATTTTAAACCTGTCACAATCCAATGTATTCAATAGACCAAATCTATTCCATAAATTGGTTAGTACTAAACTGCTGCTGCTGCTGCTACTACTACTACTACTACTACTATAGTCACTACTTCTACTACTACTACTACTACTATAGTCACCACTTCTACTACTACTACTACTACTATAGTCACCACTTCTACTACTACTACTACCACCACCACTACTTCATAGCACTACCACTACTACCTCCATCATTATCACCACCACCACCTCTACTATCATCACCACTACTATCATCGCCACTTCTACAACCATAACTTCTACCACCATCACTATTACTACTCTAGTGAGGAACATTATGATTAGAAGATAAAGAAGACACTCATGTTTCAACAATCATTCCTTATCTGTCACATTGTGGTGATAATGAAGAAATCACCACCACCATGATTACTACTTAAGGTTTTGCTTCAGTGCAAAAGATAAAAGTACAATATTAATTTATGAGTACAAGAGAACCAATGACTAAATCAATAGCATATTATTATTTTCTTTTAATGGATACAATCACTAGATAGTGGCCATGCTGGGTACCAAATTCAAGGGTTTTAGCTGATCATGTTATTTTCTCAGTCTTTGGTTGATAAACCACCAGGTTACATGGCATGAAAGGATAAAACATAACAGACATAGATGCACATACATGATGACATTGATATGCTCAACAATAACCTGTTTTTTTCTTGAAACAAATTTTAATTCTATCTTTTTCACACACACACACACACACACACACTCTCTCTCTCTCTCTCTCTCTCTCAACAACAATAACAACTCATTATTATTGTGAAAGTCTGTGTTGTATTGTCTATATGTTGAAAAACATACAGAAACACACACACACATAAATACACAAACACAAATAACAAAAATGGTAACTGTGTGTATTATATATTTACATACAGTTTCTTCTTTTTTGAGGTCTGTGTTGTGTTGTGTTGACAGACTTGCACTTAAAATCCCCACGTTTTTAATCAAAACTTGTTAGTTACTGTGGTGATAACACTATCTATCTGTCTGTCACTCATATAATTTTTCTCTTACTATATTTGTCTCTCAACAATTTTTCGCCTTGCTTCCCTCCTAAATAGTCGTTGTGACAGGATTTATCTCCCCTGTTGATACACTCCTCTCTATCTACATTGATGTTATGGACGGACAGATGGCGATCAGCAATTTTTTTTTATAATATAAGATTTGGTTAAGGCAATGAGCTGGGAGAATCGGTATCCCGCCGAGGCCAACTTTGCCGTTCATCCTTTAGGGGTCAATAAATTAAGCACCAGTCAAGTACTGGAATCGATGTGATCGACTGTTCCGCCCCCTAAAAAAAAAAAAAAATTTCAGGCTTTGTACCTATAGGAGAAAAGATTATACCTGCATTTGTTTTAATATTAACAATGAAAAAAATCCACTTTTTTCGTAAAAAATTTTGGGCCTGAATTTGCACTCCGTAAGCAAATTTCGTTCCCAGGCCACTGCTTAGTAGAATTTCGTCTGTCTCTACGTTCTGAGTTCAAATTTCGTCGAGGTAGACTTTGCTTTTCATACTTTCGAGGTCGATAAAATAAATACCAGTCACACACTAGTTGATTTAATCGACTTGGCTCCTCCCCCAAACTGCTGGCCTTGTGCTTAAATTTGAAATCAATATAAGATTTTAAAAAAGATGGCGAATTCTACCTCAGACTAGGGCCACTGAACATTCCACACAAAACTGTCGGTCTCCTCACCATTTTACTTCTTATTTAACATACTTATGTCGTATTCAACAAAGGCTACCAACTTCGAATCGTAGTATCTAACCACAAACACATTGCTTACATGCAATAATGTAAATCCTTCTCAATTCGTCTCCAATAACTATGAACTACTTTCATAATATTATCTAGCATGTTGAATTATAGATTTCTATTATGTTCGTTGTTTCATGGACGTTATTCCATTACATCGATTATACGTACGATGCGGGTTAAATAAAATATATGAAAACTCAACTATTAGTGCGAGCATTTTTGTTGGCAGAATCGCTAACGGCAATTTTTCCGGCTTCACGTTCTGAGTTCAAATTCCGCCGAGGTCGATCTTGCCGTTCATCCTTTCGAGATCGAATCCATCCCCAAAATTTCAGGCCTCGTGCCTGCCTATCGTAGAAAGAATTATTGTCTTCACATGCAGCTTACTGAATATTGTGAACTACCAACGGTTAATTATTTATAAAAACCCAAAACTAAATAGGCTTTATTAATTGTGACACTTGCTAAATATAACAATACTGGTTTCAACAAAATCAAAATCGCAAAAAGGGAAGAGGCGGGGTTTGATTGTCGTGAGTGAATTTATGTTTGAACATGACATCCGAAAGTGTACCTTTGTAAGTAAGGTTCATTTCAACTTTCAACCACAGATCCAACTAGTAGAATGCTGTTATTATTTGTTTCCCGGCATAGTCAACTGTGGTATTTGTTCATATTTAAAATTGATGCGACAGTCGTTCTTGTGCAAATTCACGATATACAAGGCTATTTTAATGTCACATATTAAACATGTTTGTTAAAAAGGTGGGACTGTTTAACATGTTGTGCAGGTCGCTCTGTGGGATATTTGTGTAATGTTCTGCCAAAATAGCTTACAAAAGATTCTGACTCATCGAAGAACAATAAACTAACAACATCGGCTTTGATGAATTTGTGTTGCTGATGCCGAGCTGTATTATTTCACATATTCAAGGCGGCGAGCTGGCAGAATCATTAGCACGCCGGACAAAATGCTTAGCGGCGTTTCGTTCTGAGTTCAAATTCCGCCGAAGTCGACTTGACCTTTCACCCTTTCGCGGTCGATGAAATAAGTACCACTGGGGTCGATATAATCAACTAAACTCCATTCTAAAATTTCAGGCCTTGTTTCTATTAGTATTTCACAGATTTAAGTTCTTAGGCCGCTTTATTTATGCCATCGTAACACAAATTTCACCAAAATCACTTTGAGTGACAGTCTGTGTACTTTTTTGGCGGAATGGATGGCTTTGGTTTGTGGAAGGACAAATAATTAACGACGTCAACATCGATAAAATTGACACCATTACAATCTGCACGTGATAACCGAAGCGGAATTATTCCACAGATTTAAATTCGTGGACCGCTTTATACCAGCGTTAACTCTGTCTGAGATCGTTTTACAAGCTTTACCAAAATCACTTTTGGCATGATTAATGAGTCAACATTTGGGTGAGTTTCTCAAGTTCTTTTTTTCTATTGTCCTTCAGTATAATGAAGACTGTATATGGATATTGTATTTTATGAATGTTTCTTGTGTTTCTGTTATTGATTTCATTATATTTGTTGCTGATGGTTTTATAGGAATTGCAATTATAATGCAAACAATATTTACTCACATTGTGAAGGCAAGCAAAATCTATTTATATACTTGTATCGAAGTACCTGGTTATCATTTGAATTGAAAACATTGAGAATACGTTCTTAGACAAACGGTAAGACATCTTTGAATGTTTCTGGGCAATTTGAAACATTGTTGCTTTAGTATTTTTCAAGACAAGACTGTCATTCTTGGTGGACAAAAGATATATTTATGCTATATATAATGGGGGGTGGGGTGGACAAGCGGAAGTCTTTCCATATATAGTTTTAGGGAAATTAAATTAATTAAATTGAATTTAATTGAGTTTTTACCTGTAAATTTGGATTTTTATCCCTAATATTAATATTATTATTATTATTATTATTATTATTATATATACACCTGTACACTTCAAAGACTTTCAAATATATATATATATATATATATTTGAAAGTCTTTGAAGTGTACAGGTGATTTTTGTTTTTATCTTATGAAATGTGTGTATGCGTATTTGGTGATGCAGAGAGGAAAATAAAATTCAAAAGATGAGTGGGGAGGGGGACAGGGCACAGATTTATTGCATTTTTGACTTTGGGAAAAATTTTTTTTTTTAACAAATGTTCACCACCTTACAAAAACTATATTAGCTGAACATATACAAAAGATATACAGAATTACATTTGAAAAATGACTCATACACGTCAATATTCATCCTTAGATATCAGAAAGATCAGAAATGCAACAAAAATTAAAATTATCCCGATTAAATGAAAGAGGATCACGGAAAAAAATGGTACATGGTATGAAGTTAACGAAGCTCAACTATAATAGATCTAAAATCTCAACATAAAATATTCTCTACAGTTTCTCCACAATCTGCTGGAGTTAACTCTTCATTGATATATTTACACACCATGCAGTTGAATAGAAGAAATTACTGAAATTAGTCATTAATCAATTTTGCCCCCAAATTTGCTCGGTGTCGTAATAAGCTTTGTAACATTTATTATTGAAATGTAAAATTGCAGATTCGTTAGAGCGTCGGAAAGAATGCTGAAGAAATAGAAGTATGGCTAATAACAGTTTCGGTAGTTCTCAACCAGGATCCATATAACATTTTGTTGTTGAAATTTATGTGCAATAAATTGGCTGTATTTCTGCAATACACAAAATACTTAGTTAATGTTTACAAGTACACCGGCACGAAAAAAATCGACCCCCTTTAAAAGGAAAAAAAAAAATTCTTTCAGCGGATTTCTATGTTTTCGATGACGGAGATTCTGAGTATGTCAAAAATCAAGTTTTCAAAATTTTCAATTATCCCCTCCCCACCCCAAATTTTAAAATTTTAACACGAAATAACTTTAAAAATATAAAGCTAAAACCAGTACAAACACACGAACGATGTCATAAATAACAGTACCGCCGATAGTTGTTGTTGACAAACAACGGTAGTAATTTTATTCAAGGGAAAAAAAGATGTTTCATATGACACATTCTACCAGTGTCCCATGTTTGAAAGTGTTTGGTTAGAAAACAAATGGTGTCCACCAAATCAAAAGGATCCCATATTCAGAATGTCCGTCATCGAAAAACATAGGAATCTGCTGAAAAAAAAAAAAAAAGAAGTCGATTCTTTTCGTGCCTGTGTACTTGTAAACATTAACCAAATACTTTAATTTCTTTTATACAATTCCTAATAATATTTAATTATTAAAATATAACAGGGTTTTTAAAACATCAAATGGCTATAGTAGGTCCATCTGAGTAAAATAGGAATCAAAGGGGTCCATAGGTAAAAAATGGATGAGAATCACTAATTTATTTGAAAGCTGCTTATATATGACTAAATCCCGAAATGATGAAGCCATCCCCTATTCATCTTCCCCCAATACTTGTGCTTCATTAGATTCAGTCCCTCACCTACTTCCCCCTCTCACTCTCCTATATAGTCATGCACCTCTGTCCACCTCCTAGTTCATCTGTCTCCACTCCTACTCGTTTTGTACTATAGGTAAATGACAGCTTCTGTTACCTTGATGTGTCAGCAGTGGTGGTAGTGGTGTTCTGAAAGTATAATAGCTGGTGTAAGAATGGAGTGATAATTTTTAAGGAGTTATCTGCTGGCATTCATTTGTAAAAACTGTGCCAAAACTGACAGTGAAGCCTGGTGCAGTCTTCTGGCTTGTTAGCTCTTGTTAAACTGTCCAATCCATGCCAGCCTGGAAAATGGACGTTAAATGATGATGGTGATGATGAGATATGTGTGTGTTTGTGTTTTCTTGTCTTGACATTGCATGGCTGTTATAAATGGATGTTGTGCATTTATGATATTCTGTAAAAATATCTGGTCTTCGGGAAATATTACCTTGCTTGGAAAAAGGTGAGAGTTAGCAACAGGAAGGGCATCTGGCCATAGAAAGTCTGCCTCAAACTCCATCCAGCCCATACAAACTTGGAAAAGGGGAGGTTAAAATGATAATCCTTTCTAATAAAGGCACAAGGCCTGAAACTTTGTGGGAGGGAACTAGTCGATTATATTGACTCTAGTGTTTCACTGGTACTTAATTTATTGACCCTGCAAGGATGAAAGGCAAAGTCAACCTTCGTGGAATTAGAACTCAGAATGTAAAGACGGATGAAATGCTGCTAAGCATTCCACCTGGCATGCTAACAATTCTGCTAGCTGACCACCTTCACGATGATGGTGATGCATGCATCCAATGTGTCTATATATACAGCTAAAATCAGAGTAAATGCCTGAGTAAGCACTGAACTTACTGAACTCTGTAGATTAGATGTTGGAATGGATGGCATGAGCGGGAGGTAATGATCCAAAAAAATATATAAATGGTCATATCGACTGTTTCCATATGACTTGTTCATACAGGTATATCAAACCTATTCTGCTATGTTGTGACTACACTATATTTACTTGAAACTACTTGTCTGGATACAATCAAGTGAATAATTGATTTTCTTACTTATCACAATTTTTAAAAACTTATTAATTAGTCACAGGTAGCAGAAGCAGATTTATACTAGCCAGCCCAAGCTGGTGAGATGAAGCCAGTCAGATGTTCAGCTTGAACTTGGGTAGGTTAATGCCTGTAGGGAAAAATGTGGGGAAAGAGAGTGTTCTGGAAGATTGGTGTTTGGACAGATGTGTTAAATACAAGGGGTTCAGGAGTAGTGAAACATAGTAAGGAGGATTATATGAAGAAAGACTATGGAGCAGGACCCTTAACAGGGCTGTTGAAGGATTTCTAAAAGTGATAGTTACAGTAGTGGTATTGATGGAGGCAGAGGTGAAGATGCTGATGTTGATAATGGTGAATGACAAAAGATACACGAGTTGGGGAGAGAGATTTAAGCACATTCATTTAGGTTATGGGTTCAAGTCTAGCCATATAAACTTTCCTCTGTTATGAAAATAAGGATGTAATATAACATTTCAAGATTTATTAAAGTTTTACTAACATAGTTGTACAACAGCATAATAACATTGGTTTCAAAGTTTAGTGCAAGGCCAACAATTTTGAGGGAGAGGGTAAGTTGATTACATCGACCCCCCCAGTAATCAACTGGTACTTATTTTATTGACACCAAAGGGATGAAAGGTTCAGAATGTCACTAAGCATTTTGTTTGGTGTGCTAATAATTCTGCCAGCTTGCTGCCTTCAGCAACATAATAATATTACAAATAGATTGTCTCCAATTTCACTCCATAGTTAAGATCATTTACTTCTTGGTGCAAAGTGAAAAATAACAAGAGATAACTGCTCTCAAGGTGAAAAACATGATAATTGTATAACAGACTATATCAGAGATGTCTCCTAAGACTGTGCATTCAATACAACCTAGGTGGACTTGTACATTAATCTAATGAATCAAATGTTTCAAGTGAAATACAATTTCAAAAGAAATTGTATATTTCGTGGTCCTCTATAAACTTCCAACTATCTGTGGATTTCCTGCATTTTGATTCTTGAATTTTTTGTAAACAAATGTGTATATATTTGTGTGTGTGACTTCAAGGTGTATATTTGTATTTTGTCTATTGAACTTGGGTAAAGGCTTTTTTCACCCCGTTATTGTATTAAAGGTGATGAAAAGGCAGGTTCGTTATAGCATTGAATGAAATTACTTATTTGCTTCACCTCTCAATGTTGTGAGCTCAAAATTTCCTGAGGTCAAATTTGCCTTTCATTTTTATGGAGGTTGATAGAATAAGGTGCCAGTTCAGGTTAGTGCATTTGTAGAATTGCTCAAGTGTTGGATGAAGTACTTTACATTATTACCAGCATCGCCTTCCTGGCACTTGTGCTGGTGGCACGTGAAAAGACATTCGAGCGAGATCGTTGCCAGTGCCGCTGGATTGACTCCTGTGCAGGTGGCACGTAAAATACACTATTCTGAGTGTGGCCATTGCCAGTACCACGTGACTGGCCTTAGTGCCGGTGGCACGTAAAAGCACCCACTACACTCTCGGAGTGGTTGGCGTTAGGAAGGGCATCCAGCTGTAGAAACTCTGTCAAATCAGATTGGAGTCTGGTGTAGCCATCTGGTTCACCAGTCCTCAGTCAAATTGTCCAATCCATGCTAGCATGGAAAGCGGACGTTAAACGATGATGATGATTATTGCTGGGCACTTTATATTCCAAGTGCCTAGATGTAGCTGACTTATGTAGATCTAACCAGTGGCATGATTCATTGTAAAAAATACCTGAAAGAAAGCAACTTGAAAAATCACTTTTGTATTCTCTTATAGAAAATCCCATCAGAAGCACATAGTGCTTTTCAAGGCAGTCAGTGGTGGGTGGGGTGGTGTGGCGGATCATACACTGACATGACAACCTCTAGGAAGGAAAAAAAATGTAATAAATGTATTTCAGTTGCTTTCATGGCAAATAAATAATTCTAATTTTGGCACAAGGCCAACAAATGTGAGGGAAGGAATCAAGTTTATTACATTGGCCATACTACTTGACTGATAGTCAGGTAGTAGGGTAGTTTGTAAATTAGCATTCATTTCATCATTTAGTATGAGCACAAAGAAATTTCATAAAAGTTAAATTAAAATTATTGTATGCATGCCACTTCCATAAGGTCAACAGTGTTTTGGGTGGGGATTAATCGCTTACATTGACCCCACTACTTGACTGATACTTTATTTTATCAACCTTGAAAGGCAAAGTTAACCTTGGCTTTCTAATAATCATCACAAACATTAGTAATAGCAATAGTGCTCTCTCAGAAACCTTTTATCTTTTACTTGTTTCAGTCATTGGACTGTGGCCATGCTGGTACACTGCTTTGAAAATTTTAGTTGAACAAATTAACTTCAATTTTTTTTTAAAGCCTGGTACTTATTCTCTTGGTGCCTTTTGTTAAACTGCTAAGTGATGGGATGTAAAAAAAAAACCAATGCTGGTTGTGAAGCAGTATTGGGACACGGACACACACACAATGGACCTCTTTCAGTTGCCATCTACCAAATCCACATACAAGGCTTTGGTTGACCTGGGGCTAAAGTAGAAGACAGTTACCTAATGTGCTGTGCAGTGGGGCTGAACTCAAGACATGCTGGGGAAGTAAACTTCTGAACCACACAGCTATGCTTGCACTTAAAAAATAATCAGGTTTCATCATGTTCTGGACTCTCGGCGTACTACCTGTTAAGCAGATGTGATAATCACTATACCATGGAACCACTAAATTTTTTTTTATGAAACATTAATCTCAGTACCAGTCTGTTTAATATAGATTAGGTAAGTGAGCATTTTATATGTTGTGGCTGCTGGGGTTTTTTTTCTACATTTTTTTCCTATTAACAATCAGACCCTCAAAGGTAATTAATTATTTATGATTAAGCCACCTTCTGTGGAGAAACTCAATAAGAGACATTCCTGAATGCAACATTTTGTTTACAAACAGCATTAACCATTCATTGATGGTATTTTCATCACAAATCAAACCCAAACAGAAACATTAAACTGTAGTCATCTCTTGCTTTTTATTGTGTATGCTTGTGTATGTGTGTATATATGTGTGTGTATGTGTACACATACACACACACATATATACACATACAGAGGGCAAGAGAAAAAAATTGAAGACAGGAGTAAATGAGAGTAGTTGTGGGAGGAATTCATCATCATCATTTAACATCCACTTTCCATGCTGGCATGGGTTGAACTTATATGAAGTTAAATAAGAAATTTGTTTTCTTTAAATTTTATTTCAAGGTAATAAGTATTTTTCTTTTGAAAATTAGTAATCATTTCATTTTGTACAAGTAGCAAGACATGATAAAAGTCAAATTATAATTAATGTAATTATGCTGTATTTCCTGATGTTACCCATGGTGACAAGAGAGTGGACTTTGTGGAAGATGCACAGGGGCAATAAGTACTGGGAACACATGGGTGATTGAAATTCTCAAATGTCAAGGAGGATCCCTTGGAGCTAGTGGTTATCTTTTGTTACCTAGGTGACATAATTAGCAGTGGAGGAGGATGTTCCGAGATCATAGTTGCAAGAATTAGAACAGGATACAGAAGATTCTAAGAGCTATTATCTCTGTTGGTAACAACATGCCGCACTCTTAAAGGGCAAACTAGATTGTAGGATGCTGTGTATAAACAGCAGTGTTACATGGTAGTGAAATGTGAGTGTGTATGCAGAGGATATCGAAGACTAGAAAGGAATGAAGCTAACATGCTCCACTGGATCTCGGTGTATACAAATGATGGAGTTTAAATGTGTTGAGAAAAACTGGAACTGGGAAGATGATGGACAAAGTTAAGACTGGCTTCAGAATGTTGAGCTTCATGCAAGAGATAACAGGTTGCCACGCTTGTCACTGAGAGGGTATTGAATAGTCAAGAGGGAGTAGCAGATGGTGACTTTGCAGCTCTTTGTATTCACTAAAATTACACACTCAATGAAGCATGCTTACTTCATTTCTTTCTATTTTCATAAACCTAAATTCAAGTCCCATTTCTCACTGCCATGCAACTTTGCATTTCTCACACAAGATCTTACAATCTTACAAAGATCTTACAAGATCTTTCACTCTGGATGAGCAGCTCTTTATTGCTGGCAAGGGTTATAATTCCCCAGAACTTGTTTCACCCAGTTCTTACTCTAAATACTATATTATCATCATCATTTAACATCTGTGTTCCATGCTGGCATGGGTTGGATCATGTGTGTGTGTGATGAAGGTGTAAGGTGATACACATGCACTCAGCTGTAAGTAAATGAATTTCAGGACAATTACTTATTCTCTTGTCATTTATTTAATTTCTTATTACTGCTCTCTATTCGACTGACGCCTTGTTCTGAAGCATATGTATATTGAGTCCTAACACCAGCTTATTAATATCACTATGCCTAAGCGAAATAATGATATATATACATATACATACATACCTATAAGTGTACTCTTATATACATACACATATGTGTGTGTATGTATATATATATATATATATATATATATATATATATATATATATACACACATATATATTGCAGCCTGGTGTTGCCATCCGGTTTCACCAGTCCTCAGTCAAATCGTCCAACCCATGCTAGCATGGAAAGCGGACGTTAAACAATGATGATGATGATGATAAATATACATCGATGTAATTATCATATATTAATTTTATGTATGTGCATTTGCATGTACTTGTGTGCATATTTCAAATTTATAATTAGTTTTCCATCTGGCTACCCATATGAATTGAAATAAACCTTGAGTAAACAGACAGATTTTTTTTTGTTTTATATAATCAATATTGATTTCATTGATTAAATACGTAGCCATCATGTTCTTCTGAAACTGAACATTATGGACTGCACTTGCAGAAAACACATAACAATGCAAACCAAAAAAATATAAAAAAATACTGAAACTAAAACCAAGTTTGCCTGGCTACTTCAGTGAATCATAGCTGCACCTAGAAACCTAGAAACATGGGTTTTCGGGTTCTAGATTGTGATGTATGCCATCTCCTGCTACTTGGGAGACCAATTATTGGGAGTTTGGATTAAAAAGAAGAGGAGAGGGGGGGGGCGAATGGAGATGGAAATAAAAGAGTGGTTAAGAGAGAGAGAGAGTTACAGAATGATAAAGAGTGCCTGTATGTATACAAGAAAGTAGAAAGTCATTCTTGCATCAGACTCTAGTTACAGTATTTATTTCAGTGTGGGTATGTTTGTATATGCAAGTTGCTATCATCATTCAGTCAGCATCCACTTTCCCATGCTTGCATAGGTCTGATGGAGTTTACTGAAGCATTTTTTTTTTGACTGGATGCCTTTCCTGTTGCCAACCCTCACCTATTTCCAAGTAAGGTAATATTTCCCCATAGTCAGGTACGTTCTCACAGAATATTGGAATTAAACGACACCACTTGTATGAGAGTGGCCCTCATTTATAATTGTCACACAGTGTCAAGACAAGGTAACACAAACATGCACACACACATACAAAATGCATGCACACTCACTAACACACACATACATCCAAAATACACGCACACACATACACATGATAGGCTTCTTTCAGCTTTTTCCTACCAAATCCATTCACAAGGCTACGACTGCTTGTTGGCCCATGGTACTACACAGTGGGACTGATCCAGAAATCATGTGGTGTGGAAGGAAACATCTTAACCACACAGATATGAGTGTATGATCTATGTTTGTATGCATACATGTGCGTATATGTGTGTGTGTGCATGTATGTGTTACCTTTTTAATTATTTGAATATCTATATTAATGGAGCTGGTTTTTAATGAAACTAAGCTCATTTTGTTGGAATTTAGATTACAACAATGATTACATGTTGAATCTTAATAGTCTTCTATATTTTAAACTCTTCTGCTTACATATTGTATTTTCAAAGTGTGTGTTAGCTGGTTACTTTGCCTGAAAATCTCAGCTTTTTGAGTTTATCAATAATGCTGTTAGTAACGTATCCAGTCGCACTAATAATAATGGATACAAATCTAAATCTGAGTAGAACTACATTTTGAAGCAGTTTTGATGATTTCTCTGCCTCAAAGAACTATATCAGGTCTGTTATGTTTGTGTATGTCAGAGGTTTTAATGAATATACCCCACCAATATTCCTTGTATTGGTGCTTATTCATGTAGTCATTAATAGAGGCTTTTCTTTATCCCAAGTCATGTTTTCTATAAATGGCTTGATATATTGTTTATATATGATGTAGCATTGGAAAATTATACCTTAATGACATTTTTGACCAGCATTTTTTATCATCACATCTTAGCATCTTCCACAGAAAGGTTACAAAATTAACATTTTTGATTGCATCTTGGAGAATTAAGTACTTTACTGTCTCTTTTGTTGAATAGACATTTTTGTTGCTATTTTCAGCTCTTATATTGCATCATCATCATCATCATAATTGTTTTAAAGTCTACTTTTCCATGCCTGCATGGGTCATACAGAACTAGTGGAGGAAGATTTTGTATAGTTAGATGTCCTTCCTGTGACCAACCTTCACTTGCTAATCTCCATTTCTGTCACTGTGCATCTCTTTCCCTACGCTCTCCTACCATGCACATCATCTCTCTATTTTCTGATCTATCTACAGGTTTATTATAATGTTGCTCTCCACCTTTCCTATACTTCCACTTGTCACCTCCTTCCAGAGCCACCCTCATTACTTTCATCTTCTCACACTCTTGCTGATATTTACCTCCAGCTCTAACCATCCGTCACTCTCACACTCTTATGAACTTACCTGTCCACCCACCCTTCTCAGTGTCTGTTCCTCTTTTCTCTTATACCCATCTTGTATCTTGAGAGTTTGTGCTGACACCTTGTCACCATCACCTTTATCTTCTTTGTAGCTATTCCCACTCTTATATAATGAAGGGTAGCCGTGTATCTATAGCAAGACACTAGTGCCTGTTCCTCTATCATACTTAAATCTCTCAAAACCTAGCATAAAGCCATCTCCTTCTTTACTATAACCCCCACTAAATCACAATATCTTTTCTTTGTCTTGCAAGTTACTTGTGCTAGTGTCATGAAAAAAAACACCTAGTACACTGAAAAGTGGTTGGCATTAGAAAGGGCAACAAACCATAGAAACCATGCCAGAAATCAAATTTATGAGTTGTGGTTCCCAACCCACTTGATAATGATGATGATGATGATCGTTATTCCTGAATATATTATTATTATTACGATTGCGCTGGTATGGACATGTGGTGAGAATGGAGGAGGATAGCTGCGTGAAAAAGTGCCACACCCTAACAGTTGAGGGAACCCGTGGAAGAGGTAGGCCCAGGAAGACCTGGGCTGAGGTGGTGAGGCAAGACCTTCGTACATTGGGCCTCACCGAGGCGATGACTACTGACCGAGACCTTTGGAAATGTGCTGTGCGTGAGAAGACCCGGCAAGCCAAGTAAGATCGTTGCCAGTGCCCCTGGACTGGTTCTTGTGCGGGTGGCACATGAGATGCACCATTTTGAGCGTGGCCGTTGCCAGTACCGCCTGACTGGCTCCTGTAGGATTTTCGAGCGAGATCGTTGCCAGCGCCCCTGGACTGGCT
>NC_068987.1:49845431-49863462 GCF_001194135.2 Octopus bimaculoides | reverse complement strand
TGGCACATAAAAGACACCATTTCGAGCGTGGCCATTTTCGTGCGGGTGACACGTAAAAGCACCCACTACACTCTCTGAGTGGTTGGCGTTAGGAAGGGCATCCAGCTGTAGAAACTCTGCCAAATCAGACTGGAGCCTGGTGTTGCCATCCGGTTTCACCAGTCCTCAGTCAAATCGTCCAACCCATGCTAGCATGGAAAGCGGACGTTAAACGATGATGATGATGATGATGATGATTATTATTATTATTATTATTATTATTATTATTGGCTTAGTGGTTAGGGTGTTGTGTTCACGATCGCGAAATCGTGGTTTCAGTTCTAAGACTGTGTGGTGTGTTGTGTTCTTGAGCAAAGTGCTTCATCTTGTGTTGCTCTGTGATCACTTCAGCACCTTACATATGGTACACTGTGCACTTGTTCAAGCAATGTCAGTTTGATGGAGGAAGTGAGATAATGTACAGCACATACATTTGATCACTATAAAAAAGCATTTGTGCAGGTTGTTCAGTAAAAGCTGAACACTCATATGTTGTCTTCAACGAGAAAGTCTGTCATTGTTATTTAATAATGTTTGATTTGACTCCATGCATATGTCAGCTGTGTATATCAGTAGTATGAATATGTGTATGTATGTGTGTGTGAATACATGTACGTTAGTGCCTACTGTATATGTGTATGTGTTTAGAATGAATGTATGTATGAATGTGTGCATGTTTGTCTGGAAGAACATGAATGCATGCATGTATTTTTATCTAGGGAGTTGGATCGTTTGACAGGAGTTGGCCAGCTTGGGCACTGTCCAGACTCCAGTTGTCTGTTTGAATATGGTTTCTGTAGCTGGATGACCTTCCTAACATATGCTTTTGATATTTGTGTGTTTGAGCATGATGAGGGTATGCGAGTGTGGTTGCAAGAGCATTGCTGGGTGGGGGAGTGGGATTGGATTGAGGTTTGGTAGTGTTAGTGGGAAGAAAGAAAGCGAGGAAAAGCATACATATGTAGCTGTGTGTGTGCATGTGCACACCTATGAATATGGAGATGAGTGTAGGAGGTTACAGGAGATGCATAAGATTGGGAGGTCAGCCTGTGGTCTGCACAGGCATTGGTTGTTAGGAACCCTGCCCTTGGTTGTGGGGCAGCCAATGTTAAGGTGGTGTAGCTGGATTGTTGGCAGCCAGTGGTTTGAAGTTCACCAGGAGGGTATACCTCTGATGGCAGCAAGAAGATAGTTTGTATTTCCTGTTGCTAGATACTGCAGGTTGGTGGAGAATATACAGTCTTACACAGAGACAGAGTTGGCAATTGTGGGTGTTCAGTGTATAAGATGGGGTCCTGCCGATGGTGGTCTATTCAATGTTGGGGGTTTCATTCCAGAGGAAATGAGACAAAGAGGCAGAATTCTCTTTATCCCAGCATCTAAGGGAATGAATGTGCTGCATGTACCTTCCCTTGAAGTCATTGGCCATCATACCTGTGTAGTGCCTTGTAGTGCCGTTGGATAGTGTGAGGTTGGCTCTGTACATTATGGCTGTTCAGAGGCAGGACCTTCTTAGAGGGCAGCTGGTAGGGTTTCCGAAATTACAGGTTGGGTTTGGAGGTTTTGTGAGTGCATGTTTGCATCTATTGTAACTTGCAATGTTAGAAGTGATATTGTCTAAACAGGAGTAGCTCTCCTTGACATTAATGTGGGTTGAAAAGCTCATAGTACTTATGGCCCCTGGGGAAATGCTTCTTAATCAACAACTGGAAGTTCCTAGCTATGTTGGTGGAAACTTCTTGGGTAAATGGTTGGGTTGGACTAGATTATCTTTCTCTTTCTGGTCCTCTTCAAGTGTAAGGGTGGAGGTTGGGTGGGGGTCCTCTTTATGTGCTAACTTCTTGGAAAATCTGCTCTTTGCTAATGTGTCATTGCAGTTGGGGTGAAGGCTTTTGAAGATCTCCCACTTGGCTAAAAGCTTAGATATTCTTCTGCTAATGCCTGAAACTGGGGTCAAATTGCAGTGGGTGGCGGGGGGAGGTGGTGATTTGAGCTTCTGTGGATTACAGTTTCCTAATTAGGTTTCCTGTAAGGGTAGTACTTGTCTGTTTTCAGGTTTAGGGTTATGTCTAGGGAGTTGACCAAGATCAAGTTGGCCATAACTGTTATAGACAGGCCAAATTCTTTGGATATTTTTATCAGGTCCTTCCTAAACTTGTCCATGATGTGGCCATTCATATGGCTTGAGATTGCCAGTCTGTTGTCGCTGTTTAGGGCTGTGTGGGTGTGTACATTTCTTGAGGGTATTCAAAATAAATAACCTGACGAGATCTCTGTAGGAAACCGACGAAACTTTAAGTTGCATGAAGCTGAATCAAACTGTTTTAAATAATAACATATGTAACTCCTAGGGTAGTCATCTGGCAGAATTGTTAGCATGCTGGGCAAAATGTTTAGTGGCAGTTCATTTGTCTTTATGTTCTGAGTTCAAATTCCACCGAGGTTGACTTTACCTTTCATCCTCTCAGGATTGATAAAATAAGTGACAGTTGAACAATGGGGCTGATGTAATCAACTTAGCCCCTACTCCAGAATTGCTTGCCTTGTTTCAAAATTTGAAACTAATATATGTATCTCTTACAAAATATGTTCAATACCTCTTTTTCATTTGTTCACTCACCTATGTGTGTGTGTATGTATACATATGTATGTACATACATACATTCATTCATTCATTCATTCATTCAGTCATTGTATTTGCTTAGAAAGAAATTTGAAGTGATTAAAGTATAATGGATAAGGAATAATTCTAATATTATAAATGTTGAAAAGGGATAACAGAGTGAGTATCAATCATGCATTTATACTATAAATGATTATAATCATTATAGTGAAACCCAGTACTATAAACATGGCATATTTGTTTTCTTTAGTTCTTTTGTCATTAATGACAAAGATGACTAATTTTTTTTGTTCTTTATATTTCAACATCTATGAACAAACTAATATCTGACTTGGATTTTCATTTGTATTACAGGTTCATTGTGAAATGGAGTTTCTGGGACATACACAGAAAGCTAGGTATATGTTTGGCTCTGGTAAAAATTCCAATGGCTCCAGTGCCCTGCCAACAATTGCACGTCAGAATTCAACTTTAAGGGTGCAGGATTTCTATCCGAATCCACGATATTTTCAGCGTTCATTAACACAAATTCCCTGGCAACAACAGCAGAATGCATGCAGCCTACCCCAGAAAGCTGAAAGCACACTGTCTATGAATAAGAAGGCAATGTTTTCTTTTGGAAATACCAACTTGAATTCCTTCAAACCTGCTCCTGTCCTTCAATCACCTCCCATATCTCTCTATACAAGTTACACCCCAAATGAATGGGAACGCTTTAACCAAAATAATTATTTTACATCTGATTATCTTCGAAGTGGTGCAGAAAAACTGAGGCTTGATACTGCAAGAATGTGTAAGGAAGCTGATGAGAAAACACAACGTACTCAGTCAAATAGTGGTAAAAGATTAGGAGAACGCATCTCTGACATAGTCTTCTGGAAAAACGAGCTTCTTCATGAAATTAGCGACATCGCTTCTTCTACATCAGAACTGAAAAATGCAAAGCGAATAATTGAAAAAACTCTGGTAGAAACGGAAAACCCACTGAATTTGGTGCGAGAATGTCTTTACATCAGAGCTCAGAAACGGGGCATTGAAATGGTCCGTGATGATCCTGAAAAGAATTTGGTCAAAGTAAGTAATCTTCTGGAATATTTATAATGTCAAATTATTGCAGGCACAGGCATAGCTTCCTTCCTTCCTGTGTGGCACCTTGAGCATGTGTCTCCTATTATAGTCCTAGGCTGACCAAAACCTTGTGAGTGGATTTAGTAAATGACAGACAGCACTGGTATTGCCCATGACTATGATTTCACTCGGTTCAATAGGTCTTCACATGCACAGCATATCACCTCATGATTGAAAGGTGCTTTTAATGGGCCAGTTACATGACACTGGCATCAGCCACGACTACAATCTCACTTGGCTTGATGTCACTGCCTCCATGAGACTCAACGCATGAATGGTGCTTTTTTCGTGCATGGCATATCTCCAAAGGTCTCAGTCGCTTGTCATTGCCTCTGTGAGGTTCAACATTTGAAGATCGTGCTTCACCACCGTTAGAGTGCGACACTTCTTCACACAGCTGTCATCTTCCATACGCATTACATGACCATACCAACACAGTCATCTCTCTTGTGCACAACATCTGATGCTTCTTATGTCCATCTTTTCTCTCAGGATGGTTACATTCTGTCATGTATGCACACTGACATTACACATCCAGCAGAGCATATTAGCTTCATTTCTGACAAGCCTATGCATGTCATCAGCAGTCACAGCCTATGTTTCACTACCATGTAGCATGGCTGTTTGCACACAGGCATCATACAGTCTGCCTTTCACTCTGAGCATGAGGCTCTTTGTTACCAACAGAGGTAGGAGCTCTTTGAACTTTGCTCAGCCTATTCTTATTCTAGCAGCTATGCTCTCAGAGCATCCACCCCTGCTACTGACTTGGTCACCTAGGTAACAGAAGCTATTGTCTACTTCTATTTTCTTTTTTCCCTGGCATGTGATGGAATCTATTTTCTGTATGTTTTTGGTGTTTATTGTACCTGTGCACTTTCCACGCACTAAAACTATCTTTCCTGTTAATCTTCCTCTGATATTGCTGCACCTCTTATGTGTCCATAGCTTACACCAGGTACATTTTATGGAGTTTCTACCTACACTTTTTCTACAGATCGAGCAGGGCCATCTATCTGAAAGGATTTGTGATTTGTCCACCTTCCTACTTACTAAGACTTTGGTTTTTTTCTAGGTTAACTCTAATGCCCTTTGATTCTAGACCTTGCTTCCATACCTGTAACTTTTTCTCTAGTTCTGGTAGTGATTCAACTATAAGAGCAAGGTCATCAGCATAGAGGAGCTCCTAAGGGCAGCCTGTCTTGAATTCCTCTGTTATCACCTGAAAGGCTATGATGAACAAGAGGGGCTGAGGACTGATCCTTGGTGAACCCTACTTGTACCCTGAATTCTTTGCAAAACTCA
The DNA here is from genome assembly GCF_001194135.2 of Octopus bimaculoides. Lineage (NCBI taxonomy): Eukaryota > Metazoa > Mollusca > Cephalopoda > Octopoda > Octopodidae > Octopus > Octopus bimaculoides. The sequence continues at coordinate 49,858,367 of NC_068987.1, read as the reverse complement.
TTGCCAACCCTCACCTTACTGACAGCATCCCTGTACATAGCTTCTACAGCTCTCACCAACCACTTATGTATCCCTAGATCCAGATAAGGGATTGGGGGGACCCTGTCAAAGGCTTTCTCCATGTCAACAAAAGCCAAATACAGAGGTTTATCTTTAACTAGGTATTTCTCCTGCAGCTGTCTTACCAGAAATATAGCATCAGGGGTGCTTGTCCCTGGCACAAACCCAAACTGCATCTCATCTAAACTAACTCTCTCCCTAATTAGTTGGCTATGACCCTCTCCGCAACCTTCATCACTTGATCCAACTGTTCATTTATTTATATGTGATTGTGTGTATCCCTTATCTTGACATGTGATGCTTGTAAATGAGCATCACTATCATGCAAGCAATATTGTTTGTTTTCAGTTGTCAATGAAAAACATGTCTGGCCAAAGGAAATTTTACCTTACCTGGAAACAGATGAGAGGGTTGGCAGCAGGAAGGATATCTGGCTGTAGAAAATCTGCTTCAACAAATTTTGTCAGACCCATGCAAGTATGGTAAATGGGTGTTCAATGATGATGAAAATAATGATTTTGATTATAACATCTGTGTTGAATCTTTGGCCAGTAGTTTAATATGCAACCATGACACTCCTGTTCTGTTTAAATATGGTCAACTATTTAACTCTTGCTAGCTCAGCTCACCTAGATATAAATAATTGCCATGGACAAATATAAAGTTCATTTTACAGAAACCAAAATACGAATTGCTAATGTTAAAAATGAATAATGCTCATTAAAATATTTTTATACTGACTAACTGTTTAATAAAATGGCAGATAAAATAACATTTGTTTCTTTTTTGTTGTTACTGAAATAACAGGAGGTGGAAACCATTAAAATATGTCAGGACAAACTGCGAGGGATGATAGAAAAGGTAACAATACAATTAAGGTTAGTAAATTTATTAATGGGAATTGATCTTGTCTTGATTCCATGACAAAAAGCAAAGAAAAGGTTTAAGAATTTCTGCAAGTGGATTGGGGGAACTGGCTTTTAAAAGCTGATATTTATCTTCACTTTTATGGCAAGAAGTCAGATGATGAGAAACAAATTTTCCATTGGCAGAATGCCAACGTTCTCTGATAATGTTGCACCTATTCTTGAGAACAAGTGAATTGAAGTAACTTGCATCACCTTTGAACTCTCAGTGTCTGAGCAAGTTATCTAACACCTTAGCTGTTTAACTGATTTACTTCTACAGTGGTTTCTGTGTAGATGTCAAAAGGTTATGGAATGGGATAACAAAGATTCATCTCTCATATGGTTATTGTTGCAAAACCCAAAGTAGTTAAGAACTGGTTGAAAGGATCCTTGTGATGATGACGCTGATACTGCCAACTTCTGACAAACTAATTGCAGAGACTTTCTTGTTAACAACTAAACATTTTCCTTGATCTCTCCCCATCTCCAGTAAAAAAAATAGCTTAAACTTTGTGTTACTGGGAGAATGATGAAAGAGAATTGGTCAGTGTTATAAGCACATCTCTGACATTGCAGACCGCCTTTTATTGATGTGGAAGCAGATGTGGAAGATGAAGTTACTGTAGTTGCTTGCTGTTCTTGTTATTATAGACAGTAGAGTAGCTGAATCATTAGAGAACAGGACTAATTGGCTATCAGAATTTTGTTATGCTTCTCTAATTTCTAAGTTCAAATCCTACCAAGATCAACAATGCTTTCAATATTGCTAGACTCAATAAAATAAGTAATGGCAGTGTAAGTGAAGTAAGTGGGTCTTGTGTTAATTTTGACATGAGGTTTTCAACTTCTCACTGAATTATAGTGTAAGTTATGGCTGTGTGCTTTAAGAAGTTTACTTCCCAATTATATGTGCTCAGGTTCAATCCCACTGCATGGCATTTTGAATAAGTGTTTTCTGCTATAGCTCTGGACCAGGTGAAAGCCTAGTGAATGGATTTGGTGGATGGAAACTGAAAGAAACCCATTATATAATGTGTGTATGTGTGTGCGTGCATATATGAGCATGTTTCTGTCTCCTTGCAACAGTTATAAGCAAGTTTCCCCATCATACAACCTGTGGCTTTTGTTTCCAATCTACTATAAAAACAAGTCTGGTTATGGGGAAATATTATATTGCAAACTTATTAACTACTCATCTCTGTTTACTATGAATAATTTGCTTGTGCTGACTAGCATATTATTTGAAGTACAGGTATAGCTGTGTGGTTAAGAAGTTTGCTTCCTAATCACATGGTTTTGGGTTCAGTCCCACTGCATGGTACTTTGGACAAGTTTTTTTCTAAAATCCTGGTCTGATCAAAGCCTTGCAAGTGGATTTACTTGGTAGAAACTAAAAAAATCCCATTGTGTATGTGTGTGTGTTTGTCTGTTTCCTTCCTTGTCTGGATATTCCATGATGGTTGTAAATGAATGTCAGTCATACAAGTGAAAACATGTCTAGCTATGGGGAAATATATTGATTAACTTGAAACTGGGTGAGGGTTGATGACAAGATAAGCATTTGACCAAAGAGAATCTGCTTCAATGAATTCTGCCTGATCTATGAGAGCATAGAAAAGTGAATGTTAAAACAGTGATGATGGTACTAACTTAACTATGACCCTTATTTACAGATATGTGGCTTGGCTTTGTACGAATGTAAGAACTTATTAATATTATTGTTCTTGTACATGTCCACTTCCTTGGCTACGCATCAAGCCCATGAAACACTTTTCAAGAACCAGGGGTCTCTTTTTACTTTACCCATCAGTGAACTACATATCATGTGATGTCATGTTGTTCTTTTTCTAGTGAGTGCTTATCTTTGTTTCCACAAAGATACACAGCGAACAGATTAAACAATGATATTGACATACTAAAAATAAATGAGTCTTCACATCTTTCTTATTTCATACATTTTCAGCTTTTCAAAGCTGAAAATTAATCAAGTTTCTTTTTTAGAATTCCTTGTAATTATTATGCAAATCTTTTGAGTTTACCTTGTTTAGCTGGCTACATAAAACTTGAAGTCACTCACTTTCATTTCATCCAAACATTTTATTTTACCCCTTCTCATAATGTCTTCTCACCTATTTCTCTCATTTAGTTGGACATTGTGTCCATTTCCTTGCTTGTCTATATCTCTTTCTTTTCTATCTGACTTTATATCTCTCCTTTCTTAATCAGATTATGCATTGCAATGAATAACATTTTCCTGAAATACTGAATCTGACTCTTATTTACCCATTTTGTTTTTATTTGATTCCTTTTTTTTTTCTCTCTCTCTTTTGTTTTTTCTTTTCCTTTGTCACTTCAGTCAAAACAATGCAGCTCAACTTGAACTTGAGAAGGACAGTGGAAATAAAGTTGTCGCACAAAACCTTGATGAAAATGCTTTCCAGCTTCGTAACCTGTCAACTGACATATCATATCAAAGCGGTGTTGAAAAGATTAACATCACGTGAGTGATAAAACGAAAGAAATAATAATAATAAATAAATAAAATGAGGTAGTTTTGGTGAAGCATTGTGTGGTATAACTTTAAAGAATGTTGTTGTGTAAGGCCAGAACAATGTGAGAAGGTACAAAATAAACTACAACAGGAAAAGAAAACAAAACAAAGTTGCAGTTCTAGCTTGTTTTTCTACATTTCGTGGTGAAGACCCTTTCTTCAGGACATTTGGTAAAAGTGGTAGTTGGAAAAAGTTGTTGCTCACACATCTGAGCAATGACTTTTTCCAACTACCACTTTTACCAAATGTCCTGAAGAAAGGGTCTTCACCACGAAATGTAGAAAAACAAGGTAAAACTGCAACTTTGTTTTGTTTTTTCCTCTTGTAGTTTATTTTGTACCTTCTCACATTGTTCTGGCCTTACACAACAAACTTCTTTAAATAATAATACTACTAATAATAATACTTTCAAATTTTGGTGGAGGGGGTCAAGTCGATTACATCAACCCTAGTACTCAACTGGTACTTATTTTATTGACCCCAGAAGGATGAAAGGCAAAGTTGACCTTAATGGAATTAGAACTCAGAATGTAAAGATAAGCAAAATGCTACCAAGCATTTTGCCTGGCATGCTAATGACTCTGCCAGCTCACTACCTAATAATAATGGCTCCTTCTAATTTTGAGGGAAGGGGCAACAACCCCACTACTTGGCTGTTACTTTATTTTGTCAACCCTGAAAAGATGAAAGGTAAAGTTGACCTTGGTAGTATTTGAACTATGGAGCCAGAAGAAATGATGCAAGGCATTTTGTCTGATGCATTAATAATTCTGCTGGCTTAATGCCTTAATAATAATAATAATAATAATAATAATTTAGATATGTTTCAATCAAAATTGTCCCAAGCCATGTTTAACTTAATAGTACCACCTGATAGGTTCTGTTAAGTCGTGTTAAAGTCAAGTTTTGTGGTATCCTAGCCCATTCAAGTGGGGAACAGTTGATTGAAACGTATCCAGGTATAGGTGGTTTGTCTGTATTCCTTGAAGAAATTTGTCCAGATAGCATTTGAAGGTTATGGGATTTTTTTCTTCTTTGATTTGTTTTGGTATAATACTTCATATAGCAGAACTGGTAAAGTAATTGTGTTGGTAGTCTAATTTCTGTAGAGAGCATATGACACAGGATCACTTTCTTGGATGATTGCTTTTAGTTATGTATGCATGTACCCAGCCACCGCTTCTTTATTGATAATAGGAGTTCAGGACCAGTTGTCTGGGAAGTTCTTTATGTTGATGACCTAGCCCTCATAGCTGAATTACATAAAAAGAATTATAAAAAGAATTTTCTAAGTATGAAAGCGGGGTCTAACTTAGCTTAGGTAAAGCTTTTGTTTTACTTAACAAGGAAGAATGCAAAACTATATTGTCATCTGGTATGCAGTCATTATTAATTTGCTGAAAAGAAGTTAATAGGAGTTCTATAGTGTGTATATAATATAAACTATATGTGCTCAATGGATGCAGTGGCATCATAAACAGCTTGACAGAAAAGGGCTTTGTATATTGCAAATGCACAGAAATAGCAATTAAAAATAGACATGATGTGAATTCTTTTAACTGCCCAGAAGTCTCAGTAAAGATAGTTTACAGCTACTGTTACTTAGGTAACATAATCAGCAGTAGAAGTGAGTAGTGTGAAAGTATAGTAGCCTGAGTCTGAGGTGGAAAAAAAAATGATGGGAACTATTACCTCTGTTTCCAACAGAAATTCTCTTTCTGAATAAAGAGCAGATTGTATTATGTCAACCACTTTGGTAAGTTTGTCTCCACTGAAAGCTTGCCTGTAAAAGTTGACAACATACCTCTAGTAGAAGGCTTGTTTCTATTTTTTTTTGTACCAGTATTTAACAGTTTCTGCACAAATCAAGCTCATTACACATAACATATTACAACACAATTACTTTTAATATTATCTCAAAAGTGAATCAAAGAAGAAAAAAACATCCCATTACTTCCAAACATTATCTGAACAAGTTTCTTCATGAGATACCAGACAAACCACTTACACCTGGATACATCTCAGTTAACAACAGCTCACTATTTAAACAGGTTATGGTACCACAGAATTTGACATAAATACGACTTAACAGATTCTATCTGGTGGTGCTGTTAAACTAAACATGGCCTGAGCCAATTTATATATATGCATATGAATATGCAAATAGGTGTATGTATGTGTGTGCTTACATACCTTTAATCAGAAACATATACCCATTCATGAATATATCATGAATATATATGCAGCTAGAGAAATGTATAGCATTACAAATACTGACAACTTGTATATTGCCATGAAGCAACATGTCATCAGATGTATTTCTGTGATTTGGCAGGACATCAGTGCCAAAAACATGGTGTATGTTTACCAATAATAATATCAAGCAATGTCAAGCAGAGCGTGCCGCTTCTAAACATCTGTGCAGTGAAATCAACACGTTGCTTCAAAAATGCTGCAGTGATATGTGGCAACAGTGGAATGTGACAAATCAAGCTTTGGCAGACCGAATTAGAGAATTGCTAACAACTAAGAATAAACTGCAAACACATTTATCAAAGGTAAGTCGTTGTAGTTGTAGTTGTGGTTGTTGTTTAGGTTAAGGTCAACCTTGATCAGCAAACCTAGTGATCAAATATAATCCAACTTTGACCATTCCGTTTGTTTTCAGATAGTCGTAGAGGACTACATCACATCTATTGATGGTGTGAGGCCTAATGATTGGGTAACTGAGGCCTCAATCATAAGTTCATGGATTCAACTCCTAGCCTGGGAGCCACACAGTCATTATGCACAGCACTTTATTTCATGTTGCTCCATTCCACTTAGTTGATTGAAATAAATATTAAGATCGATGGAGTGTTTGGTCAGTGTCAAGTTTATACAGCAAGAAAAAGAGTGTGTTCAGCACGGGCTGCTGTATTCTGCTTTAGCCCTTCAATATCTAATGTGTCCTTTCTTTTTTTGAGATAAAATCAGTAAGATTTAATCTCTACAATTAGAACTTTTGGTCGTAGCCAGTACCGCCTGACTGGCCTCCATGCCAGTGGCACGTAAAAGCACTCACTACACTCTCGGAGTGGTTGGCATTAGGAAGGGCATCTAGCTGTAGAAACTCTGCCAAATCAGATTGGAGCCTGGTGTACCGACCTGGTTAACCAGTCCTCAGTCAAATCGTCCAACCCATGCTAGCATGGAAAGCGGACATTAAACGATGATGATGATGTAGTTACTATCTAGAATAATACCTACATAAAAGGTTTGTAGGTATGCGGTACTTTGTTATGCAAATGCAATATACTATGAAGTATGCAAAATAGTCAATACCATGCCCTACTGCATCAGCAGTGCTTGTTACATTACTTTTTTAAAGTTGTTTCTACAGATATTCTATAGAAACTACAGCCAGCTCTGATTTTTGCTATAATGTTTTGTATCGAGAGGTCAGATGTAAACAAACAATGAGATTGGAGACAAAAGTTGGTAATGAGTGTATATGCCATACAATGTCTTGATATGAAACAGCAAAAATCAGCACTGGTTATAGTTTCTATAGAATATCTGTAGAAACAACCTTAAAAAATAATGCCTACATAGTCTACATTATATTAGAACTAGATATTAGAACTTTTGAATTTGATTTAAAATGGTTAGTTTGAGGCTCATGTGAAACCACCCAACTTCTGTCTGTGTCATTTCAAAAGCCCAATTGAAACATAAATGAATTTCTACTGAATTTAATTGTATTAACTCATGATTGCAATTTTAAAGTTATCACAGTTGAAGAAAATTAAATAATCGTTTTTTAAAGAAATTCTTTTATATGTGGATTATCCAGTCAATGGTATGTCATAAATACTATACAAGAATTGATGAAACTGTTGTGGTAAAGAAAGTTAGAGATATAATCCTATTAATTAATTTAAAGGATATATATATATATTACATGGAAAAATGCGAGCATGAAAAGTCATATTCTAGTAAAGAAAAGAATAAGAAATTTTTTACTTAAAATATTGCAGCAAAGAATGCCAGTTCTAATTTATCACTCTTTACAGTTCTCATCTTTTAAATTTATTGTACAAAACTGTTCAGCTAATTTGTAAGTTTATCTAATTAGTCACCTTTTTCTGTATTTAAGTTAGTAAATTAGCCAAACTCTACTTAAATAAGTATAATGTTATTTGTAAACTATAATAAAAGCATTTTTAATATTCAAATTTAATTTTAGCTGCAATATTTTAAGTAACAAGTTTCTTATTCTTTACTTTACTAGAAGTAATAGCTTGTCCTATACTTTTATAGGTGTAATAACTTGTCCTGTACTTTTCCAGGTTTATAATCTTAAGAATATGACTTTTCATGCTCACATTTTTCCATGTAATCCATGATTTTTTCTAGGCATTGTTATTATAAGATAATTAATAATGTGTCAATTAATAATTTAAGATTTTACCTTATAAGATACTGAAAGATAATATTTCAATTTTTCCATGTAAGTGATGATAATATTTCAATATTTTTTTTTGTGTTTAATTTAAATATATGTTGTAATTGAATTATTTGATATTACCCATCCACACCAAATAATGGCAGGAATTTTTACCATGTTGTTGGTTACACCATGGCTCACCAAAAGTTACAAAGAACAAGACCCCAAAACCATCAGTTACCAGGCTCATCTTAAGTAACCTAATTTTGCAATATTAGGTCACAGGAATTCATTCAACGAAAAAAAAATTTCCAAGGATTCTGGGACTGGGCGGGGGAACCCACACCTCATTTTTTCCGAACCAAAATAAGGGATTTGCAGCATATTAGGAGGTCAGGGTACTTGATTCCACTCAAAAAATCAAATTTTTTGTTTTTTTTTCTTAGTGTAAATCGTGCAGGTGTCAATATAGAAATTGACCATAATGTTATTGTTATTTAGCCTCAAATAAACCCTGATACTGCAAACGTATCATCAAAGACATTCTAGCCTTCAGCAAACTGTCTTTTTAGGGATAATCTAGGACATTACATACAATGGGTGTGTGATTTAGGTAGGGGGATACTGTGGGTGCTATTTTTAGCATATCGAGCGACCAGGTAGAGGCTCTTTCATTGGTTCAATTGCACGATGAGATTTTTTTACACATATATGTAATATGTATATATATCATCGGCAGAAGTTAGAGAGCAAGTCAAAAGCTGAGAGTTTTGTGTATTAGCACTTATCAAAGACGAATTTGTTCATTGTCACTCTGTAACTTCTGATGAAATCATTATCATCATCATCATCGTTTAACGTCCGCTTTCCATGCTAGCATGGGTTGGATGATTTGACTGAGGACTGGTGAACCAGATGGCTACACCAGGCTCCAATCTGATTTCGCAGAGTTTCTACAGCTGGATGCCCTTCCTAAGACCAAGCACTCTTTCATTTAAGCCTAAGAAAGGCATACTTTTAATTTAAAAGTTTATGTTAATTGAAGATGAATAGGTGCCTTACTGCCCCCCCCCCCTTGAGGTCGCAGATATTTTGATGTAACTTTTTTCTACTGAACCAGATCTCAAACTATTTATGCTAAAGTGTAGCTGAGGAGATGTCCTCTGTAAAACTGTTAACAGTTTGCAATTTGGTTGAGAACTGAATTAGTGGTGAAGCTTGGAAGTTGTTGCAACTGACGAAATGGTGGACTTAAGAATATATTCAACCACGGTAGTGGTTGAATGATATATATGTATCCTTATTAGCCATTGCTGGCATGGTATCAGAAAATGAACTAAGGGACATAAATAACTAAGTAGTGATTGTTATCCACTTGGTATAATACCAACTTCCTCAGCTTTTCTAGTAACTGGAGGTCCGTATCAGTTTCCATTAGTTGCTAGGATATTACAAATGGTATGTGGAGGCGCAATGGCCTAGTGGTTAGGGCAGTGGACTCGTGGTCATAGGATCGCGGTTTCGATTCCCAGACCGGGCGTTGTGAGTGTTTATTGAGCAAAAACACCTAATGCTCCACGAGGCTCCGGCAGGGGGTGGTGGCGGCGAACCCTGCTGTACTCTTTCACCACAACTTTCTCTCACTCTTACTTCCCGTTTCTGTTGTACCTGTAATTCAAAAGGTCAGCCTTGTCACACTGTGTCACGCTGAATATCCCCGAGAACTACGTTAAGGGTACACGTGTCTGTGGAGTGCTCAGCCACTTGCACGTTAATTTCACGAGCAGGCTGTTCCGTTGATCGGATCAACTGGAACCCTCAGCGTCGTAAGCAACGGAGTGCCAACAACAACAACAAATAGTATATCAGTCTTTTATTAAATCATCAGTTAATTTATTATGTAAATTCTTAAAGGTACTGATTTATATTTGGAGGGTTTTTTTTTTTTTTTTTTAAAGTTTATGGTGGAACAAAATCAGAACAGGGTACAAACTTTCTTAGAAGTATATTTAATTAAACATGTGGTGGTGATAGGAAGTGAACTTAATTCAAGTAGGCTTTGAACTTAGAACCTAAAAAGATAGAAACTAAATACTGTTAGGTGTTTAACTTAGCCCAATTCTCCATATGTTGTACTATTTCTGCTATGCTGTTATTAAATAATGGTTTCCTTCTAGAAACTTCTACTTGCAGCCCAGTAGTCCTTGTTATTACCAAGTACCAGATAGTTAACTCTTTTACCATATTTCTATTGAAATACACTGCCTTTGTTTAAATTAATTTTGAAAATATTGAAGAATTTACTAAAATAAACTTGTCATTATTAAATAGGTGCTTGGCCCGTAAATTAACATGAAATTTTGATTGGTAATTTTAATTTAAATCACTTTTGAACAAGAAATTTGACTTATTGAATCAAAGCTGGTTTCAGGCAAGTTTGTATCAAAGGAGCTAAACAAGCCAATGAAGAATACTCTACATGATTTTTGAACCACTAAAAATAACAGCCTTAGATTACACCCTGCTATTTTAATAAAAGGAATGACATGTGGGATAATGCAAAACCTACATTATATTATATTTGAATAAATTATATATTACCTTATATTTGAATAACTTATATATTACATTATATTTGAATAAATTATATATTACATTATATTTGAATAAATTATATATTACCTTATATTTGAATAAATTATATATTACTGTTTAGTGCCAGGTCAGCACAGTTCAAGCAGACCTATGATCAAATGCGTTCCAATTGTGATCATCTTAATTTATTCAAATATAATGTAATATTCAAATATAATGTAATGCTATGACCTGTACAGCAGCAACTGGCTGTAGCTTATCTAAAGTATATTGACATAAGCAGAGTTTGAATACTGAAACTAAAAGGTTAGAGGTAAACACTATAAAGCATCTATCCCAGCCCTGTCATACCTTTTGTTGTATCCACTACACTGATATTGAACAAATAAGTAGGTTCTGAAACTTATTACATCATTTTTTTCCATAAGATACAATATTAATACAAGCTTTAACTAGAAATAATGATGATATTATTATATCTGTCTTTATTTCAACTGATTGCAGGTTATACAAGAAATATTTGACATGAATAAAAGTATTGAATATCTAAAGAAATCTATTCAAGCTAAACAAGCACCATTACAAGTTGCCCAGACACGGCTTGGTACTCGACTGTTACGACCGAATGTGGAGTCTTGTTGTGATCCAGCATATGTTTGGTAAGGTTGTCGTGTGCAGTTATGCAAGTATATATGTTCAGTCAAGTACACATACACTTATGTATGTATACATGTTCTGAGACACACATGTCATTATCATCCTCATCATCATCATTTTTACATGACCTAGTGGTTAGTATGTTGCACTCATGAATGCGAGATCATGGTTTCAATTCCTAGACCAGGTGGTGTGTTGTGGTTCTTGAGCAAAACACTTATCTCCAGTTGCTTTGCGATCACTTCGACACCTGATGCATGGTATATTGTGCACCGGTTCAGGCAACATCAATTTGATGGAGTGAGAGAACTAATGTACAACTCATACATTTGATCACTATAATGAAATCATTTGTGCAGGTCATTCATCAAAAGCTGAACACTCATACATCGTCTTCAATAGGAGAGTCCATTATTTTTACATCCTCTTTTCATGCTGACAGGGTTTGGATGTTTTGACAAGGTCCAGTGGGTTGGGGGACCATGTCTTGCTCCAGTGTCTCAGTTTTTACATGGTTTCTCTGGCTGGATACCTTTCCTAACAACAACCACTTCAAAGAGTATACTGTGCTTTTTCCATGGCACCAACAATAATAAGGTTGCTTTGTAACTCAAAAGACTAAAGATTCTTCTTGACTGAGAGGGAGAACAGGAGATAAGGTGGTTAGTTTACGTGAAGTGTTGAGAGATTAAAGTACAATTGAAGGAACAGGTTTATTATTGTGCAGGAGATTCACATCTCTCTCTCATTTTACATGGTTGAATAAGTGTAGCTGAAGTGTCTGAAACAAAACGTAAATATGGTGGTGAGGTGCCTGAACATACCCTGAAAGTAACATGTCTTAGGAAGAGAAAAGAGCTGGAGATAAGAGAATCAGGGAATGTGGGTAGGGTTGCAGGTGGTTAGATACATTTATAGGATGACTAGTGAATTTTGCACAGAGGTGAGGATGGTATCTATGGGTGAATGCAATAAGGATGAGGCATTGAATCTGACTGGGAACAGTATGTAGGAGAGGAGTAGTTACTGGCAGTACAGAGACGGTGATATAGTTTGATATTTAGTAACAGGTTCTATTTTAATTTTTTTTACAGCAGATAAAGTAGATAGGAGAGGGATGAGAGGTGGGGTTAGAAGTTGTGAGTGAAGGGTGATTGATGGTAATAATGAGGGATGGATGTTACTTGTATTTAAGAATTTTGATTTTCTTTTTCAAAGAAAGTATGTTCATTCTTATAAATTTAATTTGTGTTTTAATTTAAAAAACTAAATTTCCGTTTTTAGATGTTATTAGAAAACGTCACAAGAATTACCTTTTTGCAAACTTTTAGTGACCTAGGTACAAAATTGTGGCCTACAACTTAAAACCTATATCCAGACAGATATATATATATATAAGCAATGTTAATTCTCTATATGAAGTATTAACAGTAACTGCACGATAAAGTGTAGTATATTGCCACTTAAGTGTGGCTGACCCCCTAGGGGTGGATGTTACTGTTGCTTTTAGCCCCAGGAGGACATCTCCTCCAGCTGGCTTATCGACACACGACTGTGTCCTGTTTGCCAAGGGAAGTTATCCCTCTCACCACGATCTGCAGCACGAACGGATCCGGATTTCAGGGTTATTTCCCTTTGTCGGCGTTCGATAGCTGCTGACCTTGGTGAGAGAGACAAAAACCTGCGTGCAGTTACTGTTAATACTTCATTTAGAGAATTAACATTGTTTGTTTTC
>NC_068987.1:49840747-49845128 GCF_001194135.2 Octopus bimaculoides | reverse complement strand
CTTGTTTTCACCTTTTCGATATCAGTGAAGAATTTCACTGGAAAAGAAGATATAAGATTGCCAGGTTTTTGTCTCTCTCACCAAGGTCAGCAGCTATCGAACGCCGACAAAGGGAAATAACCCTGAAATCCGGATCCGTTCGTGTTGCAGATCGTGGTGAGAGGGATAACTTCCCTTGGCAAACAGGACACAGTCGTGTGTCGATAAGCCAGCTGGAGGAGATGTCCTCCTGGGGCTAAAAGCAACAGTAACATCCACCCCTAGGGGTCAGCCACACTTAAGTGGCAATATACTACACTTTATATATATATATATATATAATTTAATATCCACTTTTCCATGATTGCATGGTTCAGACAGAGTTTGTTGAAGCAGATTTTCTATTGCCAGATACCCTTCCTGTCATTAACCTTCAGCTGTTAACTCTTCTTATCGTTAACCCTCCAAGCAAGATATTATTTCCCCATGGCTGGACATGTTTTCACTGAAAATTAGACATGAAGGATACTATTTATGTGATGACGATACTTGTTTAGAAGTTATTGTACAATAGCAAACCAAGGAGACTCAGACACACATATATTATCATCATCGTTTGTTTTCCATGCTGGCATGGGTTGGATAGCTTGGCAGGAACTGGTAAGGCCAGAGGCTGTGCCAGTTTCCATAATCTGTTTTGGTTTGGTTTCTATGACTGGATTCCTTTCCTAATGCCAACCACTCTACAGAGTTTATTGAGTGCTTTTTATGTGGCATTATCACAAGTGCTTTTTAAGTGGCTGCAAAGCAGTGCCTTTTTGCATGGCATATATGGGATGAAAAAGCACTGAGTATGCACAATGAAGTAGTTAGCATTAGGAAGGTTATCCAGCTTAGAAATCATGCCAAAGCAGACACTGGAGCATGATGCAGTCCTTGGACCCATCAGTTCTTGTCAAATTGTTGTAAAGTGGGTTCCTCCCACTGGTGTGATGTGTAACTGCCATTGTACTGTAGTTGCTGTTTTACATGAGTAGCCACAGTAGTTACTAGTTATCAGATATCATATCTCTTCATTCTGGAATAGTAATAGATTAATTTCTTCTGTCTTACTATCGCTTATAGCTCCACAAGACTAGAACTGTTGACTCTCAACTCTTCCACTCTAGGACAACTGGCTACTGGTCTGTTTATACTGACTGTCTACCACTTTTTACTGGGAGGGGTATACATTTTCACTACACAACATCTCTCCTTTTAATTATTTTATTTAACAATCAATTTCTTTTACTCACTCCACATTTTTTAAAAAGTTTTTTATATAATCAATATCTTTTCTTCTTAGGGTCTATTTTTAGGAATTCATTATTCTTCCTTTTCCTTGTATGTGTGGTTTTGACTTCTTGTAATGGTGTTGGAACCTGAAAAGTGTCATTTAGCCAATCCATCAGTTTTTCTACTCTTGTTGCTTCCTTTTCTATGACTCTTTCCTTAAGCTGATTTCTGTCTCCTTTCCATTCCATTTCTGCTTCTTACACCATACATCATTCTTCCTATGTATGTTACAATTTCTCCTTCTTCTCAGTATTGCTTACCATTTTTGTACATTCTTATATATACCTTATCGCTAGTTTTAAAGAATTTTGGCATGTATTTTTTCTTCACTGGTAATAGTTTATCGAATATTGACTTCACTTTTCTGGCAAACATTAATCCTGCTGGTGAACTTCCTTCTGGCGCATTTGGATCGGAAATACCCTGTATACCCTTAAGAATTGTTGGATTGTGACCTCGTCCATGGCTTCCTTGCAACCTTGTTCATTAGCTTTCTTTAAAGTTCTCTTAAAAGTGTCCACAAACAGTTTGGCCCTTGCATTTGATCTAGGGTGATGTGGTGCTATAGTTTTATGTTCTAACGTGAACATCTCACAGAATCTTTTAAACTCACAGGATACAAACTGTGTTCTGTTATCAGAGACAATTATATCCAGTATCCCAAATCTTGTGAACAGCTCGTGTAAAAAGTTTATTACCATATACAAGGTCAGTCGTTTAAACCTCATGACCTCAGGCCATTTTGTGTAGCTATCCACTACTATTAAGTAATAATATCCATTTACTGGGCCTGCAAAATTGGAACCATGGTATTTTCACTTCCAGCTAAGGTTCACATTTTGTAGTAGGTAGTTTCTCTGCCAGCACACATCCTCTACAGCCTTTTACCAGGTTTTCAACTTCCTTGTCCATGCTTGGCCAGTATACGAAACTTTGCATCAGTGCGTGCTTTCATTCTAGAGATGCCTAGGCGTCCCACACGAACTCTTTTAGCATTTCCTTCTGTAATGTCTGTGGTATGACCACCCCCTGAGTGTACATTAGTACACCATCACATATAGAGTACACGCTCACATCTTGGTGGTTCTTTGCATTAGACCTTTATTTCCTTTTGTTGACTACAGTTTTCATTTTGTCTCATTAATAAATTTGTCATTTCTCGCATTTCTTTTTATTTCTTCCAAAGTTACTGGAAGTTCACGCATGATGTTCCACATGACTTCTTTTTGTTTCAGTTCATTTGATTGCTCTGTTTACATTATTACACAAAACGCTTATGGGTGTATTCCATAAATTAAATTTCTTCATACATTCAGTGCCAAATAAATTTTCCATGTGAATTAGTTTAAACTCTCCATGTGAGTGTTTTTTTTTCACTCTGCATAAATTTGTTTTTCCTTGTTGTCACTGTTGTAAAGTGGGTTTCTCCCACTGTGTGATGTATGACTGCAGTTGTATTGTAGTTGCTGTTTTATGCTAGTAGCCATAACAGTTACTCATCTTTGGATACCATTGTACCTCTTCATACCGGAATAGTAATACATTAACTTCTGTCTTACTATCACTGATAGCTCCACAAGACACCAACTACAACTGTTGACTCTCAACTCTTCAACTCTCAACCCTCTCTTGGCAACCAGCTACTGGTCTATTTATTATGGCTAACTCATACCACTTTTTACAGGGAGTGGTGTACAGTTTCACTATACAACACAAACCATCCAACCCATACCAGCATGGAACATGGACATTAAATTGTGTTGATACAAACATGCAAACATGACACATACACATATGATGGACTTCTTGTAGTTTCTATCTACCAAATCCACTCACAAGGCTTTGGTCAACATGCTGTGATAGCAAAAACACTTGCCCAAAGTACAACACTGTGGGATTAAACCTGAAATCACATGGTTTACAAGTGAATTCCTCAACCATACAGTCATGCCTGTGTCTTGAAACTGAGAGATAAAAGTTCAATACATACTTCCTCTCCTACAACATTAAACTCTTTATATCTCTAAGTATCTGTGTGCCTGTGTGCGTGCATGTGTGTATGTTTATTTAATGCTACAGGTATTCATTTATAATTTGCCAAGTATTTACTATATTTCTACAATTTAACATTGATATTTATGTTTGTATGTTCTTGTTTGTTGTCAGGTTGGTTGGAGAAGTGGGTGAGATAACAGAGACAGTGGAATGTCTTACCAAAAAATTACACCATGCTGAAAATGCTGTGCAAGATTTACATTTACTGAAGTCAAATCTAGAAGTGGACATTAACAATAAGTCTCATTCTTTGTTTATCGACCGAGAAAAGTGTTTGTCTTTGCGTAAGACATTTCCCATGACACCAATTTGCAGCATCTACACAACAACCAAACCAAATATTCCTATACATAGTTAGAATCTCAGACAGGTCATATTTATCAATGTTATATATTCTCCCTTTACACCCAATCTAGTATGTGCATATGTATATGTGTTTGTGTGTGTGTGCATGTGATGTATGTGTGTGTGTGTATATACAGTATACATACACAGTATACAACAGACACACATGCTTTTCCTTTAGAGTGAGTGTAAAGAGGGAACAATTACTGCTATTTTAAAGTTTGGTTGCCAAGTACTTGATAATATGAAGGATCTTCTGCCTTTAGTAGTTGGTGATGGTCATGGTAAGGAGGTTAGTTGTTGGTTACTTTTTCAGTTTAGTTGAGATTACTACTACAGTTGTTGCCAATATGGTTTTTGTACTATCATATCTTGCAGCACATGGGTTAGTATCTTATTATTGATAGATATCGTTTTAGGAAATGATTATTATTTGTGTCTACACTCAGGAACAACCCCTTGTTTTTGAAGGTCATTTAAAAGGATGTATAAGAATATATATATATATATATATATTTATATATATATATATTTATATATTTATATATATTTATATATTTATATATATTTATATATATTTATATATTTATATATATTTATATATTTATATATATTTATATATATTTATATATTTATATATATATATATTTATTTATATATATATTTA
>NC_068987.1:49822230-49834732 GCF_001194135.2 Octopus bimaculoides | reverse complement strand
TATATAGATATATATATTTAGATGGATATATATATATATATTTAGATGGATATATATATATATATTTAGATGGATATATATATAGATAGATAGATAGTTTAGAGACAAAAAATAGAATTCATGAGATTCTTCAAATCCACTACAGTTGTTTTGACTCAGTTGAGATGCTGTGCAATCATTTGACTTACATCACAGGTGCAGATTGTATCTCCTCAGGCAATTTTTTGAAGAAGTATATTGCTCTTTGTCCTTGTCATTTTACTTAGCTCTATAACAATATATATCTCGGCAGCTGCTGCATTCTAGCAGTTTCTGTAAGAGACTCTACCTGAATGTAGTTTAGCTTTGAATATAAGATAAAAGTCCATGTTGTAAACTTGGAATTTTTCCTGTTTTGAATAAGTTTTTAGTTTGCTAACAACATATATATTGATGTAGTCAATCTTTCAATAATTTATATCTATTTAGGAGATTTTTGGAGGTTATTTGTATAATATCCCATATCTAGCTGGATCTGAAACTACCAAAACTGTCTTGGCTACAACAATTATAGCAGTAATCCTTACCAAACTGCCACACTAACCAACAACTCTATAACCAGTCCCAAGTTACTAAAGTTGATAGAATGTTCCTTGCTGATAAGCATTTGGGAAGAGAATCAACTGTAATTTCAGCAAATAGTTGCAGCCAACCAACTGTAATTTCAGCAAATAGTTGCAGCCAACCAACTGCTGACTAACAGCAAGAAGGTTAGAAATTAGATGAAATTATGTGGCTGTTAGAAACTAGAATATCCGAACAGTTGTCTTGAATTTGAGGTTGTAACAATAAACTCAGAGTATACAGTATCAATTTAGAATGAATGAACACACAAACACATTCATTCATATGTACATAGATATTTTGTGATAGGTGAGGAGGAACTATAAACTTGATATAATGTGTTACTGTGGCATATTTCCCTATAACCATATGCCACAATCTGAACGGATTCACTATTGATATGTGATAGCATTCTATTTCCCTACATGTATGTATGAACACACACACGTGTGTTTGTGTATGCATATATGTAAATAAAACATGCAATTATTCATGTGTATATAAATATCTATATCTACCTATATACATGTTTATATCTATATAAACACATACATATATTTATGTATATATGTTAAAATATAAACTATAAGGGGAAGAGAAAAATTTTACATGGATTCACTCATACACACTTAAACTTATGTATCCACACTTCAGTATATACACACACACTCAGAATAATTTTACATTTAAATGTTCATTCTTTTATTTTACCATTTTTCAAACAAGAAAGTTAGTTTAACACCATTCGCTGGGGTTGTGGCAACTACCAGACTAAATATTTTTACTGTATTTTGTTGTATCAAAGTTCAAATCTGCTGAGACTGACTTTACTTTTCATCCTTCTGAGGATGTAGAGAATATTATTTAAAACTATTTAACTAATTGTTTTCTCAAACAATTGGCTTAATAGAGTTAAATAAAACAGTAATATATTTTGATATATGGGCATATAAAGTTGTGATCTTGAAAGAAAATGTTGTTTTATTTTGTTTGTTTTTAAAGAGTTTTAAGTCAAAATAAACAATAAGTTTTTTAATTTTATAATAAATAAATAAAAGCATTGTTATTCTTTGTGAGGTGGTCAAAACTTTAGTCAGTAGATTGTAAATCTATATCAGGCAATTACTTTTTGATTCAAAAAGCTTCATACTTAGGATGTTCAACCTCACAATGTTGCAAATATAAGAAATGTTTTTTTATGAGATCATAAATGCCAGAACAGGGACAAAATGCTTCTTTAGTATTTTCAGCAACATCACTTCCATTATAAACATTCAGACTTGGTCTCATTATCCTTTCCCCCTTTAAGTTACTTATTTCTTTATTGCCCACAAGGGGCTAAACATAGAGGGGACAAACAAGGACAGACAAAGGGATTAAGTCGATTACATCGACCCCAGTGTCTAACTGGTACTTAATTTAGCGACCCCGAAAGGATGAAAGGCAAAGTTGACCTCGGCGGAATTTGAACTCAGAACTTAAAGACAGACGAAATCCCGCTAAGTATTTCGCCCGGTGTGCTAACGTTTCTGCCAGTTCACCGCCTTCTCCTTTAAGTTACTTGTTAACCCATTAGCATTTAAACTGGCAAAATATTCTACTTGTTTCATGTTTAAAAATACTAGATCTAGCCTCTCACACCTTCTGTACAATGTTATTCTAAAAAAAAAAATCACATTATTGAAGTCTTGAAGCTCTCTCACACCTATACTACAATGTCAGTCTAAAAACAAACAAATACATCATCAAAGTCTTGAAGCTATGAGATAATGCATATAATTAATTCAAAACAGTGTGAATAAATAAGCAATACATTTGACGGAGTCAAATCTCATTAGGCTTAACTTTACATTACATTCTTCTAGGGTCAATTGAAAATGAATCAGAAATATACGGCATTGGATGCAATCTGTTATATATATCTCTTTCAAAAGTTGGTCGTATGTTCAAGTAAGAGAGTAATATTTTAATTTGCACAAGTGGTAAACAAAGATAATTGCTTAGCATTTAGTTTATCAGCAGTAAAATACTATAGTTCAGTTATTTCACTATTGTATGTGAGAATGTGTATATGTATGTACAATAATTCCTTGCCATATCGTGGATTCCTCAATATATCACAGGTTTCTGCGGCCAATAGGTATTTATACTTTTTTAGATTTTGATTATTTCTGCGGGAGGTTTTGGAATGTAACACCTGCGATAGTCGAGGGATTACTGTATATGTGAATGTATATTTATATGTGTATATATTTATTTACCTATATACATATATATACATGTGTGTGTGTGTATGTATATATTTATAGTGAATTCATTTTTTTAAAGTTTTTCCCAAAATTATATTTAATACTTGTTTTTTTTTTTTTACTTAGGTCTAAGTGTATTTTTAATATAATAAAACTACACTACAAACGTAATAAAAGTATGCTATGATTTATTAAAATAATATATTCATTTTATGAATGATTAATTTATTTTCGACTTTTTCATCGTTAGAATTTTTTTTCTTCATTTTATCAACGGAAGCAGCTCAAGTCATTCACACCATTATTGTGAACAATCACGAGGCTGAGACACTGGAATAACATGCCCCACTTCTTGCAAGCCTTACCTGACATTTGGGTTTGCCCAGGGACTTGTAGCTGGCAGAACAGCTTCTCCAAATTCTTGAATGCCATGGATTAAATAATTTCTTGTTGGCAATACTTCTGTGATTTACTCCATTCAGTTGCACATGTGTTTCCCCACTTTCATTATAGCATTTAGAGAATGTGAGTGGGTGAAAGAATCACTTACTTTAGTGTCTCTTATAAAACATGTGCTTAGTCTTCTAGAGATGAAGAGTCAACACATCAGGCCTCTTCTCATCAACCTTCAACAATGTCACAGGCTCCAAAACTGAGAAGATATGTATTTTTGTTAAGGTTTGTTTTAAAATTAAATTTATCTCAATATCATTCTCTTTGTTTTAATGTCCACTTTTCCATGCTTCCAAGGAAAAGTGGATATTAAAATGATGATGATGCTCAATGCCCCATGGAATTTGTTGAGGCAGATTTTTTACTGTGAGTTGCCCTTCCTTGTCTATTACCAAGCAAGGTAATATTCTACCACGACAAGGCATGTTTTCATGGGAGACTGGAAATGAATGACTGTTTGTATGATGGTGGCACTCATTTACAAACGCACACACACACACACACATGACAGGATTCCTTCAGTTTCCATCTATCAAATCCACTCTTTGGGCTACAGTAGGTGACACATGCCCAAGATGCTGTTCTGTGGGATTAGATCTGGAACAACATGATCAGGAAGCAAACTTTTTAACCACACACCTATGTTTATATATATATAGAATAAATGTAGAAAAGCATAAATTTCACAGATATATCATAATTTAAATACTTTCTACAGCTGTTTCATTAGGATTAAGCATAATTAATTGTATAATTTCATAATTAAGATGCACAATTAATGAAAGTTAATTTAAAGCAATGCTTATTCCAAATCATCAGGAATACTACCATTTTATTCTAAATGTGTAGCTTTTAAGGATTGTTTTAGCCAATTATGTACACACGTTTCATCCACTCAATTTCCTGCAGTGTTAAATGACCTATTTATAATTGAGCTCTTAATAACTATGGATGTTTTATTCATCATCTCTTTACACACACACACACACATCATAGTACATTGTAGTAGGTACTGAAGTCTGACATGCAGAAAAATTAGTTCAACATTCACTTCAGCTTTGAATTGTTGGTTAGTGTTAAGAAGAGTAACCAAGATCTCTTAAGATGAAAACACAAAAACAATTTCAAGAAAATTAATATAAAAATTAAGTAGGAAAAAGTTTGAAGTAACAACTTCCTAATACAGCAAACGCCTTTTAATTTAAATGCATTAAATGAAATTTATTTAAACTGAAATATTGATGAGAATTCATTGAGAAATGATGAAAATTTTGATTTTTTTGCTTTGAAACATTTTTAAAATTGTTCAAAATCTGTTTTATATATATATTAAAATTTTACTTTAAGCATGAATTTCATAAATAGCTTTATAAGAGATTCAATAAAATCTGGCAGTTATATGACAGATGACATGAGATTTTCCTATCTTTGCCATCTCTGTTAAGAGATTTTTCTATCTTTGCCATCCAACTTTCATTTCATAGAAATAGTCTTGCATGGTTTTTCACAGATCTTTCGACATGTGTATTTTCATATTCATAGGTTTCATTCAATATTCTTTCAAAAGGCTGGCCACTGATAATACTTTTCACTGCCCCCAGAGATAATGTGAGACTAAAAGAGAAAAAAAAGAAGAAAAAAATATTAATAATTTTCAAAGTAGTGAGCTGGCAGAATCATTAGCATGCTGGGAAAAATGCTTAGTGACACTTTGTCCATCTTTATCTTCTGAGTTCAAATTCTGCTGAGGTTGAGTTTGCCTTTCATCCTTTTAGTGTTGATAAATAAGTACAAGTTGCGTACTGGGACTGATGTGATTGACTTAATAATTGTCATCATCATTTAGCCCTTTAACTGCGAAATTAATACATGCATTTATTACATGCTTAAATTCATAGACATATGTACACATACATTACATTAGATAAAAATGTGCATGCATACATAGTTTAGCCATTATAACTAAGTTCTAGTTGATATTTAAGTAGTTATTTGCTATAAGTTCTCTTTACAGATAGAACAATGAGTCGGGTAATTGTTCACAAATGAGATCAATGAACAATGATATGTCAGGACACTCGCTTATTTTTCTGTGTACAAAGAATAACATGTATTGGCATCTACCAAGGTTTCACAAGAGACTTAAAGGTTATAGTGTAACTTACTTTGAATTTATCTTAGGTTTTCTAATACATGCTATGTTGTGCATATATATATATCCCTTTTTTACATGTTAGCCTCTCAACACTTAACATAAAACTGCCTTCCTTTCTGCTCTGAGAGGGTATTTTTTGCAATCTCCTGGTGCCACTAAAAAAGCACCCAATACTCAATGTAAGGTGACTGGCATTAGGAAGGGTGTCCAGCTGTAGGAACCATACCAAAGCAGATACAAGAGCACAGCACAATCCTCTGACTCACTGGATTCTGTTGAACTGTCTAACCCATGCCAGCAAGGAAGACAGGCATTAAATGATGATGGTGAAGATACATGAGAAAGAGAAAGCAAGCTATGAAATACTCACCTCCTAGAAAACATGAAATATTTTAATTTCAGGAAATTTATAAACGTCTCCAACAGGTTTGGATTATGGACTGTAAAAAGAAAAAAAGATTAACAGATTAAAGCAATATCTTCAATAATTCCTAAACATATTTTCAAAGATGGTGTAATCAGTAAGAGTGTCAAACAAAAGTTCTTTGCAGTACTTAAACGTTTTGATACCAACCCACTTGAGACTGGCCTTGGTTCTAGGATAATTAATCTAAAAGCTTTCCATCAAAATTTCATGTTAATTTATGTTTCAAATACCAGCTTAATGACAAAGTTATTTACTTTTCATTTCAAAATTAATTGTAACAAAGACAGTATATGTCAACAGAATGCTAAGAAATGGCTAGTTTTAGAGAGTTAGTCTAATTCTTCAAAAGCGAGAGATATCTAGAGTTTTACACGGATACAATGTGTACACAGCCTGGAATGGTGCACTGTACCACATTTGCATAATGCTAGATAACATCCAAAGATAGCTGTCCATTTGATTGGTAAACTCCCACACATAGAGGCTCCCAAGGCAGAAACCTATATGTAGTTGCCCAGCCTGCTAGAAATATCAGCTAATATTTTGGCTAGATATGGCCAGTTTAAATGATGATGATGTAAGCACTGGAGGCATGCCCTAATTCAAATTAGCCTACGATACTGAGGTCAAGAACTCCTATGGATCTAAATAAGGTAACAGAAATCTATTCCAGCAAATTCTTATCAGAAAGAGTGGGTGCTTCTCTAACATAGAACTTTTTTTTTTTTTTCATTATTTTATGTGTTGTAAGATGTTCCTGAGTTTTTAGATCTCTTGTGTAGACAATGTCCCCTTTATACTAACATATCATTTCATTTAGCCTTAATTCTAGGAAATGTGTGATCCTTACTCTAGGAAATGCATGAAAAGCTATTGTTATTCTCCATCTTTCTTAAACTAACAACTGAAACACATGCACATACATCTATTGTATGTCTTGCAAACAACTCGCACATGCAAGTGCTACCAGTCAAGAACTCTGCATACCAGAAGCCAGCAAGTGTATGGGGTCATCAGGAGAGAATGTGCGCCGTTTCGGGGCCTACCTCTCGACAGCATCAATGCGCACCGGTCCCCCTCACTGATATGAGGCCCCGCTTGCTAGATCAACTGGTTATTAAAAACAAAGCTCAATATTTCTCTAGCCATCGCTCATCGTCTCTTTTTTACCAAATCCAGTAGCTAGCCTTCTCCACTGTATTTTGGATATCGGTCAAGGTGGTATTTACCTTACAATGAGTTAGGCCTAACGATAACAGCAGTCGTCTCACACTGTGTCCTACAAATCCTCTACTACTGATTGCTTTATTTGAACTCAAAACCATTGGGTCTGTAATCCAATGCATCAGACAGTCAGTTGCTGTGCTTGTTAAGAGCTACTTACACTGTGGATCTTGTGGCAGTTTCTGATACCATTTGAGCCGAGGACAGGTTGCCGTGCTTTCGCTCCACTTCTTCTGGCTGAGATACGTATACATATAACCTGCAGGACCTGATGAAACTGTATGGACGATATGGAACTCTCCAGAAGGAACCTTTACATAAGTAAAAATAAAAGTGAAACTGAAGCATTAGCACAATAAATATTCTTAAAACAGGAGCAATACTGATGCTTTCCAAAAATATTGAAAAACTTGGTATATGCAACTAAAGCAACATTAAAATTGCCATCTGTGTATCACACTTAACACACACACACATGTGTGTGTGTTTATGTACACCATTAAAAGGCATGAAGCCGTGGTTTTTGTCTGAGACAAAATCTCTTCATAGACATCTGTTAAAAACAATATGTATTAATGCAAGATGAACATCATCCCAACAATGACTTTAAAGATTTTCTCTCAGACAAAATTCACAGCCTTCCAATGATGTATACATATGGCTATTTAATATCTTTCATCTTTTATTTGTTTCAGTCATTGGACAGAGGCTATACTGGGGCACAATGTTGAAAGTTGTTTTAGTCAAATAACTGACTCCAGTACTTAATTTAAAAAAAACAAAAAAACCTGGTACTTATTCCACTAGTCTCTGTTTGATGACTGCTGGATTACAGGGACATAAACAAACCAACATCAGTTGTCAAGTGCTGGTGGGGGACAAACACAAGCACAAAGACACACACATGTATATATATCTACACATATATGATGAACTTCTTTCAATTCCCATCTACCAAATCCATTCACAAGGCTTTGCTTAGTCTGAGCCTATAGTACCAGGCACTTGCCCAAAGTGTTAAGCAATGGGAATGAACTCAGAACTAAGCAATTGAAAGCAAACTTCTTACCACACAGCTATGCCTGCACCTATATATTGAAAAAAATTATTCCCCCACATTAAGAGTTTATAACCAGGGTTCATTTGATTTTTTTACAAGGTTTACATCTTCATCATTTCTTCACCTACTTTTCCAGATCAACATAGGTTGCTAGGTTGTGCCATACTACCTTGTTCTTATCAAAAACTAGTATCACAGACCTGATCTCACAATGCCTCACTGGCTAATTGTAACACTAGCACCTGTTCTGACACTGTTTTTTTTTTGTATATTGCTAGTGGGGGGATGAATCACTGCTATCTCTTGTGGTCAAGCGCCCATCATTGATGAGAACAATAAAGGTCAAAATTGCACAATCTGGCAGGGATTTATCTCCCTGTTAGTGATATAAACAAGAGTACATTTTGTACCAAAAGCCAATATGAGAGTTTCTCATGGTATCTATCACAGTATAGTTTATTTTAACTGAACATCCACGTTTAAGTGGGGGATGAATATTACCTCTCAGTACTAAAACTGCCTCTATCACTAATATATATTTTTGATCTACTTCTACCATTTGAATCCACTAAAATCAATTTGTGGTACATTGTACATTTTCTTTACATGTAGAGGGTACCACAAATACTTCCTACAATCAATGGATGGCATATTGTATACAACATCATACAACCAGCAGTATACAACATCAAGTTACATTACATAAGCAATCCTACTTGTCTATGTCATCATCATCATCATCACCATGCTGGCATGAACATTATAATTAGTTTAGATAACTGTCACTTTCTCTTTCTTTAGTCCAATAGACATCATTATTTTTCAGTTTAGTTATTGATCTATTTTTGATTAAGCATTGTTTTAAAATACACTCTGTTGGGTGGTTGGTGATAGGAAAGGCATCCAGCCATAAAAACTGTGCCAAAATAGACACAGAGGTCTGGTGCAATCTTCTGCCTGGCCAGCTCCTGTCAAACCATTCAACCCATGCTAGCATGGAAGGTGGATGTTAAATGATGATGATACCTTCTATAGCACTGAGAAAGTATAAATATATACTCTTCTTCAGTCTATGTCTTAGTCACTCCCACTCCCTATGGAGCATTAGGTGATGAGAAATTTCCATCATAGTTGCAAAAACTGTTGTGAGCCTGCTTCCAGGCCAGGCCACACCCATATCTGTCGGGTCCTCCTCCTCACCTCAACCCTCCTGCAGGTCTCAATGGATCTGCCTCACCTCCTAAAATTCCTATCTAGCTTCCACTCAAGAGACACTCTCACTGGTTTCTATTTCACATTAAGTCTAAATTTGTAAAACATTTCATGCTCAGATTATCAAAGCATGGAATAAACTATCTATGTCAATGGTTAGCTGTCAGGACACTGCATCCTTCAAAAATTCCATGTTTCTTGAAATTCACCTGATGTTGCTTATGCACCCCTTTCCTTTTACTGTTCACTTTTCTATTTTCCAGTGTTTTATTCTATGTACTCCTAGTTTTCATTGCTGTCTTTTTTAACTTGACTTATGGCTGCTTTGTGTCCACTCTTTCTGAGAAGTTGTAGTATACCTGAGTGGAGTAGGCAGAACCATTAGCACATCTGGCAAAATGCTTAGCAGTATTTCATCCATCTGTATGTTCTAAGTTCAAATTCCACCATGGTCAACTTTGCCTTTCATCCTTTTGGGGCCAATAAAATAAGTACCAGTTGATTACTGGGACCAATGTAATTGACTTCCTCCCTCAAAACTGCAGGCCTTGAAGTGTCAGAATTTGAAACCATTATTATTATTATTAAATGAAGTTAGACACTATATGAACCTACATGAATCAGAAAAGAGTAACAGCCCTTGAACTAAGCTTTAAATATGTTGATCAAGTCTAATTTTTGTTACTCTTTATTTCTGTCATACATTGGCACTTATAATGTCTGATAGCAGATCATATGAAAGTATTTAACTTTAAGTAAAAGATATTAAAACAGAAAAGTAAATCAATATATTTATCAAAAAAGTCTGCTATTTTGTTAGAAACATCCTACCTTTACACTATCACCTTTGTGTAGTGTGTAGTTCTTTTCTTGCTCAGGTATCTCAACAATTACTGATCCTTCCAGCACTGTTAACCGATTCTTAAGAAGATCATCTGGTATAAAATTTTCAAGATGATATCCTAAAAAAGAGAAAGAAGATTTTAAAGACTATTAGAGAAGAATTTGCAGTAATTACAAATGCAGGTGTGTCTGTATGATTAAGAAGTTTGGATTTGGTAGACAGAAACTGAAAGAAGCCTGCCATATCTATATTATACAAAACTCAAAGTTTCTCTGTTTTTCTGCCATTTGGTTAAGATGATAAATAGTACAAATAAAATAGTCATTTCCCCCTTTAAGAAAAAAAAAGCAAATTGGAAATATGGACACTTCAAAGAGTCATCAAAGCTACCATCATCCATCCCTTTTTTCTTCCCTTAATCATTTAAACAACTTTTGGAGTGTTATGGACTTGAAAGATAGAAATTCTTATATTTTTATGAGATATTTTTGAATCATGGGTACTTGATTTTTTTTTCTTTAAAGAGGAAAATTACTATTATATTTAAAATAAAATATTAATCTTTATCATCTTAAACAAAAGGCAGAAAAACAGACAATCTCTTTATAGACAAAGATCAGTTGCAATGGAAGAAGTTGTATCTCATAAGAAAAGAAAAATAAACAATAAATACATTGTACCTTATAATATAACTCTTAAGAACATTCAAATGTCACTGCAGCATTGAAATCATTGCCTCAGTGAGGTGAATTAAGTATGTCAAGTACACACTGAAAGGAAATAACCAAGCTATTGTTCAAAATTGCATGATATGGCAGTCTTGGAGTTGGAGATGGCAGGGATTTATCTCCCTGCTAGTAATATAAACAAGAGTACATTTTGTACCAAAAGCCAATATGAGAGTTTCTCATGGTATCTATCACAGTATAGTTTATTCTAACTGAACATCCATGCTTAAGTAGGGAATGAATATTACCTCTCAGTACTAAAACAACACAAACACTTTGTAATTTAATAGCTTTTAATGTGATACTTGTTAAACAGAAATTATTTTTATTTTATGAAAATTTAATAAAATCTAATAAGTAAGTGAAATTATGCTAAATACAACTAAATTGAAAACCTTTTTCCCCTGGCCATATTGGCAATTCTGAAAATTTTGGGGCGTGAATTTTACATGAATAGAAGCTTTTTCTAACAAATTTTATCCTGAAAATCACCTGCATAAATTACACAGGTATGCAAATTACATGGGTTTGTATGGTATATCCTCATAACTTAGTGTTTTGGCAAAAGAAATCAACAGAATAACTACCACGCTTTAAAAAAAAGTACTGGAGTCAATTTCATTTGACTAAAAATTCTTCAAGGCAGTGCCCCAGCATGGTCGCAGTCTAATGATTGAAACAAGTAAAAGATAAAAGATAGCAAGGTAGCCTACATTGATTGGATATTTGTGAGAGGAAGTAGTTCCATAAATCAAATTATGAGTTAACTGTTCAGTTTTCAATGTAAATGATAGAATATAAACATTACTGTTGTATCTTGACATTTATATTAAAATCTTAGCAGTTATTCTTAATATATTCTTATGCAAAAAAGCATTGCTTTATTTATATCTCAGATATTGTAATTAGAAAGTATCTTAATTACAATATATAATTAACTAATTAACTTACCTGGGAAATCAAGAATAAATGTTACATCTTCCAATGAATTATTCTCATGGACTTCTTTGGTAATTTTGTCCATGGTATTTCGCCAGTTGGCGAGTTGGTTTTGTAATGGTAATATCCAAGGAGTATCTCTGAATGGGTGCCAATCTGCTTTGATTATATCAGTATTCGGGTCAAATAACCTGATTAAGATTAAAAAATAAGAATATCTATATATATATAGTGAAGCTATACAATAGCGTCGTTTTTATATCGATTGCTATTGTCCAGTAAATATCGGTACCTTGTTGTACCATTCTTATGAATTTATATATATACCCTTATAGGGCTATTTTTTGCTGGAAATTGATACATTTGTATTAATACATTTGTATTGAAATATTTTTCATTGTTCACTTCTTCACTGTTCTCAGTTCCGTTAACGGCTTGGCGTTCGGGTGAGTATACTTGGCATTGATGTGGCAACATTTGAAATGTTGTCTAGGTGAATGCAGCTGATGAGGACTAATCAGATTTACGTTGTGAAACGTATTTGAAAAGTCTGAAACCTAGGTACTGCATTATCCTTAATCTGGGGTTCATTTTCGGATGTTCTTCCT
>NC_068987.1:49820568-49822073 GCF_001194135.2 Octopus bimaculoides | reverse complement strand
TATATATATATATATATATATATATATATATCTAGTAGCAGGATCCATGGAAATTCCATGGAATGAACAAAATTAAGAGGAACTACTTAAGAAAGAAAGGATGATTTGCATTTTTATTGCATATAAATCTTATTGTTGCCTGTGCAAGATAAAAATGATAGAAAAATATACAAGAACAATTTATACAATACTTAATACACATATCATTCATTACTATTTAATTCTATTGAAAATGTTAGATCAATATATAATTGCATATTCCTTGTTATGCAATATTTCGTCATAATTGCTTTACATTATATACAATTAATGTACATAAAACAATATAGAGAATATACATAATATTTTCATTTACCTGATTAGTTTCAATTCCATTGCAAATTAAAAACAAAAATAACATCCCTGGCTGTTTTGTTTAGTTATTTCACTTCTGGTCACAATAATATCTAATATGATTTTAAAATCTCCCTCTGCTAAACATTTTATATTTTTATCTCTACCTCTTACTTTTTAACTAATGTAATTCCCTTCTTCACATTGTTAACATTTCTCCTATTCTCTTTCTCTTCACCTCTCACTTCCACTAACTAGGTTGAGTGGTAGCGTGACAGTGGCTATCTGCTACCTCACTTACTTCCCCTCCATCACCGTTCCCATTCTCTCTCTCTCTTCCTCTGTCAGCCTCACTCCACCACCCCTTCTCTCAAACAAACTAAAGCGTAACCTGTGAAAGAATGAACAAGCAGAACTATTGCATAGATATATGTTCTGAAAGTGTTATATTTTGGGTCTCCCACCCATTAGTGACTCCCTGTCCATGCATTATGCTTCCCCCACTTTTTTTTTGTCCTCTTCCTCACTGCAACTGTATCATCTTTACTACTCTTACTGCTCCCCAACCCAACTCTTCTGCATCCTTCTATTTTCCCAAGCTCATGACTCTTGTCCCTTCAACTCTACCAATTTTAGCAATCTGCCTCCACACCCTTCATTCACCTTCCTACACAATCTTGCAAATCAATCGCCCACTTCTACTCAGCTTGTGCCTTGTGCAACCACCTGAGCACCTTATTGCCATTATCTGTCTTACAGCTCCAACTGATCGCTTTCTCTTTTCTCTCTCCCGCTTTACTCCTAGATGTGAGCAACCATGCAGGTGCCCCTGAGGATCCTGCTTCCCTCTTTCATAGTAATCCCTTCATTCTATGACACGAAGCTGAACCCCCTCTCCACCTCTCCTAAGGCTACTAGTCCTGCAAACTGCATGGTGACTTCAATAGTGCAGGTGAGATGATGAGAGCACTAAGTCCATACTGTAAAGTGGTTGGCATTAAGATGAGCATCCAATCATAAAAAGTATGCCTAAGTAAACATTGGTGCTTGATGCAGTCCTTGGACACATCAGATCCTTTGTCAAACTGAGCAGGCAAACAAACCTATGTCAGTATGGAAGAAGAATGTTAAATGATGATGATGATGAGCTATATATATATATGTATGTATAT
>NC_068987.1:49818306-49820456 GCF_001194135.2 Octopus bimaculoides | reverse complement strand
TATATATCATCAACATCATTTTTCTGTTTTCTCTTTTTCCATACTAGAATGAATTGGATGGTTTGATCAAAGCTGGTATGGTTGAGGGTCACACCAAGCTCCATTGTCTGTTCTGGCATGGTTTCTACAGCTGGATGTCCTTGCTAATGCCAACCACTCCACAGTGTACAGCATGCTTTTAATGTGGCACCAGCACCAGTGTTTTATATGGCACTAGTACTAGTATCAAGTCTGCTGTGGCAGAAGGGTCTTCTTGAGTATAGCAAAGCACCAGATATATATATATCACCATATATCTCTCTCCCCACCCCAACTTCTTCTCTCTCTCTCTCTTAGTTATGAGTTGATGCAGGCTTATCAAACAACACTCCAAATGACCACCACAACTTACCGTTGTTGGAAACGTTGCGTCAAAGAAACCCAAACATCAAAATAGAGTTCAACATTCTTCAGACCAAGATTTTCAAGCCTGTTTTCAATACATAAGGCATACTGCTTTACCATGTCAGAATGAAGTGGCCACCTCCTACTGCTTCTGGCAAAAGCCTGCAATGGAATAACAGTATAGACTGTATGAAAAATACAATGAGCTAGGATATACATATACACACATATAAATATGTATGTGTTTATATTTATTTGGCTTTAGGAAGGGCATCCAACCATGGCAACCATGACTAAGCAGACAATAGAGCTTAGCACAGTCCTCTTGCTTGCTAGTTGTGGTCAAACTGTCCAACCCATGCCAGCATAGAAACAAACATTAAATGATGCTGATGATGATGATGATGATGATGTGTATATTGTGTGTATGTGTGTGTAGTCTTTTACTTTTATTCTTTTATTTCTTTCAGTCATTTGACTGTGATCATGCTGGAGCACCACCTTAAAGGGTTTTTTAGTTGAAGAAATCAATCCCAGGACTTATTCTCTGCAAGCCTAGTGCTTATTCTATCAGTCTCTTTTGCCAAACTGCTAAGTTACATGGATGTAAATACACCAACATCAGTTGTCAAGCAATGGTGGGAGGCAAACACACACACACACACACACACACACACAAATATATACATATATATGACAGGCTTCTTTCAGTTTCTGTCTACCAAATCCACTCACACAGCTTTGGTCAACCTGAGATAATAGTAGAAGACACTTGCCCAAGGTGCCATGCAGTGGGACTGAACCTGGAACCATGTGGTTGGGAAGCAACCTTTTTGTCACACAACCACGCCATGTATGTTTGTAAGCATTATATATATTGCCAGTAAATGAGGGTCGTAGGTCAGTCGTAAGCCCTAGGATTCATAAGGATGGAGCTCAACCTGCTTTCCACATCATATAAAGGACTGAGATCACAACACTTTCCCACCCTGGATGGGATGCCAGTCTGTTGCAAGGTTAATTTTCCAACTATTGCTGGACTAGAGCATCAAGAAATGGAGTGTTTTGTTCAAGTAGCAATGCACAATCTGGTCTGGGAATTGAAACCATGATCTTGATGATCATGTGTGCAACACCTATCACTAGGCTACATGCCTCCCAATGTGGAAAGGAGATTAAAAAAAATGAAATTTTATAAAATATATTTTTCACAATCCAAATTCCCTAAGTTCAAAAGATAGAAATCTGAAGACTGTTATGAAAAAATAAATAAATAAAGCATATTATAAGAGGTGCATGAGTTACTATTCTAAAGCATTTCCTTTTTATTCATTTTTTTTGGTAAATCAGAAAAGCCAGGATAGATGTGTGTATGTGTGTGTGTGTGTGTATGACAGCCTTAAAAAATGGAGTGAGCCTACTCTGCTAGATGTGTCATGCTCTCATGTGTCTGAGTGACAGAATACAAATGTGCTGAGAGAAGAAGAGGAATCAAATACAATACACATAGGAGAAGACTGAGGTAATATACACAACAAATCCAGTAGTTTCAGAGAACTGGCGCTACTAATTTGCATACTATGAATATTTAACATTCTATACACACACACACCTGTGTATGTTCACATGTGTGTATGTGTCTATCTATATATATAATATATATATATATATATAATATATATGTATAATATATATATATAATATATATAGTATAATATATATATATAATATATATAGTATAATATATATATATATATATATAGTAT
>NC_068987.1:49807041-49818160 GCF_001194135.2 Octopus bimaculoides | reverse complement strand
ATATATATATATATATATATATTATATATATATATAAAAAAAATAAATGCGCCCTTTTAAAGCCTAGCCAGGCTCATGGGTCCGGTTTCCCGGTTTCAATGGCGTATGTGCTCCCAGCTGGACGGGACGCCAGTCCATCACAGCGTTACTAATTTTTGCTAGCTGAGTGGACTGGAGCAACGTGAAATGAAGTGTTTTGCTCAAGAATACAATGCGTCGCCCAGTCCAGGAATCGAAACCACAATCTTACAATCAAGATGCTGACACCTGAACCACTTAGCCACGCGCCTCCACATATATATATATATATAGCGGACATTAAACGATGATGATGATGATGAATATATATATATATATTATCTGTCTATACACACACACATGCCTCAAATTTCTGGAGCTATTTGAACAACGTTCCTTTGTGAGAGGTGAAATATCATGCCATAACCTGAATTATTCCTTGTTCAACTTTCCAGGCATAAAAACAAAACAAAACAAAAGCAATGAAACATCAATGACAACAACAACAATAAGTATATACAAAGAAATCTATAAATATTCACCATGGGATCAATAAATCCTGATTCTCCAGTATCTCGCTCAACATACATAATCTGCAGATGTTGTGTGTTCCATCTATGAACCATCATGTCCCAAGAATATCCATACAGACCAGATGTCCAATTATTATAACCCTAGCAACAACAAAAAAAAAAACAAAAAAATAATGAAGATCAGTTTTCTCATTTTCTTGTCTCATGAGCTAAGAGACCATATCTACTGTACACACAGTTAATTTTGTCTAACTCAATATCATGCATGCTTCAGTATATATATTTTATATCAGTATGTCGACAATTTTCTATTTTGTGTTTTCTTTCTTTAAATCAGTGGTTCTCAGCCATTTTCTGTCTGAGGACCCCTCTGATTCCTATTTTACTCTACTGGACCCTCATAGACATTCAGTGTTTTAAAAAAAAATTCCTATTTTTATAATTAAAGATTATTAAGAATTGTATTTAAAAAAATTGTTAGAATATTTTGTGTGTTATAGAAGTATAACCAATAAATTTTAACCACAAAATCTTACATGGATCCCCAAGGGCCATATGGACCCTAGTTGAGAACCACTGCTTTAAATGGTATACAGATATTAACAATGTACCAGTGTCAGAATATACTGATATCAAAGGACACCAACAACACCAAAGAACAGGAACACTGGAAACAAAATCAAGAAATACTGATGTCACCAAGGAACTCTGATGACATTAAGGACACATAGGCATTAAGGTACATCGACATCAAGACACATTAAGGTACACTATAAGACACTTTGACATTAAGATACACTAACATCATGATGTATTGACATCAAGATATATCAACATCAGGATACACTGACATTAAGGTACATTGACATCAAGACACAATGACATCAAAATACTATGACATCAAGATACATTGATGTCATACACTGACACCAAGATGCTTTGAAATTAGGATACACTAACATCAAAACGTTTTGACATCATGATGCTGTGACATCAGGGTACATTGGTGTCAAGATGCTTTGATAACACAGTACATCAATATCAAGACACTGGTTTAGGACACACTGATGCCAAAACACTGAGATTAAGACATAATGATATCCATACACACCAAATTAAAACAACACTGAGGTCAAGAGACTTTGATATTATTCTATACTGAAAGACATACTAACAAGAATTACATAATGATTACACAAGTTAAGAAATTCTTTGTCAAAAAACATTCAATTTTGCTACAAATAATTTCATAAATAAACTCTAAAAGAGACATTCAATTGTTAGGCTGTATCACTGTGTAGCTCTCTAGAGTTATCTTTCTTTTTATAGCAAATCTAAATGCTTTCCTATTTGAAGTTCATTTGCTTTATAGTGCCCTCATTTCTCACTTTTTCATACACTCTTGCAACTTCTACCTGCTGATTCTTCTGTCTCCGTTTACTTCTCACTTTGTGCCTTGAGGGTCCACAAAGACACCTCATCACCACTATATTTATCTCTTCCCCACTACACCACCATCACTTATCACCCCTTTCATCTAAAATACGAGTAGCCATGCAGCCCCTCTATAACAAGAAACTTGTTTCTGCTTTGGCCCTCTTCTCTCGTACTTCAACCCCTCATCTTGTAGTGTAAAGTCACTTCTCTTGAGGTTCACAGTCTTACAAGCTGCACAACAACCTCACTAGTGCTGATTCAATGAAAAAAAGCACTCAGTATATACTGTAAAGTGGTTGGTTTTAGGAAGGGAATCCAGCTGTAGAAACAATGCCAAAGCAAACACTGGAGCATGATGTAGTCCACAAGCCCATTGGATCCTGTCAAACAGTTCAACCCATGCCAGCATAGAACATGATTGTCATATAATGATGATAATAATGATAACAATAGTGCATCAGAGCTACAAGATATCAGTAGATATGACATGTATTCAAAACAGAGAACACATGACTCAACTTACAGTGAAGCTACAACAATATTTATGTTGAAATACACTGCATTTATTTTGATTAATGCAAAAATAAGGAAAAATTTAGTATAATAATTTTGCCAAGCTGGTGTTTGGAATGTAAATTAACATGAAATTTTGATGGAAAGTTTTAATTTAAATCACTTTAACCCTTTAACATTTAAACCAGTCCTATCAGGCCCAAATATTCTTCCTGTTTTAGGTTCAAACTGGCCAGATCCAACCTCTCTCATCTAACTGCAATGTTATTCTAAAATATACAATTACGAGGATGAGTCAAAAAGTAATGCCACTTTCTTTATTTCATGTGAAGTTTTTGATAAAAATAACTGAAAATTTTCCCAGTTATAAATGATTATATCATTTACGTTCTGAAATATTTTGTTTCTTACTTTTCAGGTTTTTAGACTGGTAAGGAAAATTCAAAATGGCTGCCCCCTTAGAGTTACGTCAAGAACAAAGATCAGTGATTGAATTTCTTGTTGCTGAGGGGGAAACCCTTGTGAATATTCATCGACGATTACAAAATGTCTTTGAGGACAACACTTTAGATTCTAGTAATGTATGCAGGTGGGTCTGTCGTCTTAAAGATGAAAAGGTGTGAACTGTGTGTGTAGTCAATAAACCCCGTTCTGGCAGTCCGTCTGCTTCTGTGAATCCTGCCAATAAAGCAAAAGCAGATGCTCTGATCAGAGAAGACAGGCGCATAACTCTTGATGAGTTGGCAGAAAACTTTGAAGTGAGCCATGAAAGTGCTTACAACATTGCCGAATCACTTGGCTTTTCAAAAGTGTGTGCCCGTTGGGTACCGAGAGAGCTGACTACCAAATGCAAGACTGACAGGGTCAATGCCTGCACTGAACTTCTCGAACTAAGTCAAAGAGACAACACCTTCTTTCGAAGGTTCATAACAGGTGATGAAACATGGGTTCATCATTATGAACCGGAATCAAAGAGGCAGTCAATGGAATGGCATCACTCTACGTCACCATCACTGAAAAAGTTCAAGACGCAAAAGTCAGCTGGAAAAATCACGGCGACTGTCTTTTGGGATGCTCAAGGTGTCATTCTGGTCGACTTCTTGCCAAATGGAAAAACAATAAACTTTGAGGCCTACATTGAGACCCTGACGAGGCTCAGAGCAAGAATCCGACGAGTAAGACCCAACTTGCCAATCGACAATGTCCTCCTTCTGCATGACAATGCTCGACCACACACAAGCACCAGGACAAGGGAGACAATCGCCTCATTTGGGTGGACAACTTTATTGCATCCTCCATACTCACCAGATTTAACGCCTTCAAACTATCATCTCTTCGGCCCCATGAAAGAGGGTTTGAGAGGCAAACATTATTCCAGTTACGAGGAAGTGAAAACTGTAGTGAAGATGTGGCTCAAAGAACAGTCAACAAAATTTTAAGGGGCAGGGATACATGCTCTCATTCGAAGGTGGAACATCGCTACTGAGAGAAATGGTGACTATGTTGAGAAGTAGGGATGTGATCCACAGAGGACCAGCTTCATTTTGATGTATGATACATGTTCCTGTGTTGGTAATTATACCTGTCCTAAACAAAATGGCATTACTTTTTGACTCACCCTTGTACATCATCAAAATACTAAAGCTACTAGATAATGTATGATTAACTCAAAACAATATGAATAAATAAGCATTACATTTGACAGGGTAATCTGAATGTTAAAGGGTTAAAACAAGAATTTTATGTCACAAATCTAGATGTGCCAGTAGGTATCAAAAGGTTAATCTTGAAAAATATTTTGACAACAAGAATAAGTATACTTTTTCCTGCACATACAAGGTACATGGTTAGCATATCTTTGTTGAAATACACTGCATTTATTTTAATTAATTGTGAAAATAATGAAGATTTTAGTAAAATAACTTTATGATGAAGCTGGTGTTTGGAACAAATTAACATGAAATCTTGATGGAAGGCTTTTATTTAGATCACTGTAAACCAGGAAGTTTGTATCACAGATTCAGGGATGGTCTCAGGGAGGCTGATATCAAAAAGGTGGGTTAATCTCTGATAATTATTTCTAAACATACAAGGATACTATGACTCATGAAAGGATTAAATAATTTTGTAACACAATACTAACCTTTGTAATGAAGTGAGAAAATGGCAAGAATAACTGCAACAGGATATAAAAGATAGTGAAGGCAGTGGAAAAAATATGGCGCAAAGAGTACTTTGGATGGATGTGTTGCTTTTGGTTGGATTTTGAATCATCTGTTGATTTTTCTCCATCACCTGCAGACAATGGGTTTCCTTCACTTGAAATCTCATGCTTGAAGACAAAAAGATGAATGTGGAGAAATA
This sequence comes from Octopus bimaculoides, assembly GCF_001194135.2. Classification (NCBI taxonomy): domain Eukaryota; kingdom Metazoa; phylum Mollusca; class Cephalopoda; order Octopoda; family Octopodidae; genus Octopus; species Octopus bimaculoides. Next base: position 49,813,295 of record NC_068987.1, on the reverse strand, counting down.
TATATGTGGTAATATCATTCAACTACTTCTATAGTTGAATAATATTCTTAAGGCTGCAATTTACTCACATACAGCATTTCAGACTTTGTTGCTAATTCAGTTTTTAACCAAATTGAAAACTGTTAACATCTTTGAAGAGGACTGGTCCCTAGCTACATTTTGGCAGTAGAAAAAGTTTACATTAAAATTTGTAGCAACGTTACAGGAGAGTAAGTAACACCCCCAATCAAGTTTGGATCCAAATAACTTTTTTATTTTAAAAGCAAAATATATTTATCTTAGCTTCAATGATAGGAGAAAGCATGAGGAATTTCATAGTTTTCGTCCCATGCTACAAAAATTTGTATCAAAAAAATTGTGAGGTAAAAATATCATGAAAAAAATATAAGGCAAAAAATTGGATTTAAGTATAATTAACTTTTTTATTTTAAAAGCAAACTATATTTTAATTAAGCTTAAATGATAGAGCTCAATTCAAGGAATTATGAGTGTTTGTTTCTCAAATTTGAGGATGATAATTCTATACTTTTTTATGAATATAGTTCTATAAGGGGACTTTTAATATATGTTACTGGCATCATTGAGGTAAGGAAAAAAAATATCAACAACACTGCTAATTTTTAAAATATTATTTAGAAATTTATTAAATTTATTATTCAATTTTCAATAAGGTAAAATCTTAAATTATTGACACATTATTAATTAGCATAGCCTGGAAAAAAACATGGATTACATGGAAAAATGCAAGCAAGAGAAATAATATTCTGAAGATTTTGTTGTATTTGGAGATGGTCATGTTGCCAGTTTAGCCAATGAAAACGCACACACTATATATTTAGTGTTCACTTGCTTCAGCTCTATTTTATATTAATAGTATTTTGGCCAGAGTTCTTTCGTTACACTTCTGTGACCTCATCGGTGGTCCTTTGCTTTCTTTTTTCTTTTTTGTGTGTCTCACCTTACTAACGGTCTGCCATTTTATATTCTTGTTGTATGTGTCTTTATAGTGCCTGCATTAACAGTATCCCAGGGGGTACTGATAATGCAAGCACCATACACATTCCCACACACACACACTTACTAAACATAGACACACACAGGGATATACGCATGTGCAAATAAAGATACATACAACAGGAAAACAAAATGGCAGATCGTTAGTAAGGAGGGACACAAAAAAGAAAGAAGAAAGCAAAGGACCACTGATGAGGTCACAGAAGTGTGATGAAAGAACTCTGGCCGAAATATTATTAATATAAAATAAAACTGAAGCAAGTGAACACCAAATATATAGTGTGTGTGTTTTCATTAGCTAAACTGGCAACATGACCATCCCCAAATACAATAAAATCTGTTTCAACACATGAATTCACATCAAGAATCTTGCAAAACAAATATATAAACATAACATTCTGAAGATTATAAACCTGCAAAAGTACAGGACAAAGTACAGGACAAGTTATTATATCTGGTAAAGTACAGAACAAGAAAATTTTTACTTAAAATATTGCAGCTAAGGATAAAATTTCAAATAAAAGATTTAGATTTAGAAAATATTTGCTTTTATTAAAACTAAAACTTTTATTACAAGCTGTTACTTCTATTTGTTATTACTTGTTACTTCTGTTAAAAATTTTAAAAAATAACTCAAAATATTTTTTGCACTTAAAAAAAATTCATTCTTTTAAGTATCAATTAATAATTAGAAGTTTGAAAATTATCCTGTACTTTTCCAGTTTTATAAAATTAAGAAAATTATTTCTCTAGCTCGCATTTTTCCATGTAATAAGAATATGCATGAATATGTGTATACATGTGTGTGTGTGTGTGTGTGCGTGATGGAGTGTATATGTGTGTCAATATTAGAACATGCTTTCATGTTTGTATGAATATTAGAACATGCTTTAATGTGTGTATACGTATGTATGTGTGTATCAACATTACAACATACTTTGATGTGAGTGGATGTGCATAGTTATGTACAAATGTATTTGTACATGTACACAAAATGAGTAACAAAGTAGGTGTCCTCCATGAACATGTATTAGTGGGTTTACATAAGTATAAATTCAGCTGAGAATAATATAAAAATAAAGGAGAATGGTGTAGATGGTGGTGGTGGAATTTAGTAGTAGTAGTAGTAGTGGTGGTGGTGACGGTGATACAAGTTGTAGAGGTAGTGTAAATAATATATTTTCTTTTATCAGAAGGAAATAATATACCTTTTGCATTTAGAGTATATATAATATACCGCCAGCTGGGGTATATTATATATACTAGGGTCCATATGGCCCTTGAGAGCCCATAGAAAATTTTGTCATTAAAATTTATGTGCAATAAATTGGTTATATTTCTATAATACACAAAATATTTAAATATTTTTATATACAATTCTGAATAATATTTAATCATAAAAATATAATACGAGTTTTTAGACATCGAATGACAATGACGTTCCCACCTCCTGAGTAAAATAGGAATCACAGGGGTCCATAAGCAAAAAATGGTTGAGGATCACTGGTCTAAAGTCTGAAGATTTTTCACTGAAGACAGCTTTCTTAAGAATGCCATCTCACTGCCAGTGATGGAAGAGGTTTATAATAATCCATATATGAACATTGTGGACTGTATATGGAGCTGTTAGAGTTAAGCATGTATAAAACATTAGCTATAACTTCTAATGATACAAATGTCTAAAACCTTATATTTCTTCTTATGATACACCAACATATCTCCTTTTTTAAAACTAACCACTTTTGATGCTGCCCATCATGGTTTTCCTTGGATTTTATTGATTATTATTGCATAGAGATGATGTCCTCCAATTCATCCATCTCTGCCTACTGTTCCATGGAGTATCATGAGGGTAGTGTCCTCAAGCACCTTGTCCATAGGTTATCTCAAGCAACTGTCATCACACTTTCCAGCTGGAACCCCATGTGTGACCAACTGAGACTATGGATATTATCCGACCATCACATTCTTGGTCTACCCCTAGGCCTCCAGCTGGTTGACTTGGCTTGAAGAGTCTGTCTTGCAATTCTTTCCTGTAACATTCTAATAACATGTCCATGGTACTGGAGCTGTAACCTCTCAATGCAGAAATTTTTTTTATTGTTTACCTTTTACTTGTTTCAATCATTTGACTGCGGCCATGCTGGAGCACTGCCTTGAAGAATTTTTAGTCAAACAAATCAATTCCAGTACTTAAAAAAAAAAAAACCTGGTATTTATTCTTTTGGTCTCTTTTACTGAGCAGCTAAATTAGAGATGCAAACACACCAACAATGGTTGTCAAGCGGTGGTGGGGGACAAACATAGAGACACACACACACACACATATATATGACAAGCTTCTTTCAGTTTCCGTCTACCAAATCCACTTGCAAGGCTTTGATTGGCCTGAGACCATAGTAGAAGACATTTGCCCAAAGTGCTGTGCAGTGGGACTGAACTTGGAACCATGTGGTTGGGAAGCTAACTTCTTACCACACAGTCATGATGATGATTTTTAAAAATTCTTAATAGGAGGTTGACTTTTCTTGAGCAGAGTTTTGAGATCCATTTGTCCTGTCTTGTTGATATATACGCAATCTCTCTCATGTTTGTGCCTTGAGAAAATATCCAGTTTACCCTGAAAAGTGGTTAGCACTAAGGACATCCAGCCATAGAAACTAACCCTACACACACAAGTGTCAGTACATGAGTGGTCACTTTCAATAAGGAATGACTTATCTAAATTTACACTACTACACTACCATCTAAAAGTATGGGGACACTGGGCAGTTACCCAAGTGCCTCATAGGCCTGAGAGCCCAATTATGATTTACATATATTGTCGCTCGCTGTTAATAAATAGATACAACAGGGTCTAGTGCATTGATTTTTCCCAAGGATCAACCATGCTTCTATGATGGCCCTGTCTTTACTCCTGCTTGGGTAACTAAGTCTTTTAATCTTTCAGGTTGATAAAATAAAGTAATAATGAAAAATTGAGTTCATATCTAATTGGTTGTTACTTTCCTAAAATCTGTAGCCTTGTGCCAAGGTTAGAAATCAATAATCTGAATTTTATGTGCCATAAGTTAATTATTGTTTAATGTTTTTATGCTTGAAATTATATTTCAATCAACCAGATCAAAAAGACTGTCTTTAGGTGCCTTGTTTCAGACTGAGTTTGAACTCATAACCTCTATTTCTAAAACATGGCTCCATAATCCTTAAGTTACTGTCTCATAGAAAATTCATCAGTCAGTTTTTGGAGATATTAAATGGTGGTGGTGATGACTATGATAATGATGGTGATGAAAACCAACAAAATTCTACCTTTACAGCATAAATACAATGATTGGTTTTTTGGATTGGATCATCTTCTGGAAACAGGGAGGAGATGGATTCTGGTAAGATTTTGAAGATTTTCCTCGGCCAGTCAGGATAGAAGAATATTGTCATCGTGACCATCATGGCCCAAGGGAACATTCCTGCAAACAGAACAGAATTTGTGCATTTTATAAATAAAGGAACATAATTCAAATAACATAATCAGTGGAATTCTGGTTTAAGCACCTCATACAACCCCTCATAACTTTTTATTTTTTGAAATTTTCAGAATATTTTTGCGAAATTGTGTTCTATACACAAGAATTCATATGATTATGAAAGAAAAAGACTTTTTTTAACCCCCCCCCCCAACACAAAATCCTAAAAGTTCCACTCTTTTTCCAGTTTTTAAAAAAATCAGTTTAACCCTTTAGCGTTCAAATTAATATGTCAAAAGTAATCCTTATTCATTTACATTTTTAAAAATTAATCTGGTATTATCTTGTAGCTTCAAGAGTTGAAAGATGTAATTGTTTATTTTTAGAATGACATTGCAGGGTAGGTGTGAGATACTGGTTCTGGCCAGTTTGAGCATAAAATAAGTAGAATATTTGGGCTGGATATAGCCGGTTTAAACACTAAAGGGTTAAAATACATACAGTCCAATTTTTTTGGTTTAAATCCCAGCAGGGGACCAGTCTTAGCTGCATCATCAGTCCATTAAATGTGTTTATGGGGAGAGAAAAATATTGAAAAACACAGATACATGTCAGAGTGGCAAAGAAACAAGGATGGTGTAAGGTTGTCATGGGATGTGCTAAAAACAACAGCTAAATCGCCTTTAAATCACACACACACAAATTTTATTTTTGCACAATCATATGAATTCCTGTGTGTAGAACACAAATTTGCAAAAACTTTCTGAAAATTCTTAAAAATAAAAAAATTTATGAGGCGTTATATGGGGTGCTTACATGTGAATTCCACCACTAAATCAACCATACATAAGGAGCAATGAATTTCCAAACAAACCTTAATTGACTTGCTTTGCTATTTCCTTCATTCTTCAAGTAATCAATCAACACTAATTTTAATTTATCTTTTACTTGTTTAAGTTGTTGGACTGCAGTCATGCAGGGTCACTGCCTTGACATGTCAAGTCAAACAAAATTTATCCTAATATTTATTTTTTTAAAAAACCTAGTACTTATTCTTTGCCAAATCTCTAAGTTATGGAGATGTAAACAAGCCAACACCAGTTGTCAAGTGGTGGTGGGGAACAAACACAACACAAAGCTACATAAAAACACACACACACATTATTCTCTTACTTGTTTCAGTCATTTGACTGCAGCCATACTGGAGCACCACCTTAAAGGGTATTCAGTTAAAGAAATTGACCCCAGGACTTATTCTTTATAAGACTAGTACTTATTCTATTGGTCTCTTTTGCTGAACCACTCAGTTATGAGGACATAAACACACCAGCATCAGTTGTTAAGTAGTTGGGGTAGGGACAAACACAGACACAGAAATACATACATACATACATACATACATGATGGCTGCCCTCTTGTTATCGAGTATGGCCATTGCACGAAGCTTAACATGTTATCGTGCAGTGCCTGTGCAAGAAGATTTTTTTTTAAAGTGAGGAAAGGCTGTGCACTGAGTCAATCCCACTCACTAAGCAACAGTAGCCATAACCCAAAAAGAAGAACAATTCAACATCATCGGTAACCACTGAGCCTCAGGTTTTATGTCGGAATTATCCCAGTTGCCTGAGTTTCCTTCTCCTAGAAGGATACCCTAACAAGGGCTAGGGGTCCTTCACTCCCAATGGTTTAACCGCGCAATCAGGTATTCAGTCCGATTATTTCTATGTCACTGCGCAAACATACATACATACATACATATGTATGTGTGTATATATA
>NC_068987.1:49805991-49806815 GCF_001194135.2 Octopus bimaculoides | reverse complement strand
TATATATGGACACATAAGAGGTGCAGCAATATCAAAGGCAGGCTAACTAGGAAGTTAGTTTTTGTATGTGGTAGATGTTCAGGTGCAATAAACACTGTAAATATGCAGAAAACAATTTCTGTCTCATTCCAGGGAGAAAAACTAGACGTAGTTGATAACTTCCGCTATCTGGGTGACCAAGTTAGTAGTGGGGGTGGGTGCGCTGAAAGTGTAGCTGCTAGAATAAAAATAGCCTGGGCAAAGTTCAGAGAGCTCTTACCTCTGCTGGCGACAAAGGGCCTCTCACTCAGAGTGAAAGGCAGACTGTATGACGCATGTGTACGAACAGCCATGCTACATGGCAGTGAAACATGGGCCGTGACTGCTGAGGACATGCGTAAGCTCGCAAGGAATGATGCCAGTATGCTCCGATGAATGAGTAACGTCAGTGTGCATACCCGACAGAACGTAAGTATCTTGAGAGAAAAGTTGAACATAAGAAACATCAGTTGTGGTGTGCAAGAGAGACGATTGCGCTGGTATGAACATGTGGTGAGAATGGATGAGGATAGCTGCGTGAAAAAGTGCCACACCCTAGCGGTTGAGGGAACCTGTGGAAGAGGCAGGCCTAGGAAGACCTGGGATGAGGTGGTGAAGCACAACCTCCGAACATTAGGCCTCACCGAGGCATTGACTTGTGACCGTGACCTTTGGAAATATGCTGTGCGTGAGAAGACCCAGCAAGCCAAATGAGACCAAAATCCAAGGCCTCTGCCAGGGATGTAGCCAGCCCACTTACGCGTAACATTCTTTCATTGGACACTAAACTCCGCTTGCGAAGACAT
>NC_068987.1:49788483-49805491 GCF_001194135.2 Octopus bimaculoides | reverse complement strand
ATGATGATGATATATATATATATAAATATATATTGATAGAAAGGACAACAAAAGAAAGAAAGAGACCTCGATATTATGTAAATAGAGGAATTTATCTGTAAAAATATGTGACACTTAATCGGTAGCCATGATAAAACTCCGAGTTTCGGATGCCGGGGTGGGAACCCACACCAACATCTCTTCAGTTATCCAGCCATTGAAAATTCCTGCGAAAAATGACCGTTAAGCAAAGGGAAATTACTGTGTGGTTGACCGTTATTAAGACAAAAGAGCTATAGACCGCTAAGTAAGGGGAGGGAGTAAAGGTAAGGAAGTAGAGAAGTCTAGAGTGTTCGCGTAAGCGCACCAATCCGTACATGCACCTATATGTATATACTCAACCACCCTCGCTTGAAACACACACATGCTCACCCACATACCCGCCAAAAACTATACATATATTTACATATACATATATATACCCGCATACACACACACTCAACAACCTCGCACCCATACACATGCCCGCAAAAAAAATCATAGGGCTAAAAGCAAAAGATAGAAGAAAGTTTTTAAAAAACCTATAAGGTTAAAATGCGTCTATATGCGCATATTTTTGCATGCACGCACATACATCTATATACGTACACACTCACAAGCGCGCACATAAAGTTCCATGTACGTGTCTATAGATGCACAGGAAAAAAGCAGGGTGGAGGGGAGAAAACAGAAAAAATATGTGTGGAAAAAGTACAAAACATTAACTATAAATAAAATATATAAGAAATCTAAGTAAAAAGTATAGAAAGATAAAAAGCTTATACATAGACACAATATAGAAAGCAAGTCCTATCAGTAAAGTCCTATCAGCAAGTCTTATCAGTAAAAATATTAAAAATATATAAGAAATCTAAGTAAAAAGTATAGAGAGATAAAAGCAAGGGTGGTTTAGTATATACATATAGGCGAATGTACGGATTGGTGCACTTATATACATGACAGGTTTGTTTCAGTTTCCGTCTATCAAATCCACTTACAAGGCTTTGGTCAACTCACGACTATATTAGAAGACAGTTGCCCAAGGTACCATGCAGTGGGACTGAACCTGGATCCCATGTGATTGGGAAGCAAGCTTCTTACAACACAGCCAGACCTGTGCCTATTATATATGTATTGTTTACATATATTGTTTAGCAACTGCTTGATTCATTTCAATGCAACCTCAAGTTTTGTAGTTTCATCAAACAAACCTAACTTATCAGGCATGTAGGACTGAATAAGGAGGAGACCAAGATGGCTTCTGGGTATTGGGCTGCCATTGGTCAACATAGGTCACATGGTATTATTGATATTACAGCAACATCAGTTCCCTGTACAATATTTCCAGGGTTGCTTGCTACAACAGGATGTTGGTGACAGCACTGTATCTGGTGGTTGGGTGAGGCTACCAAATCCACTCACAAGGTTTTAGTAGAAGACACTTGCCTGCAGTACCATACAATGAGACTGAACTTGGAACCATGTGGTTGGAAAGCAGACTTCTTACTACACAGCTATGCCTGAACAAGAATTTTGAAAACCCAACCAATTAAATTTCTTTCACTCTCCATACACAGACGTAATCAGATATGTCAATATCATCAATCCTTTTTTTTAAGGCAGTGAGCTGGCAAAATTGTTAGCATGTTGGGCAAAATGTTTAGCGGCATTTCATCCATCTTTGCATACTCAGTTCAAATCCTGCCAGGGTCGACTATACCCTTCATCCTTTCGGGGTTGATAAAATAAGTACTAGTTGAGCGTTGGGGTTGATGTAATCAACTTTCCCCAACTCTCAAAATTGCTGGCCTTTTGTCAAAATTTTGAAACCAATGTCTTCAATCCTTTAGTTATGTTTATTCTTATTGTTTTTCTTAATTAGGCCTTTAGTTATGTTTATTACATATTTTCACTAATGAGAAGAGGATAGATGAGTGAGCCTGGAGAGGCTGAGTGGAGGTTTGTGAGACTAGCTACACACAATATAGGTAATGTGATATAGGATAGATGAGTGAACCTAGAGTGGCTGAGTGGAGGTTCATGAGACTAGCTACACACAATATAGATAATGAGAAGGATAGATGAGTGAGACAGAAGTAGCTGAGTGGAGGTTTATGAGACTAGCTAGATACAATATAGGTGATGAGAGGAGGGCAGATGAGTGAGCCAGGAGTGGCTCAGTGGGGATTCATAAGACTAGCTACACACAATATAGATGATGAGAGGAGGATAGATGAGTGAGCCTGGAGTGGCTGAGTTAGGATTCATGAGACTAGCTAACACACAATATAGATGATGAGAGGAGGATAGATGAGTGGGCCAGGAGTGGTTGAGTGGAGGTTCATGAAACTAGCTGGGTTTGTTGGAGCAAGGGCCACTGTAGTATATGCTGAAGAGGCAGATAAAAGAAACACTATAATCAGTAAGTTTGAGATTGGATTATTCAGAAGCTTCTTGCTAATTAGTTAAATGGACATTTTTGTTGATATTGATGGTGATGGCAGTGATGTGGTCTAGGATGTCTGGAGGCTTTGCAACAGAAGTACTGTACCAAATGTGAGAACAATGCTCCATAGTGGATCTTATCTGAGCTTTGTAAAGAATTGATAGTTGTTAGGGGCTGAAGTCAGTGAAGTTCTTTCTGGCTCTGAAGAGAAACACAGGTTTTTTTGATATGGTCTTTACTGAATTGAGAATGTATGCTCTTTAAGAGAAATTTACAATGAGGGTGAGGCCTAGCATTTGTAGTAAAGTTGAGGACTGATTATATCCTTTTATGGGCAGAATATCACATCAATGGTCAATATTAAGCTCTCAAAGGGCTTGGTTCTATTATGCAAAGTCATCAAGCTGACATTCTCAAAATATTTTGCATTGTAATTTACAATTGAAATTTGCAAAGAGGTGAAAGTACATAGATCATTAATACAGAGAATGAAAACGTTATGAGAGATAAAACAAAGCATGAGATGCACTCAGAATGATAAAAAGAAGGTTTGAAGACATCAGAATCAACACGAGTTTAAAATCTGAAAAACTATCTAAACCTCTTTTCATGACAAACTAGAATTCATCATCATCATCTTAATTTAACTTCTGGCTTCCATACTGGCATGGGTTGGATGATTTTACAGGACCTGATGAGTCAGAAAAGAGCATCAAGCATCAATATCTACTTTGGATGATTTCTAGGGCTGGATGTCTTTCCTAATACCAACCACTTTACAGAGTGTACTGGGTACTTTTTTTCATGGCATCAGCACAAGTAGTGCAACTTGCAAGGTTGAGGGCATAAAGTGGTCCCTATAATTGAGGGAGAATAGGGAAGAGAGAGACAGTGTGTGATGATTCTAAGTGAAGAGGTAAGGGATGGTATGCAAGAGGAGTTAGAGGAATATAGCAGGGAGAGGAAATAGATCAGTGAGAAAAAGGGAGAGTTGAAAGGTGATAAGGTGGATTATGTAAGGGATTTGATCATCATCTGATCAAACTTGATTTAATCTTGAATCCAAATCACCAGACAGGGTTGGAGCAGAGAGTATGCTGAGTGTTCCCGTGCAGTGATTAAATGAACAGCCTCTAGATACAGGGGTTAGTAGGGAGTATGCATATAAACCATCATGAAACAAATGCAGGTTACCCTTTTGGCAAGGTATACAGTAATCCCTTGCCATATTGCGGTTTATTATTTAAGCTTACATCGATTCCTCCATGGTGCTGTTTTGCATTTATAATAAAATAAATATATAGAAATTATAAAAATGATTAAAAAAATATACTGCTTTTACTTTGCAAATTTTCACCTAACATGGGGGGTTTGGGAACATAACACCTGTAATAGTCAAGGGATGTAGTACCCAAAAACTACCCAACCTAGAGTTACAGGGAAGCAACAGGTAGATATAGAGTCATCAACAGCAACATTCACATGATACTAGATTGAGGAACTTCTGAGAAGTCAAAGGTCAGGATCACCAAGTTCTTGAAATGCATTGCTATTAACATCTAAAGATCCAGCAACCCTGGACATAATTAGTAAATGAAAGAAAGCTTTTAAAATATAACATTTTTAGTGGTGGAATTTGAAACAGATAAAGATATAAATAACAGCATGTAGAATATTGGATTAAAAATCCCTTTGGATGCAAAATAGTTGAAGATTATCTATATGATTTAAATCTACACTTTCTTTAAGCATAGAATGTGTGTCATGTTTACAGATGCGAGTTTGAGACTTCAACTTTTTGCCATCAAATAGTGTTTTTTTCAATCCAATACTTTACATACTATTACTTATAGCTTTATCTGCTTTGAGGTCCACCTTTAAAAACTACATACTTCGTATCTCACAAAGTTTCTAAATTCTTATAATGTAAACTATAATCTTAATATTTTATACTGCCTTCTTTCCTAAATGACATTAATATTCTAAGAAGGACAAGGGTAGTGAGCTGGCAGAACCATTAGCACATTGGGAAAATGCTTGGCAGTATTTCATCTGTCTGTATGTTTTGAGTTCAAATTCCATCAAGGTTGACTTTGCTGTTTATCCTTTTGAAGTCGATAAAATTAGTACCAGTTGAACACTGGGATTGATGTAATCGACTTATCCCCTCCTCAGAATTGCTGGCCTTGTGCTAAAATTTGAACCCAATATTCTCACAAAGACAATGAGAATATTTATACTATAACAACATTTCCTAATTTGCAGTTGTCTATGCAAGTTATGTAACAGAACAACAGCTGGGCAATTAGTTAATTGATTAGCATTATCAAGTTTATATCTGAAACAAAGGTTATACAAACAGTTTGCACAAATACATTTATTTAGTAAGGTTGAAGAACTAAGGTGATTGGTTTAAACAATATCAAAGAGCAGGAAGAGAGGGGGAGAGAGAGAGAGAGAGAGAGAGAGGAGTGCAGAGAGATCCTAACCCAGTAATAGAATACTACACATAAATTAACTAAAGTTGACTACATGGCAAATTGAAATACAAAGAGACTAATTTATGTAAGGCTCAGATTTATAAGGCTTCAAATATTAAAAAAAAAAACAAAAAAAAAAAACGAAGTAAATTAGATATAACTCATCATTTTAATGTCCACTTTTCAATGTTTGCATGAATCAGACAGATTTATTGAGGCAAATTTTTCTACATCTGGATGACCAATCATCCTCTCACCAATCTTTACCTGTTTCCATGTAAGGTAATATTTCCCCATAGCCAGACATGTTTTCATAAAATATTAGAAATGAATGACATTGGTTGTATGACTGTGACATTCATTTTACTATTATTACATAATGTGAAGACAAGCGGACACATACACACACACACATGCACCCAGTACACTGTTAAGTGGTTGGTGTTAGGAAGGGCATCCAGCCACAGAAACCATGTCAAAGCAGACACTGAATTCATTGAACTGTCCAATCCATGCCAGCATGGAAAAGCGACATATGATGATGATGATGACATATATATATGTTGGACTTCTTTCAGCTTCTGTCTACACAATTCAGTCACAAGGCTTTGGTTGGTCCGGGGTTATGGTAAAAAAACACTTGCCTAAGATGCCATTGCTATGCAGTAGAGCTGAACCTGAAACCATGTGATTGAGAACCAAACTTCTTCACCACTTTTAAAGCCCATCCCTTTAATGCTTATCTTCTTTTTTCAATACATTTAGGTTCAACTATTCTTATTCAGTAACATTCCACATCAAATGGACTATATTTCAGATTATTTCTACAATGTTTGCAAACATAGAGGCCAGTAGGAAAACAGCAATATATACTACAAAATTAAAGCAGGTTTAGATTAGTTGATGGCTTACCTATATTAAATATTTGCGAGTTCATTAAATGAAAACTCATTCCAAAAACAAAGGCATATGGTCGGGTTATATCAAAGAATAGAAAAAATCCAATGGTGAGATCAAGGAAAAAGCCAAAATAATGTACAATAAATAAATCTATTTGGTCAGGTGTCAAAAATAATCTGGAAAATATAAAAAAGATAATAATAATAATAATAATAATAATAATAATAATAAAATAATAACAACAACGATGGTGGTGGTGGTCACTCCTGTCAATTTGAATTTATGAGTGTTTGAAGGAAAGGATTAAAAGCAAAATATAAAGTCACAATGGGGACAATGTTAACTTCGATTTTGCCTGAGATTGGACAATTTGTCAGTTGATTATAGGATAAAGTTCTTGTTTCTTCAACTCAAATTATTTAGATGCATCATGACACATTTTATGCCACTCAGATCGATCAAGGCAATAATTTTCCCAAGATGTCACGTTAAGCTACAGGAATTTCATTGATTGTTTCAGCTTATCTTTATACCTTAGCAGGGGTCTTTTTTTTTTTTACTGTGGAATCCCTCTAGTTGATGGCCTTACAAAACAAGTTTTGGAATGCAATCATCTTGCATTTGAACACATCCTGCCCATCAACACTGAATTCTCAACAGCATACTTTCGACACAGGAGGTATCATGTTTCTAAAATTTTGACATTTGATATCTTATTTTGCCATGTTATGTTGCAGATATTGCAGATATTGCACAGACAGTGCCTGTGAAAAGTTTCAAGTTCCTTTTTATACCTGATGTAGGGAGTCCATACTTTTTCCCCATACAAAAGTGTGCTCAAAATATAAGATTTGCATACACTTGTTTTAGTTTTCAAACTAACACAATTCTACATCCCTAAAAGACAATGCTGTGCCCATCTCATAGATGTGGAAGTACACCTGGAAATGTAGGAGATCCCATTGTCAGTCAGGATAGACATAATCCTAATGAATGTAACCAAGTAATTGTCATTTAGAACATGTTTATACCATCTTCTGTCTATTTTTACCTCAAAATGTCAGCACACTGTTTACATGAGCATAGCTTTTGATTCAATTACATTTGTGAATATACTTGGAATTGGTAAGGACTGGGTACTAGAGATGGCATAGTCAACCACCTCATTGAATTGTTTCAAAATCTGTACTTGATGTTAGCATCTTTTATTAGTGATGTTCCACTGGACTGAGTCCATATGTTTGTTTCTTGAACTGCTAAGAATCATTTCACCTAAGTTTGTAGTCAATAAAGTTAATGACCGGCTGATGAGTAATCCACCGAGCAAGAAATTTGACATTTGACACTCTTTATCTGACACATACTAATGATAAACACATTGTGTCAACAAAACTTTACCCTTAAAGTAAGAGATTCTATTTTTTTCATTTTCTCATTTGATCAACATATTTTAAATGTTATATATATGTAACAACTGTTTATATACATGTAACAACTGATTAAAATATCTTCTTATCTAAGAAATCAACACAATTTAAATTAATCTGATATATAAGAATTTCAAGACGTAATAATTACTCCAACATATGTCAGATTAGATGAAATTATAGCTTGCTAATTACTAGCTTAAAGCCTAAAGTACTATGTTTTAAAACTAATTAACCTTTTTGTTATTATATTTCTGTTGAAATACACTACCTTCACTTCAAATAATTTTGAAAATAATGAAGAATTTAGTGAAAATACTTTGTTGTTGTGCTGATGCTTTGAACATAATATTAAATTTTAATGGAAGATTATACTTTAGATAACTTTAAAACAGACAGTTTATATCACAGAATCAGGGAATGATTTAAGCGAGTCAGTTTTAAACCACTTTTAATCTTGCTCTAGATCCTTCTAAGAAGCTTAATATTATATTTACTTGTAAGGCAGCAAGGTGGCAGAATCGTTAGCATGCCAGGCAAAATGCTTAGCGGCATTTAGTCCATCTTCATGTTCTGAGTTCACATTCCACTAAGGTAGACTTTGCTTTTCATTCTTTCAGGGTCGATAAAATAAGTATTAGTAACACCATTGGGGTTGATGTAATTGACTTACCCCTCTACCGAAATTGCTGACCTTGTGCCAAAATTTGAAATCAATATCATATTTACTTGTTATATTATATTATTTATGTTCTATTAGCTAAAGATCATCTCTTGATTTCCTTGTGCCCTATTTCAAATAATAAGCATCAGTTAAGGTTCTCCAGACCTTTCTTCCTTTGATTATTTTTTGAGGCTTCTGACTTTTTATATGCATTGAAGTAACCACTCACAATAATGAGGTCATTTTGTGAGTGGCAGGTGAGGCTTGAGAATAGAACTATTCAAGTCTTGTTGCCTTGATGTAGTCAATAATGCAATGATAGCACAGGTTTAACAGTCCATTATGAAAATATATCCAAAAAAGTCAGCAAACTTGCCAAATGAGGGCTTGGTAATCTGCAGCCATATGGCTTATAAGGAAATACAGGGTTCGGACAAAATAATGGAAATACCTTAAAAAATTTCAAACAAATTAATTTTAATATGGCGTAGGTCCACCTTTGGCAGTAATTACAGCTTGAATTCTATGAGGTATGGACTCGTACAAAGTTTGAATTGTTTCCAAAGGAATTTTTGTCCATTCTTCAGCTAAAACAGTTTCCAGTTCTCGTAGTGATGATGGTGGAGGATATCGACTCCTTACTTGTTTTTCTAAAATGCACCATAAATGTTCAATAATATTGAGATCAGAGGACTGTGGTGGCCAGATAAGATGTTCAACTTCATTAGAATGTTCCTTGTGCCATTCAGTAACAACTTTAGCTGTGTGAATTGGTACATTATCATTCTGAAAGATTGCATTTCCATCTGGAACAGTTCTGCAACCGTAGGATGAATTTGATCAGATAAAATGCTTAAATAGACTTGACTATTAATTCTGCCACAAAGAGAAACCATCGAGCTGGCGGATTTTCAAGATATAGCCCCACCAAGATCATCACAGATCTTCCTCCATGTTTAACAGTTGGAAGAAGGCAGTCTGGGTCAAATGCTTTTTTTGGCTGTCTTCATACGTATACCATGCTGGTGGTTGGAAATAAGGTAAAGGATGATTCATCTCAGAAAATAACATTCTTCCACTGCTCTAGGGACCAATTCTGTAGGTTTTTACTCCACACTAAATGCTTTGCAACGTTTGTTTTTGAAAGTATTGGTTTTCTGATTGCAGCTCTCCCGTGAAATCCAACTTTGTGCAGCTCCTGGCAAACAGTTTTTGCAAAAACTGGGTTTTCAAGGTGGTCATTAAGCTCTGCAGTAATTTTGGGAGCTGTACTTTTGTGATCTTTTCTAACAATTCGTGTAAGAGTCCAACAATCCCTATCTGAAAGTTTTGGTTTTCTTCCGGAGTTTTGTTTTGACGAGGAGGTTTTTCTCCTCTTTCTCAAAGGCTGTCATTACTTTCAAGACAGTACTTCTTGATAAACCAAACATTTCGGCTGTTTTCATTATGCTAGTGCCTGCCATACGAGCACCAACAATTTGACCTCTTTGAAAGTCTGATAGGTCAGTTATTTTAATGAATTGTAATTGCCTTTTTCTGATGATATCTGAAAAGAAATAGCAATTTTAGCAAAACATATTAAGCGACACTAATAATATACCAAAAAACATAAAAATAAACAAGCTTTTGATGGTTTTATAGATATTTCAAAATTATGATGCTATAATGCTAGGTGTTTCCATTATTTTGTCCAACCTCTGTATGTTTCTAGATTAATTTGATAAACAAAAGTAAAGAAGGAGGTATAGCTCTTTAAAATAAATTGCATTTAAATTAAAAATGAAATTCAAAAAAGTGAGTCACGGGTGATGTATCAAAACTAGATTCTTGTTCTAACTGAATAGCCCTAGTGAGCTCTGCCGAAGCACATGTGTGACACAGAAGGAGCTTAGCATGCAAAGCAATGCTGAGACCATCATCATTTATTTCTGAGAATATTATCCTAAGATTTAAGACTTTAAATATGTGGTCCTCAGTTTGAGAATAGGATGCAGCTTGTTAAGAAAAATTTAGTTACTACACTAAGCAGGTGAGGCAGCTACAACTTTATGGAATAGAAATTTTCTCAGGAGTGTGCTAAACTGATTTGATGTTTCTTAGTCATTTGATAGTTAATGGTTTTGAGTCTAGTTTCTGCAATAACAATATCTAGGTGAAAGTTTTTAAGTAACAAATCTGCCCTAGACAAGATATTGGGGAAACAGCACCTAAAAACAAAATCAAGGACTACCCACTTTTATTGTCATATTTTTTGAAATATGCTGCCTTTGCTTCAATTAATTTTTAAAATAATGAAGATTTAGCAACACAGTAGTCACCTGGTATTCATTGGGGTTACATTCCCAAAGCACCTGTGAATATTAGACGTGGTCCATAAAAATGCCTATAATATCAAAATATAATGTAAAATATTATATATATATATCTATATATACTAACAGCTAAAACGGTCAGTTTGGATGATGTGGCTGTAAAACCTGCTCTGTGTAAGTATTTGACTTGTTGGGCACGCTTATGTTAAAAAACAATTTTAGAATGACTTTTTTCTGTCAAAATGCTAAATATAACTGACCAACAAAAAAAGAAATATAACCAAGATTCAACCAAATCAAAAAATAAATTCAAATACTAAGTGAATAAAGACGAACCATCCCACTGCCATTGTGCGCGCACACGTACACACACATATATTCACACAGAGTTGAAACACTGTTTGATTTATGTTTTCAGCGTACAATTTTCATCATCCCACTACCAAGTATGACATCACCCCTTCCTTCCTTATTCATCTATCACCCCTTCCTTTCTCATTCATAAACACAAGAGTATTATTATAGTAGATTATCTCGGTAACCATGGGAGCTATGAAAAAATACAAATCCCAGCATCACCACTGGATCATTCTACACATCTATTTAATTTTTCCCGCAATTCCACCCAGCCATTTGACCGTGAATCCCAAGACAAGAAAGAATCATCCCTGTCAAATTTATATGTGTATATATATATATATATATATATATATATATATATATAAAATATCTAATAATAATTTAAAAAATAAAGTAAAATGTACGGTTACTCAACCAATAATCAATGATATTGATTTAAGACGATGATGATGAAAATAACGAAGGTAATGACTGCACAGCAAAGAAGATTTAAAGCTCTTCAGGAGACGCCTCTACTTCAGGTGTTTTAGGAGATGTCGTATCTTCCTGCAAGGTTTTCTTGGTGGGCTTGAGGAACATTGTGATGAGAAGTTGCTATCGTTATTTCTTAATGGTAGTGAAGTGTCTTATATGTCTGCATGGCAACATTGATGGCATTTTTAAATTGGAGAGACCTAACCATATAGGGATCCTATACTTCCGCCTTCCCTTGCAATTCCTTTGCTGTCCTTAAAAGGTCGGACAGACGTTTGATTGTCAGGCCCACCTCCTCTTCCTTTGGATCTGGCACTTCCTCCTCCTCTTCACTGGCAGACTTCATTAACTCCAACAAATCTTCGTTTGTCAGGGTTTCAGAGTGGCCATCAATGAGGTTGTTGACCACATCTTGCGTAATGTTGTTAAACCTTTGTCACCAAGTATCTTCACCAGCTTCACCACATTGTCGACAGCCTCATGCTGAATATCTTCAGGTGAGAAGCCCTCGTAGTCTTGAACACACCTTCTTCCAGCATGCGATGAGGATTTCTGTTTTCATATCTTTAAGAGCAGCATGGATGACTGACAAGCATGTTGCAATCATGAAGTTATGCCAGTACTCCTTTAACTTGAAATTCTCGTCCAAATTCATTGCATCCACAAGATGTTGGAGAGAGTTCCGAGTGTAAAGTGCCTTGAAGGCACGGATCATGCCTTGATCCATAGGCTGGATGAGGGAGATGGTGTTAGAAGGGAGGAACTTGACTTGGATTCCCTCATGATTCAAATCCATATTAAGCAACACCTTGAATTCTACACATACGTTTTGGAGGTATTCTTTGGTTTGAGGGATGAAACATTAGTGCAACCAATTCAAAGTTAGACTTTTGGTAATCCAGGCCTTGGGGTTGTGCATCCAGTGGACAGGCAGCAGGTTTTTATTCTTATTTTTGAAGGTCCTCAGGTTCATGGACTTGTAGATAAGTCCTGGTTTCATCGTAAAGCCAGCAGCATTGCCACACATAATTAGCATCACTCTGCCTTTCTGTGCCTTAAATCCTGGGGTTCTGGCTTCGTCCTTCATGATGTACATTCTGAAAAGCATCTTCTTCCAGAACAAGCCAGTCTTGTCCATACTAAAAATCTGTTCTGGTTCGTATCCCTCATCCTCGATGATCTGCCTGAAGGTCTCCAGGTACTTCTTGGCAGCTTCTTTGTCGGCTGATGCTGTCTCTCCATGCAGCGAAACACACTTTATTTTAAATCGTTTCTGGAAACAGTCAAACCATCCCTTGCTGGCTTGAAAATCTTCGGGCTTCAGTACTGTCAATGGTCTTGGTTGCAGTTCTTCAATGCCTTCTGCTCTGTCTCCACTGTCAAACTGCTGGTATAATTTCTGCGCTTTCTCATGGATGATGTTACTACTTAAGGGGATGTTTTTCTTCTTGCAGTCACTGATCCACAATGCCAAGGGAGTCCATCTTGACCAAGTGCTTATTTCTCATTGTTGTTATCCTTTTGGCACTTTCACAGAAACTTACTGCTACGGTAGACCTGATCGCTACCTCGTTCTTCTTTATGTAGCGTATAGTGCTTTCACTGACATCATAACAATGATCTGCTGCAGCATAAATTTTACTTTCCTGGAGCAAATCCAGCAGAAGTTCCTTCTCATGGAGCATCATAACTTTTTTCTGGCACTTAGGTTCACTGCCAGAAGCCTTAAAAGGTGTAGGGCATTTGGATGGCATCTTAGGGATTTAATAACACGTTGCAAAAAACACAACACTCAACAAAACACTCGAGATAGTACTGGAAGCACTTTTCCCCCCAAAACGTATAAAACAAATCTTCCTTGCATCCAATATGCGCATAGCACCAATGGGAGATTGACCAGAGATTAAAAATAATCATGCTTTTGAAAAATTTAGCTTGTATTACCACTAGATACAGTAAGTAATCTATACTACAATAATAATAATGAGAGTGAGTGAGAGAGAGAGAGAGAGAGAGAGAGAGAGAGAGAGAGAGAGCAACAAGTAACCTAATTTCAATGAGGCTGTGTTGGCTCATCTTAAACATTATTCTGTTGAAATAACAATGTGTATGATTAAATGTAGTGATGATTTAAAAACAGCGCTTATAAAATTAACGTTCCGTCTTGTGTTGTACATGATTTTGATCTACCATCACAAGCCCAAGTAATACTGGTGTGATACACTGTGTGTGTGTGTGTGTATATATATATATATATATATATACACACACACCTGCTTGTTGTTCATATACCTGTCTTTGTCTTTTGTTTGTCTATAAATTTCAACTATGTATTTATATGAGAGGTTGTTGTTGAGAGACAAATACAAGAGAGAGTGAGAGAGAGAGAGATTGTGTGTGTGTGTGTGAAATATACATAGATGTCACTATACTAATTAGCAAGCTTTGACTGATAGCAGGAATAAGAGATACAAGACCTTACAGTGTACTTGTTTCTAAAATAATCAAGCGACGTGGTGTGTGGCTATTCTAATCAGAAGGAGCTTCAGCTGCGAAGGGGCGTCCAGTAAACTGGCAAATACGGTATATTATTATTAATAATTTAGCCTTAAAAAGTGTGAAAAAATATATATTGCTACGAAAGAAATCATAAAAAATTGCAGGCGATATTTACAATTCCATGAATATGCAGTAGTTCCACGGACAATTATTCATTCCGCGAATAACCAGGACTGCGAATGCCAAACCATGAATAAGCAGAGGTTCACTGTATATCATTCATTATTAAGCTGGTGTTTGGATCATATATTAACATGAAATTTCGATTGAAGATTATAATTTAGATCACACTTTAAAACTGGAAGTTTGTATCATAAAACAAAGGACAGTGTCAGGTAGTTTTGTATCAAATGGGTTAAGCAGGTGTTTGGAACATAAACCAACATGAAATTTTTATGGACGGTTTTAATTGAGATAATTTTAAAATAGAAAATTAGTATTAAAGAATCAAGTGTTGTTTCAGGCAGGTTGCAGTCAAAAGGGTTAAACAATGTGTAAGTGTTGAGAAAAAAGAAAAGGAAAATTAAACTTACGTGAAAGGCATGAACACCCAGTGTTCACTTAGTGACTTCATTGAATAACCCCTAAGCCATTCTGGGGTCATCTTCTTGATTCCAGCAAAAAAATACACCAGAAAGTTCTAGTAACAAAAAGTGACAAACTTAGAATTATGGTTTAACAATGACATATTGAAAAAATTCATGCAGTAATATCCTAAAACACAAAACACAAATTTACAACAGGTAACTTTTTACTCCAAGAAGACTCAGTACTAACTGAGGAGATAGGAAGCAAAGTTTTGTAAAAGAAAATACAGGGGATATTAAACTCATATTATTTCATTTGTCTGAAAGTTATCAAAAGGTAGATCAACCTTGATAAATGGAGGAATCAGAGCAAAATACTAGAAATCTTTATCCTGGTACTTGACTATTCCTGCTAATGAGAGAGACTTTATGTGGGTACTTGATCTGCTAGAAATAGCAATCAAATTATTCTTCAAATCACATATTAACTTTTTAAAAAGGGAAGGACATACTGAATAATGTGACCATAGATGCACTATGTTTAAAAATAAGATAGAATAATTATAGTTGGAATGTCTTTGATCATAGACTCTGTTTTAACAGGTCTGACTTGCAGTTAAGCATGAACGAAGGGGACTTGGATCTTAGTCTTGCAAGCTGCATAGCGACTTCACTAGAGCTGATGCAGAAATTATACCCCCCACCAAAAAAAAAATAAAACAACCCAGTACATGCTGTAAAGTGGTTGGTGTTCGGAAGGGCATCCAGCTGTAGAAACAATACCAAAGCAGATATTGAAGCCTGATGTAGTCTTAGACATGTTGTATCCTGTAAAGCCATCCAACCCATGCCAGCATGGAACATGGATGTAAAAAAGATGATGGTGAAAAACAACTATTCCTCTCTGAGTATTAAAATTTTGATAACATTATTTTAAAATCAAGCTTAAGGACAACGTTTGTATCTTGGGAGGATCATTTTGCCAATAAGAAACACACATACACTGATTCTATTTCACTTTTTTATTACTGTAAGTCAGCTAGCTAAATTGTTAAATGGTTAATCATTTAACAATTCACTAATTGATTGTTTGATTAATCTGTGTCAGATCTGGACCAGATTTGGACAAATGAACTCTAATGAATGAAGCTGATATTGACTGACTGAATAATTAATCAAACGATTGATTAGTAAATTGGTTAAATAATTAATTAGTTGATTAATGATAATAAAAGGACTGAGATACCTAGCGCCTTGCTGTACTCAAGAAGACCTGTCCTCCACAACAAAAGTGTTAAAGCCGCTCCCCCTGGTGAAGAGGATTGGCTTGCAAGAGTCCTGTGCTGGTACCATAAAAAAATCTCATGTGCCAGTGCTACATGATAGCGCTTGTGCCAGTGCCACATTAAAAGCACCCAGCACACACTGTAAAGTGGTTGGCATTAGAAAGAGCATCAAGCCTTAGAAACAAAGCCAAATCAGACTGGAACCTGGAGCAGCTCTCCAGCTTGCCAACGCTGGTCAAACTGTCCAACCCATACCAGCATGGAAAACAGATGCTAAAGGATGATGATGAAGATGATAAAGTGAAAGAGAACTGGTGAATGTATTTCTTATTGGCATATTGACTCTCCCAAGATACCCAAGTCAACAAAATTTGTTCCAACACATGATTTCACATCAAGAATCTTATAAGTCAAATACAAAAATGAAATAAGGACAATTATTCAGTTCTATATTTAAGAGATGAGGAATTATGTACATTATTTACATTTGATGGATATTTGTCCTCATCTTGTTTGTTGTTAACACAACATTTCGGCTCATATACCCTCCAGCCTTCATCAGGTATCTTGGGGAAATTTTCGAACCTGGGTTCTCATTCCCAAGGTATTTTTAGATGTTATTATTATTATTATTATTATTCAAATCACTGCTTGGAATTGAACTTGGGATTAGTAGCCCGTGCTCTTAACCACTACACCATATGCCAACGGGCATATGGCGTAGTGGTTAAGAGCGTGGGCTACTAACCCCAAGATTCTGAGTTCGATTCCAAGCAGTGATTTGAATAATAATAATAATAATAATAATAATAATAACATCTAAAACTACCTTAGGAATGAGAACCCAGGTTCGAAAATTTCCCCAAGACACCTGATGAAGGCTGGAGGGTACATCAGCCGAAACGTTGTGTTAACAACAAACAAAATGAGGACAAATATCCGTCAAATGTAAATAATGGACAATTATTATTTTTTATTGAGGAGGAGTATAGTTGATAGTGTCAGCTTTAATTTATTAGTGTTGTTATTTATTTTATAATCTCTGTATCAATGCATGCCCGTCCGCTAGGGGATGCATTGGATGGCACTGCCCCCTCTCTATTCAATGGTGCACCCTTAGATTTAGAAAATACAGTTTACAAAAATTTTCCTGCAATACAAATTAGAGTCCATCCAGAATATTCTGAAACACCCCCAGGCACCAAAGTCTGGCAACAGGTCTGTGTCATTGTAAATCAAAGTTGACTTTAGCAGGACTTGAGCAAAAAACAGGTATATTATAAATATTATAATAATTTAAATTTAGAGCTACAGAATTTGATGTTCTTCAAATATTGGTAAGAAATGGGAATACCTGAAATCTCAATATTGTATAATTCCATAATGGCACATGAGTATTTCTGATCTTGGGATTCAAAAAGCCATCAACAGACCTTCAAGAAAATGAAGCAATAGCAAGTATATAAATAAAACTTATATTTAAAAATATATAATTTTTCTAGTTTCAATATTATCTCATTTACAAAGTATAAATTCAAACATGAATGTGTTTATA
>NC_068987.1:49787939-49788473 GCF_001194135.2 Octopus bimaculoides | reverse complement strand
CGCTCTTCCACTGAAGGGAACATACAAAGAAACAAGGAGAGAAAAAAAATGTGCGTAGTGGTTAGCGATCTATCATGACAGAAGGGTCACACAGGAGAGCTAAGAAAAAGGGGAGATAACAAAATAGTAGTGATCCCAAAACGAAGGTGCACGTGTGTAAGAGAGTATGTATGTGCGTGAAAGAGGGCTGATGATCTTAATGTGTGCGTGTGTGTATGTGTGAAAATGTGGGGATGGGAATTGGTCAGTGCTGGTGTGTGCATGGTGGTGTGTTGTGTGGTATGGTGTAGTGTGGTGTGGTGTGATAGTGTTGGGAGGTGGAGGAGGCAAGTGGGAAAAGCATGAGTGGGGTGGAAGTTAGGCTGTGGGTGGGGGTTGAGGCAGGGTATGTGGGTAGGCAGAGGGTTGGGGTAGGTGGGTAGAGGTGGGGTATGTGGGCTCAAGTTACTTCCCAACTTGAGCCATGCAGTTGGGGAGTAAACTTCTTAATCACACGTCTTCTGCTGCTTTTTATATATCAGATGAATGTTCTAT
>NC_068987.1:49784924-49787552 GCF_001194135.2 Octopus bimaculoides | reverse complement strand
AGGGTCGATGCTATGAAAGCATAGCTGCTAGAATAAGAATAGCCTGGGCAAAGTTAAGAGAGCTTCTACCTCTGCTGGTAACAAAGGGCCTCTCACTCATAGTGAAAGGCAGACTGTATGATGCCTGTATGCAAACAGCCATGCTGCATGGCAGTGAAACATGGGCTGTGACTGCTGAGGACATGTATAGGCTTGAAAGAAATGAAGCTAGTATGCTCTAATAGATGTGTAATGTCAGTGTGCATGCACAATAAAGTGTAAGTTCCTTGAGAGAAAAGTTGGACATAAGAAGCATCAGTTGTGGTGTACAAGAGAGACGACTGCGCTGGTATGGTCATGTGATGCATATGGATGAGGACAGCTGTGTGAAAAAGTGTCACACCCTAACAGTGGAGGTAACCTGTGGAAGAGGTAGACCCAGAAAGACATGGGATGAGGTGGTGAAGCACGACCTTTGAATGTTGGCTTTCACAGAGGTAATGACAAGCAGCCGAGACCTTTAAAGAAATACTATGCTTGAGAAGACCTGGCAAGCCAAGTGAAATCATAGTTGTGGCCAATGCCAGTGCCACATAACTGGCCAGTTTAAAAGCACCCTTCAATCATTGGGCAATATGCCATGCTTGTGAAGACCTGTTGAACCGAGTGAAATTGTAGTTGTAGCTAATGCCAGTGGTGCCTAACTGGCATGTAAAACGCACCTTTTGAGCATGGCTGATACCAGTGCCGCCTGACTGGCTCCCATGCCAGTGGCACGTAAAAGCACCCACTACACTCTCAGTGTGGTTGGAATTAGGAAGGGCATCCAGCTGTAGAAACCTTTCCAAATCAGATTGGAGCCTGGTGCAGCCTCCTGGCTTGCCAGTTTTCAGCCAAACCATCCAACCCATGCCAGCATGGAAAGCGAACATTAAACGGCGATGATGATGATGATGATGATAAAGGTGCAGGCATGGCTGTATGCTCAAGAAGTTTGCACTGGAAGCACATAGGGAATTAGTTCCTGTGTATAGATGCTGTCGGCTGGTGTTCTGTACTGTAGCTGAAGGTTGACCAACACCTTGTGAGTGAAATTGGTAGACAAAAACTAAAGATGTGTGTGTGTGTGTGTGTGTCCGTGTGTGTGTGTGTGCGTGTGTGTGTGTGTGCGCGTGCATATACGAAAGCATGTGTGCATGCTTGTATGTATGTGTGTGTTCACTGGGTGTACACAAAAGGCTCATTTAAACGGCACTGTTCCATTCCATTATCATCATCACCATCGTTTAACGTCCACCTTCCATGCTAGCATCTCTCTGCATAACTATGTATGGGACATCTCTCTGCGTAACAATGTCTGAGCTGTTTATTGTTAAATAGACTGGGGATTATTACCTAGCTTGGAAACAGGTGACGGTTAACATCAAGAAAGACATCATGTTGTGGAAAACTATGCCCCAACATTTATATATTTTCACTGCTTTTGCGGATTTCTCTGTTGCCATCCAATTCCGTTATTATGAATTTGAATTGGAAGCTTGCATCAGAGTGAATCTTTCATTGACAGATTACACAACCATAGATGCCACTCCTATGCATGTGTTGCAGTTACTTTCTTGATAGAGCTTGGTGGTCCTGACTGTTGATCTAGTATTCCTTCGCTCAGCATCATTGTAAGAAGTACTACTGACTTAGTTGAGCTCTTCTGCTACATCTTCACAATCTACTATGCAGCAGTCCTACGATTTTGCCACATCCCTGGCAAGGTGGCTGAACAGGTGTTATGCTTTGCCAAACGGCAACCTGTAATTATGCAGTTATACGCTTGTCACTCCATGAGATATTTTCAAAATACCCACATAACTGCATAATCTCATCTAACCCTGATGAGCATGTAAATCTAGACATTAAAATGATGATGAAGATAACAATAATACACACGTGCATGCACACACACACACACACACACACACACACACAGAGTCAGTTATCAGGGTGTTGTTCAGACTTACCAGTAATGGTTAGCATCACTAACCATAAACATAATTGCATGGAGCCCGTAGAGGTAAGAATGGTTATTCCATTTGGTTTTGTCCAAAAAAAAGAGATACCAATAGATTGCAGCAAAAAGGATTGAGCTTAAACGAAAACAGAAACCAATCATCAGGAAAAGTGCACCTAGAAAAACAGAAATGAGATGTATGTTTATCAGGTTTGATGTGATGAAACAAAATATACAAACAGATGCATTTACAGGACAATTTTTGTTTTTTAAAAATACTTGCGATGACTGATTTGATAAGCAGTGCTGTACATTTTACAGTTCTGTAAATAATCATCGTTCATCGTTTAACGTCCGCTTTCCATGCTAGCATGGGTTGGACGATTTGACTGAGGACTGGTGAACCAGATGGCTACACCAGGCTCCAATCTGATTTGGCAGAGTTTCTACAGCTGGATGCCCTTCCTAACGCCAACCACTCAAAGAGTGTAGAGGGTGCTTTTACATGCCACCGGCACGAAGGCCAGTCAGGAGGTACTGGCAACGGCTACGCTCGAAATGGTGTATTTTATGTGCCACCTGCATAGGAGCCAGTCCAGTGGGACTGGCAACGAACTCGCTCGAATGTCTTTTCACGTGCCACTGGC
>NC_068987.1:49778842-49783115 GCF_001194135.2 Octopus bimaculoides | reverse complement strand
TTATAATAATAATAATAATAATAATATTTTGTATGTGTATTTCGTGTGCAAGATTCTTGATGTGGATACATGTGTTGAAAGAAATACAATTAAACCTTGGGAGAGGCATTATGCCGGTAATAAACACACGCACTGGTTCAGTCCTTTATCAATTTATATAGTTTTTTGTTAAATTATTTCATTGCACTCTTGCAATCTCTTCAGTTACTGAAGAGATTGCAAGAGTGCAATGAAATAATTTATCAAAAAACTATATAAATTGATAAAGGACTGAACCAGTGCGTGTGTTTATTACCAGCATAATGCCTCTCCCAAGGTTTAATTGTAATAATAATAATAATGGTTTCAATGATGATCACGATGACGAGGAGGAGGAAGAGGAGTCATTTTACAGTTCTGCCACTCTGCTATTTTAAAATAATGATTTCAAAAGGCCAGAGGTGTGGGGAGACAAAAATCATAGATTAAATTTACTTGCTACTTATGTCTTCAATCCATAAATGATGAAAGGCACTCAGAGCATAAAGAAATACAGATAAATACCATAAAGCATTTATTCTATCACTATTCTTGATTTGGCCCTTATAATAAATAGTTTATTTAGTGTCACATTTAATATACCAAGTTTCTTATAATCACTAGGGCCAAAAAAGCCTCACTTCAATAATATATTATTTTATATATTATTTTGTACTATATTATATCATATTTTATTATATCATATGCACCCAACTATACATTTAAATATACTCTTCAATAAAAAAAAAAAAACTTCATTGAAATAGTTCTGAAGAAGCTATATTATGTCATGCTGGCACTCAACCTATAACTGCAACAGCTGTAAGCTAATGAATGTAGTTACATAACTCCTGTTCTTTGGTCATTCATTTATTAAGATTATGCTCTATACTGATTTTCTAGTTCATACAAAAGTTTTGAGTGGAGATCATCAGACAATTCACACCTTTTCACTGTCAGGTCTTAATTAATAATGTGAACTAGGTTCTAGCAAATGGTTATAGGTGCCACTATGGCTAAGTGAAACCGTAATACCCTGTAAAGGCACAACATTTTAATGTAAAGACAAAATAATGGTTTCACTTAGCTATATATATTTATATATCAAACAAGCAAGCCCCTGGTAGGTTCAGGCTTTCTTTGATAGATATCTGTAAGAAAATTTGAAGTAAACATTGCAAAGACAACAAAATTGTCAGTTATACAGTTTCAAAAGGTTGTTGAACAGAAGAAATACTTGAATATAGAACTAAATGTTTTACAAAATAGTTTCATATTTCTACATTCTCTTGAATTAAAATTTCATCACCAGTGACTTTGTGTTTCAATCCTCTGAGGTCAATAAAATGTAAATTGGCCATTTACTAGAGTAAATATATTGGCAGAATTCTGGCTTAAGCACCTCATATAACTCTCATAGCTCTTTTATTTTTTGAAATTTTCAGAAAAGTTTTGCCAATGTGTGATCTGCAGATGGAAATTTATACAATTATGAAAAAAAAACCTTTTCTATAATTTTTAATGCATTCCACCTTCCCCCATAAATCTAAAAACTTTCACTCTTTTTCCAATTTTTTTTTTTTTTAAATCAGTTTAAAATACTGGTAGTTAGAATTTTTTGCTTAAACCATCAATGGATTACCTTTGGATGCATCAAAATTCCATTAAATGTGTTTATGGGGAGAAAAATATTGAAAAACATCAATATATGTCAGAGTGACAAAGAAATGAGGAAGATATCAGGTGGTCGTGAGATGTGCTAAAAACAACAGCTAAATAACCCTTAAATCACACAGAAATTTTTTTTGAATAATTGTATGAATTCCCAAGTGTAGAACAGAATTTTGTAAAAGTTTTCTTAAAATTCCTAAAAATAAAAAAGTTATGAGGGGTTATATGGGGTATTTAAACCAGAATTCTGCCTATATATTTTGAGTCAAATAACAGTGTAGGTGCAGACATAGCAGTGTGGTAAGAAGCATGCTTCCCAACCACATGGTTTTGGGTTCAGTCCCACCATGTGATACCTTGGATAAAGTGTCTGCTATAGCCTTGGGCTGATTTAAGCCTTGTCAGTGGATTTGGTAGACAGAAACTGAAAGAAACCTGTTGTATATACATATGTATATATTTATGTGTGTGTCTGTGTTTATCCCCCACCATAGCTTGACAACCAGCGTTGGTTGGTTTACATCCACCTTACTTCGCAGTTTGGTATAAGAGCCTGATAGGATACAACCAGGCTTAAAAAAAAAGTACAGAGGTTGATTTGTTCAACTAAAACCTTTCAAGGCAGTGGCTCAGCATGGCTGCAGACCAATGATTGAAACAAGTAATAAATAAAAGAATAGATAAATCAATTATAGTGATCCAGCATGCAATGTAATACCAGCAACATGACAACTACCAAGAACTAAAAGGCAGGCAGTCCAGCACCTAACAGTGCAGCCAGTCCTGACTACAGACAATTAATATGACAAGAAAATTTAAATTTAATGTTTCAATGTTAGCATATCTCAATGTAAATTGAAACCCTAAAATTACGACATTGAAACAAAATCACCTATTTTCATAATTTTCTAGAAATTACCACTAAAACTTATCACCTATTTAATACTAATTAAATATTTCCCAGCTTAGTATAAGTAATGTAAATGACTGTGTTGGGTGTGACTTATAAATGCAAAGCATAAACATCATAAAATATATCCATGATATTTATGAGCTCAATTATTAACATCATTAAAGCCCAACATAGCATGACAATGCAATAAATATTGATAGATGAGAAAACCTAGAGTCATCATCATTATCAACATCATTTAATATTTGTTTTCCATGCTGTCATGAGTTGGGTGGTTTGACAGGTAGTAACAAGCTACAGTACTGTGTTGAGTCCATTGTCAGCTTTGGTATGGTTTCTACAGCTGGATGCCCTTCCTAATGCCAACCACTCCGAGAGTGTGTTCTGGATAGTTTTTTTTTTTTTCATGACATCAGCATAAGTGAGTTCTCTAAGTAACTTGCAAGACAACAAAAGAAAAGAAAAATCCTCTTTGCCTAACTGAAGAGTATATTTGAGAGAACAGGGGAAGATGGCTTCATGTCAGGTGTTGAGAGGAAAAACACAGGTGTTTTGCAATAGAGTTGATATGTAGCTACCTTGCATTATATAAAGGTGGGAGTATCCAGAATGAAGATAAAGATGGTGGTGATAAGGAATCAGAGCTAACTCTCAAGGTACATACAAGAAAGTGAGAATACGTGTTTAAAATACAGTTAGTTCAAATTTTTTGCTTTAATCCAGAAATGGACCACCCTTAGATTGGGGAGGAGTAGGTTAATTTCATAAGAGTGTAAGAGGAGAGTAACAGATGGTTAAAGTGGAAAATCCAAACTAAAGTCTAGTTCATGTTATATGTGAATTTTCTCATAATCAAAATTAAAAACTTACTACATTTTTCAATAAATAATTAAATATTTCCCACAAGTATACTAACTAACAGCCTGAAATGACTGTATTTTTTTAGTGTTCTTTTTCTTTCTATTTCTTTTTATCTAAATTTGGCTCATTTTGAAATCTTATATACTTTGCATGGTACCAAATATTTTCATGTTCTGTCTTATTACAAAATTTTATTTTTACCAACTTATATTTAGTGTTGTAGTGTGTTAGAGCATATCCCATATAAGTGAAAGAAAAGGAAAGAACACAAGAGTTTCTAAAAACAGATGCCAAAAAGAAAAAATATTAAGTTGTACAAATAAAAAAAGAAAAAACTCAATAAAGGGAGGTGGAGTGAATAAAGTAAAATAAATTTACTTGCTTCCAAAAAGTATGTAAAGTTCAAGCTACTTACAAAGCCACATGGAAAAGTATAGTACATACATCCATTCGAGGGGAAGAGGCTTCAGGAAGTCAAATAAAGGAAAATTACACATTTGAGCATCATTGTATTTTTCATCAATAGATGATAAGCCACGCTCCTGAGGTATATCCAGCAGCATAATGAACCCTGCACCAAAAAAAAAAAAAAATGCATATATATATTATTTACATCAGAAGAATTTCGGAAACTTTGAGAAAACATGAAATAATTAATTTTTAACGGTTGAACTCAAAGTACATAAAGCTAT
Source organism: Octopus bimaculoides (assembly GCF_001194135.2). Lineage (NCBI taxonomy): Eukaryota > Metazoa > Mollusca > Cephalopoda > Octopoda > Octopodidae > Octopus > Octopus bimaculoides. The sequence continues at coordinate 49,778,960 of NC_068987.1, read as the reverse complement.
AAAATGTGGGTTCAGCTTTTAACTTTTTCTGGTCAAAGGGGTTTTTAACTGAATATTTACATGCTATCATTTATAGCTTGGTATACTCTGAGCTCAACTGTTAAAATTATGAAAATAT
>NC_068987.1:49773423-49778732 GCF_001194135.2 Octopus bimaculoides | reverse complement strand
ATATATATATATATATATATATACCATCATCATCATTGTTTAACGTCCGTTTTCCATGCTGGCAGGGGTTGGACGGTTTGACTGGGGACTGGCAAGCCAGGAGGCTGCACCAGGCTCCAATCTGATCTGGCAAGGTTTCTACAACTGGATGCCCTTCCTAACACCAACCACTCCAAGAGTGTAGTGGGTGCTTTATACGTGCCACCAGCATGGGAGCCAGTCAGGAGGCACTGGCATTGGTTACGTTTGGATGGTGCTTTTTATGTGCTACTGGCACAGGAGCCAGTCGGGGTGGTGGGGCTGGCATTGACCACGTTTGGATGGTGCTTTTTATGTGCCACTGGCACGGGGAGCCAATCAGGCAGCACTGGCGATGACCCACGTATAAATGGTGCTTATTGTGTGCTACCAGCACGGGAGCCAGTCAGGTGGCACTGGCATCAGCCACAACTACAATTTCCATTTTGATTTCGATTGCACACTATATCTGATGCCTCATATACCCAGTTTTTCTCTCAAATCACTTACACTATCATATATGCACATTGATATTACCCATCCAGTGGAGTGTAACTGGTTTCATTTCTTTCAAGCCTTCACATATCCTCAGTAGTCACAGCCCATGTCTCATTGTTATGTAGCATAACTGTCCACACACAGGCATCATACAACCTGTCTTTCACTCTGAGGGAGAGGTCCTTTGTTACTAACAGAGGTAATAGCTCTGAACTTCACCCAGCCTATTCTTATTCTAGCAGCTATGCTTTTGGAATAACCTCCCCACTACTAACTTGGTCAGTTAAGGATCCCCACTGACATTTGAGGGAGTCTATTTCTTGTACATTCCTGGTGTTTAATGTACCTGCACATCTGCCACATGTAAAGACTAGTTTCCCTGTTAGTCTTCCAGTGACCTCTTATGTATCCATAGCTTGCACTGGGTACATCTAATGGAGTTTCTTCCAATACCTTTTCTATATATCAAGCAGGGCCATCTCCCTGAAGGAATCAGTGATTTGTCTGTTTTCCTACTTATCATTACCTTGGTCTTTGCTAAATTAACTCTAAGGCCCTTCAATTCCAGTCGGTGCTTCCATACCTGAAATTTCTTCTCTAGTTCTGGTAGTGATTCAGCAATAAGAACAAGGTCATCAGCATAGAGGAGCTCCCAAGGGCAGTCAGTCTTAAATTCTTCAGTTATAGCTTGAAGGACCATGATAAATAAAATGGGGCTAAGAACTGAATCTTGGTGGACTCTTACTTGTAATATATATATATATATATATATATATATATATATATATATATGTGTGTGTACTCATAAGCATTGAATTGTGCTGAATGAATCTGAGGGGCACTCAAAACATGTCATAGAATATGTTTTTTTTTTTTAAACTGAATGTTTGTCTCTTGACTTGAGGTTCATGCCACCACAATTTTCAGGTGAGACCTGTTACTTCTTATTCTTTTACTGGTTTCAGTAATTGCACTGCAGCCATGTTGGGGCACCATATTAAAGGATCTAGTCAATTAAATTGACCCCCATAACTTATTTTAAGTTTGATACTAATTCTATAGATCCCCTTTGGAGAACTTTTGGAGAACTGTTAAGTTACAAGGATGTAAACAAGCACACACACACACACACACACACATACACACACACACACACACACTACTGCTACCATTGTTATCATTATCATCCTTATCATTTTACATCCATGTTCCATGCTAGCATGGGTTGGATATTTGATAAGACCTGGTGCATCCAAGAATTGCATTAGTGTGATTTCTGCAGCTGGATGTTCTTCTTAATGCCAGCCACTTTACAGCATGTACTGAGTGCTGTTTTTCATGGCACCAGCACTAATGAGTTTACCATGCAGTTTGCAAGACTGAGATCTTCTTATCCTCTTTGACATGAGGCTGCAGTAAAGAGAGACGCAGCTTTATGCTTTGAGATGAGAGGTTAAAGTATGAGAGAAAGGGTAAGAAAAGAACAGGTTTCTTGCTATAGAGGAGCTACATGGCTACTCAAATTATAGAAGAGAGGATGGGAGTAACTGAAGTGGAGCTGGAAAGAGGTAAAATAGAAGTGATGAGGTGTCAGGTTGATCTTCAAGGTAATTAGAAGTGAGTGGAGACAAGTGAACAGGTAGTGTGAGTGAGGAAAGGTTGCAAGAGTGTATGGGAGAGTGAGAGATTGTTAGAGATGGGGAATGGTTGAGAAGGTGAATATGATGAAGAACAAGAGTTGAGGGATGATAAGTAGGGAAGGCAGAGAAGAGTATGTAACAACTGTAGAAACTGGTTAGGGTTAAGGGGTGGATGTAGTGAATGGTAAGGGGTGGGAATTGACCAATGATACATATGAGTTAGAGGAAGTGGGAGAGTGTAGAAAATGACTGACAGTTCATAAAAAGGGGGGGGGGTAAAGAACGGCAGAATAGTAATAATGGTACAGTGAACAAGGGAAAGATGAGAGAAGATAAGAGAAAAAGAGAGAGTGGGAGAGATAGTATGTGTTTGAGAGCGATCAATGTAAAAAGTGAGTGGAGAGAATAATATTAAGAATGAAAGATGGCTAACAAATGAAATCACTAAGGCTTTGGTTGGCTTGGGACTATAGTCAAAGGCATTTGCCCAAGGTACTGCACTGTGGGACTAAAGACACTTTAACTCTTATATTAATTATATTTAAAGACTCCAATGTAAAATAAGTTAGCCAAACTTACCAAACAAAAGTCGTACCATTCCAAGTAATGCAGGATCGGTTGGTCGATTCAGCAAATTGACAAATCGTGAAGGACTTGAAAAGTCTGAAAACTTAAAGCCAAGTGATTTCTCAAACTTCTTCATTTTTGACATTTCTGATGGTAAGCTTTCTTTAGATGTGGATGAAGGAGCAACCATGTTGTATATTGCTACAACAGAAAAAACAAAAACAATAAATTAAAATTACTAGTGGGACCCATGAATGTCTCATGGAATTAATGGTAAACCTATCGGGTTATTTCTGAAAACTTTATCTAAAACACCTGAAAGCATAGCCTGTGTTGTGTCTGTATGGAAAGATAGTCACTCATCTGCTACCCATTGAAAAGTGAAAGAAATTGGAATACGATGATTATTTAATGCACTTTATATATATACTTTATATACTTTATGCATAATTTTATAGACTTAATACACAGCACAATAAAATAAATATCCACTCTTATTTTCCCATTTCACCCATAAACAAAAAAAAAAAAAATCGCCGTACATTTGATACAACCATTAGTTAAATTGCATATATCTGCCATGTAAATAAGCATGAATATTTCACAGAATTGCACTTATGTGCATGCCTTAAGTGATGGTTGATATAAAAAACTTAGTTCGATTAAAAAAAAACAAATACACTTTTCACTATCCAATCACCACCACCACTATCATCTCTCTCTCTCTCTCCCCCATCTCTCTCTGCCTTTCTTTAACCTCACCATCAGAAAATCACCCCTTTACTAAAATTATATTTTTAACTCTCTTCTTCTATATTACCACTACCTTCAACTAACTTTATTAATCACATAATAAATATTACATTCCTCCTACTCCATATCATGGACACTTCTCTCTCCCTCTTTTTCTTTCTCACTCTTCACCTTATCCTCTTTTTCTCTCCCCTTTTACTTTCTACCTCTTGTTCTCTCTTTCCCTTCAACTAATCATGTGAAAGCATTACAATTACGCCCCTTCTACCTCATGTCATGGATGATTCTCTCTCCCTCTTTTTCTCTGTCCCACTTTGTTACAGACGGCTAAGTAACAGAATGACAAGCAGAATTATTATAAGGTTTTATTTGATGGTGTCTGATTTGTCAGTTTGGCTCAAATTTCATTATTATAACTACAGCCATTCCTTTTTTTATGTTAACATGCTCTTATGAAAGAATCTTAACCATTTTGATTGTATATCTTTGAAATATGAAGAATGAAGAACTTCAACAATACAAATTTCCATAATGAAGATTGTTAGGTTTAAGTATGTACTAGATATGTTTGTATGAATTCTCTTATGTTCAATTCCCCAATCCACTCCTCCACTCTTTTCTTGCCCAATTCCCACTTCACTTACCATGATGAACCCCTATCAAACCAATTGCATAACCTTCTAGAAATAATAACCATGTAACCTCAAGCAACACCCAACCATCTTCAAAAAATAAAGATACACTGTATGATGTAATTTTAGGGTGTAATTATAAAATGTGAGTCACAGCTAGAACATCTTTGAGCATAGATCTGAGTTAACTTGAGGCTACTATTTCTCAATAACTATTTCTCAGAGCTGTTTCCATCTAGTCTCCTCAACTTTCAGCAATTCAGAACCAGACCTGAATTGAATCCTTCTGAAATCAATCCACCTGAGACTACCCTGGTTCTATGATACAAAACTCATGTTTTAATGCTTTCAATATCAACCTGTCCAAGACCAACCTTGATCCTATGGTACAAACTTCTTGTTTAAAAGTTATCTAAATTAAAATTTGCATTTAAAATTTCATGTTAATGTTCTAATCCTCAGCTGAATAAAAGAAAAAGTTATTTTGCTATATTCATTATTTCTAAAATTAATTGAAATATAGAGGGTGTATTTCAACAGAAATAAGGTAACAAAAGGGTTAGGGTTAGAGATCTAAATCAAAGCTTTCAATCACAATTTCATGTTAATTTACATTCCAAACACCAGCTTAATAATGTCAAAGATATTTTACTAAATTCTTCATTTTCAAAATTAATTCAAATAAATGAGGTGGTGAGGCACGACCTTTGGAAATATGCAGTGCGTGTGAAGACCCGGCAAGCCAAGTGAGACCTAAATCCAAGGCCTCATGCAGCCCACTTATATGTACCTTCCTTCATTGGACACTAAACTCCGCTAGTGAAGACCTGTTGAGGCAAGTGAAATCAAAATCGAATTAAATTCGACGACTGGCACCCATGCCAACGTCGTCTCCTTTATTGGAAACGAAACTCGGCTTGCGAAGACCTATTGGGGCAAGCAAAAGCGAAACCGTCAATGGCACCTGTGCCTGCATCGCCTTTCTGACACTTGTGCTGGTGGCACGTGTAAAGACATTCAAGGGAGATCGTTGCCAGTGCCACCGAACTGACTCCTGTGCAGGTGGCACGTAAAATACACCATTTTGAGCGTGGCCGTTGCCAGTACCCTGACTGGCCTTCATGCCGGTGGCATGTAAAAGCACCTACTACACTCTCGGAGTGGTTGGCGCTAGGAAGGGCATCCAGCTGTAGAAACTCTG
>NC_068987.1:49767676-49773413 GCF_001194135.2 Octopus bimaculoides | reverse complement strand
CACCTACTACACTCTCGGAGTGGTTGGCGCTAGGAAGGGCATCCAGCTGTAGAAACTCTGCCAAATCAGATTGGAGCCTGGTGTAACCATCTGGTTTCGCCAGTCCTCAGTCAAATCGTCCAACTCATGCTAGCATGGAAAGCGGACGTTAAACGACGATGATGATGATGATGAAAGGCACTATATTTTAACAGAAATATGGTCACAAAAAGGTTAAGGGAGCTCGAACTGGTTTATGTATCTAAGGCATATATAAGAAACTGCAATAGAATGTACTGATTGAAATATTTTTCTCATTAATATTTACATAAAAGTAAGGTGGTGAGCTCACAGAATTGTTAGCAATGCCAGGCAAAATGCTTAGCAGTATTTCGTCCACCTTTACATTCTGAGTTAAAATTCCACCGAGGTTGACTTTGCTTTCATCCTTCCAGAATAAATAAAATAAGTACCAGTTGAACACTGGGGTCGATTTCATCGACTTATCCCTCTCCTAAAATTGCTGGCTTTGTTCCTATAATAGAAAGGATTATCATTACTATTATTATTAGTTGGTGTGCTGACAGAATCATTAGTACACCAGGCAAAATGCTTAGTGGCATTTCATCTGTCTTTATGTTGAATTCAAATTCTACTGAGGTCAACTTTGCCTTACATCCTTCCAAAGTCAATAAAATAAGTACCAGTTGAACATTGGGGTTGATGTCATTAACTTACTCCTCCCCTAAAATTGCTGGCCTAGTACCAAAATTTAAAACCAATATTTACATAAATTAATTTCTTTACATCAACCAGGACAATCCAGCCCTCAAAAAAGCAAAAAGTATATTTCAGAGTAACTTATTATCATCATTATTTGAACTTCTACTTATCCATGCATGCATGTCAGACAGAGTTGATTGAAGCAGACTTTCTACAGCCAGATGCCATTCCTGTCACCAATTCTTGCCAGTTTCCAAGTAAGATAATATTTCCCTGTGGTCAGACATGTTTCCACAGAATATTGGAAATGAATGGCATTCATTTACAACAATCATGCAAGACACAAAAAATACATACACTCACATCTGTATATTTTTTATACAATATATATAATAAAAATACATACACACACTCTCTCTCTCTCTCTCTCTCTTTTCTCACTTTCCAGGTGGGCAAGCCATGTATTTACCTCTTCAGCAAGACACTTGTTCTTCTCCCTCTATCATAGGTTCTTTCTCCAGTCTATATCCCACTCAGTTGAGGAGTCTTATCTTGCAAGTACTTGGCATACTCATTGATGCCACTTAAAGAGCACCCAGTACATTCTGTTAAGTGGTTGGCATTAGGATGGGCATCCAGGTGTAGAAACCACTCTGGGGCTATAGTAGAAGGCACTTGCTCAAGCTGACATGCATCAGGACTGAACCAAAAACCATATAGTTGAGAAGCAAACTTCTTAGCAATGTAGCCATGTCTGGACCTTATCTTATTCATACTCACCATCTAGCCTGCTATCATGATACTGGCAATTGATACAGGGAAATATATAGTTTCTTCCACAGAAATTGCTCCAATCTTGGGATAAAGCCAGTTGCTTCACTTGTTGGTGAAAACTTGTACATTCTTCAAATTACCATCATCTTCATAACAATTTAAAGCACCACCAACAGCAACAGCAACATTATTCAAAAATGACTATATTCACCCATAAGGAAGTAAGAAGCCTTTAAATATTACAGAAAAAAAAAACATTTTGACACCAGGGATTGTGTTTTGGTTTCCTTTATCGTCAATGTTGAAATATTTTTCTTTTCTTTTTTTTTGCATTTAGTCATTTTTCAGCTTGCTTGCTTGTCTGTCTGTCTGTCTGTCTGTCTCTCTGTTTGTCTGACTGTCTCTGTTTGTCTGTTTGTCTCTCTGTCTGTTTCTGTTAATCAAGACAACAATAAATATAAGTTAGGATTGCAAGAAACTAATTTATAAACTTGGAAAGCAAAACAAAATAAAACAATAAATAAATATCAGTTTCTTGATTAAACATTAAAGCCTTATGAAAGCATAATTATGTGTTTTGATTAAAAATACCACATAATTTGTTGACTGCCGTTAAGATTAGTTCCCATTATTCAAAAGCTAGTTGGCTACTATTACCTTCTTAAATTGAGCTTAGAAGCCTAACAAAAGCCAAGTTAAGTGTCCTGTCCAAGGATATTAAAAACAATGCTGCCATTGAAATAAGAATTCAAAATTTATTGATGTTCAGTCCCACTGCATAGCACTTAAGCAAATGCCTTCTACTATAGTCCCAGGCTGATCAAAGCTTTGAGAGTGGATTTGGTAGAAACTGTAAGAAACTTATTGTGTGTGTGTGTGTGTGTGTGTGTGTGTGTGTGTGTGTGTGTGTGTGTTTAAAATGTAAGTATATGTGTGTGTTTGTTTATGTGTACAGTCTTGACATCAGGTGGTGATTGTAAATGAGCACCACTGTCATACAAGCGAGGTTGTTCATTTCTGAGTTTCCATGAGGATATATTAGTTTCCTTGGAAACAGGTGAGGGCTAGCAACAGGAAAGGCATCCAGCTGTACAAAATTTGCCTCAACAAATTCTGTCTGACCTATGCAAGCATGGAAAAGAGGGCGTTAGACAATGATGATGATAATCAGCATTGCCAACATAGATTTGTTGATTTTTCTTTACATACTTTGAAAAAAAGCTGTAGAATATAATGTTTTTATAAACTGCAATGTTGCAGTTATTTAACCCAAGGTTAAATTTAAGAAGGCATTCCAGTTATAACTATCCTATCATTTTTCAAAACATTGTATATCTAGTACTACATTACCCAATGTGTTATTCTTTTTTTTATGACAACAGGGTATAAACTGAAGCAGATTTGGCTACTATTTCAAACAAATCAAGCAACAGCATAGAAACAACCTACAATATTAGTTCATGATTGTTGTTGCAAATGCCTAACTCCAGTCAGCCTTCATAAGATTCCAGTGTTGGCTCATGGGTGTGGGGAAGTTACAGTTTAGGGGAGTGCCCTTCTTATTGGCAAAAAAGCAAAGAGAAAGTGGAAGAGATTAAAAATAACTTAATAGATTCAGATGCAAGGCTGGATGTACAGTTAAGAAGTTTGTTTCCCAAACAGTGGTTTCAGGTTAAGTCTCACTACACAGTACCTTGGGTAAGTGTCTTCTACTATAGCCCTGGGCAAACCAAAGCCTTATAAGTGGATTTGGTAGATGGAAACTGAAAGAAGTCCGTTGTATATGTGCATATAAAAGGTATCTAAAAGTTCCTGGCTTTAAAGGTAATATGAAAGGCTCAATTGGAGGCCCAACCTTCTGAGTTCTTTTACAAGTCTTAGAAAAACTGAAGGACCATTGCATTAAGTGTGTGAATCTGATAGGGGAATATGTTGAATAAAATCATAATTCACTGATCCTCCAGTATTTTCTTTTACTCAAAACCAGGAAGTTTTCAGCCCCCTTGTATGGATGCTAGCATGGCTGAGTGGTTAAGCAGTTTACTTCTCAACTATATAGTTTGGGGTTCAGTCTCACTACAGAACACCTTGGGCAAGTGTTTTCTACTATAGCTCTGGGCTGACTGGAGCCTTGTGAGTGGATTTGGTAGTTGAAAACTGAAAGAAACCCTGTGAGAGAGGGAGACCCAGGAAGACATAGGATGAAGTATTGAAGGCTGATCTTAAAATGCTGAACTTTACAGAAGAGATGACAGAAGACTGAGATATGTAGTGCATTGCAGTACTTGAGAAGACCCACCCACTACAACAGAATTGAGATCCTAAAACCAAGGTGCCATGTAAAAAACATTGGTGTGGGTGCTGGTGTGACATAACAAGCACTGGTGATGATGCCACATAGAAAGCACTCAGTATTCTCTGTGGAGTGGTTGGTGTTAAGGGCATCCAACCATAGATACCACACCAAAGCAGCCTGTGGAATCTGGTGCAGGCCCTGGTCTTGCCAGTTCCTGTCAAGCCATCCAACCCATGCTAGAAAACAGACATTAAATGTTGATGATGATGGTTGTGATGATGATGATGATGACACACTTGTGTGTGTGTGTGTGTGTGTGTGTGTGTGTGTGTGTGTGCGCGCACGCGCGTGTGTGTGCATGTGTGTGTTCCATTGTCTAGACATCATGTGATGGTTGTAAACAAAGATCACTGTCATGCAAGCAAAGTTATTCGGGTTCGGTCTTTGGTGGAACACATATCTGGTTATGGGAAAATACTACCCTGCTTGGAAATTTGTGAGGGTCAGTGACAAGTAGGGCATCCAGCCATAGAAAACCTGCCTCAACAAATTCCATTTGCCCATGCAGGCAGAGAAATGCGAATGTTAAACAATGACATGTATGTATGTGCACATGCATATGTGTATCAGTGTATTAGTTTACATCTGTGCTAACTTATATGAAAATCAAGACAACAGAACAGTGTTGTTGTTGGCACTTCTGTCAATAAATTGTCAGTCCACTTTATACCTTCAAAGTCAGGGGGATTAAGGGATCCCTAACTTGAAAACCAGGTAAGGATTAGAGACAGAAAGGACATGTCTGTAAAACAACACCTCAATAACATATTCTTCTAACCCATGCTAGCATGGAAAAATAGACTTAAATACGACATCATCATCATCATCATCGTTTAACATCCGCTTTCCATGCTAGCATGGGTTGGACGATTTGACTGAGGACTGGTGAACCAGATGGCTACACCAGGCTCCAATCTGATTTGGCAGAGTTTCTACAGCTGGATGCCCTTCCTAACACCAACCACTCAGAGAGTGTAGTGGGTGCTTTTACGTGCCACAGGCACAAAGGCCAGTCAGGAGGTACTGGCAAAGACAAAAAAGTCATCTTTTAAAAAGTAGTTGTCTAGATATTTGATAATACCATTATCGTAATTATAAGTGGAAAAAAATTTTAAAGCTTGAAGTAGATAAAAATAAAAATAAATAAAGCAATTCTAAAAATATTACCAAAAATAAAAACAGTATTATCTCATTTAAAACATGTTTTCATAGATGTGGAGGAGTAAGGGATGAAGTGAGAGATTACAAGAGAGAGAAAATAAGCAGTAGCTGAGATGATAAATCACCAAATCACCAACAAGGGAAATGGTAAACAGGAAATTAGTCTGAGAGCAGACAGAATATTTCAATGTGCTTGGTAAGTTTGGTGAGGGGGTTGTTCAAAACAAGTTAATCACACAACATGGTTTCAATCTCTAATTAGAAACATGTCATTCACATTAATAATGCTCTTAAGAAAGAAAGAAAAGGAAAAAAATAAAATGAGACAGATACATGAATATCATTATGCAGTACTAGATTTCACCTGCCATAAATTTTGTAGTTAAATGTAAACAGGCACAGGAGTGGCTGTGTGGTAAGTAGCTTGCTTACTAACCAAATGGTTCCGGTTTCATTCCCACTGCGTGGCACCTTGGGCAAGTGTCTTCTACTATAGCCTCGGGCTGACCAAAGCCTTGTGAGTGGATTTGGTAGACGGAAACTGAAAGAAGCCCGTCGTATATATGTATATATATATGTATGTGTGTTTCTGTGTTTGTCCCCCCGCCCCAACATCGCTTGACAACCGATGCTGGTGTGTTTATGTCCCAATAAGCGGTTCGGCAAAAGAGACCAATAGAATAAGTACTAGGCATCCAAAGAATAAGTCCTGGGGTCGATTTGTTCGACTAAAAGGCGGTGCTC
>NC_068987.1:49761003-49767666 GCF_001194135.2 Octopus bimaculoides | reverse complement strand
AAGTCCTGGGGTCGATTTGTTCGACTAAAAGGCGGTGCTCCAGCATGGCCGCAGTCAAATGACTGAAACAAGTAAAAGAGAGAAAGAGATATGTTGGTCATGAGTGAAATCCAAATGGCTACTGATTGTTCATGATGACTCAGTGAACTGAGGCAATGTAGAATAAAAAAGTCATTCACAAACCCAATGAAAGGTCTGCAGTGAGTTCCAACAGGTAAGACTAACAGGTTTGTATTTCAGTTTGTTCTGCAAAGGGAACCCTTTGATTAAACAACAGGCTCTGTTTACACAATGAGGTTTTATGCATGTTTTGTTGTTGGCACTCCGACGCTTACAACGTCGAGGGTTCCAGTTGATCTGATCAACGGAACAGCCTGCTCGTGAAATTAACGTGCAAGTGGCTGAGCACTCCACAGACACGTGTACCACTGCATCCACCACCAGCTCAGCTACATGCATCTTCCCCACACCCACCAACATACGTTACAATGACTCGCAGTGGCCATCATCTCAACTGGCCTAAGAAACTTTGTAAAACTATTTTTATATGAAACTCATATTCTATTTGTTTTTTCCTTTTCCTATTTAATGCATTTATTCTGTTTTCCTTTTCATGTATATGCTTGTTTACCTTGCCTTTGCATCCACTAATTTTGGCATGGCATTTGTTGCCTTTTACATCTCAAAGACCTTTTCTTTCTGTGTATATTATGTTAACTTCTTTCAATGTTCATATACACATGCACCAAGTTCTAGGATTTTAGTTGCTTTCTCATTGCTCCTACATGCTAGCACCTCCAGCCTCTGTAATCGACCCACCGCTCTTGCAGGCTTACAACACTAGCCTCTGTAAGTGACCTACCGCTCTTGCTAACTTAAAACACTTTGACTCTTGCATCCTGTGATTTCCAGTTTCCTGGACAGTTGTTATCACGTTTGCATGTCAAACGTTGTTTTGTGCCTCAGCTTTGCATTAGCTGGCACATCCTGCATACTGCCTCACCTTTGCACCAGCTGGCACATCCTGCACACTGCCTCACCTTTGCACCAACTGACACATCCTGCACACTATCTTAACCTTGCATCACATACATTCATACAGATTCTGCGACTTTTCATTTGCATATTCTTGTGTTTGCATGCATTGTTTACATTTTGCCGTTTTCCATGATAATCCTTTCCACGCCCTTGGTATCTCTGCTCATCCTTGTGAAACACAAGGCAATTACCTTCTTCAGTGCCTACAGTTTAACTCTTTGCCTTTTCAACCTTTTCTCTTCTTTCAGTCTGGGGGAGGGTCATGTAGGCAACCTTATTTGAATCCAGTGCTGTCATATTTTAATGAGAGTCATCTATAGTTACCTTCCCTGTCACATCGTTAGCAACTAGGTGGTGCTCGTTACATAGCTATAAAAGATGTGCACAAACAGGTAACATCCTCTTTCTCTCACACACTGCCTGCAGCTAGCTACAGTTTTTTCCATCTCTGTTCCTGCTACAAGACAACTTCTCGTTGATTAAATTTTCTTAAAACCTCTTCACCTGTCATGGAATGTGGCAAGATGAAAACATTTCCTTATTCAAATTCCATTCTGTTCTATTGAATGTTAATGTACAAGCTGCGTAAATGCTCTCATCCCGGATCGGAATAAATCCCTCATGTACATGAAGTCTTCACAAATCTCACATGAGTTGTTGCTGTTCCTCACTGGATTGATTCTAACACCTATCGAAGGACGACCAAACATTAAATATCTAACACTTCATTCTCCTGCCTCACCAGTCTCCCTCTTCACAATGTTTTTCTTTTTCAACTCTGTCAACCCTTTAGTCATTAGTCACTATCAACTGGTCAACATCATCTTTGTCCATTTCAAGGGTCAACTGTTTTGTGAGCATTGTTATTTTTCATGAATGTTGCTCACAACCTTGTCAACATAAAAACTTTATGAAGGTGTTCACATATATTTTCAACGTGTTTCCACATTGTTTATGCTTCCATTTGTGACATCTTTCAAGGCTTTAACAATGTTCTGCACTATATTCAAAACTCACAGAGTGAGGTGTCATGGTCGTTTGCATCAATCAATTTGGCAAAAAATTATTTGCTGATAATATAGTTTGAAAATGTATGTAGCCCTTTGATTTGTGGACTGGATTAATGGTGTTGTCTTTGGAGGCAGACACACTACTTTTATATTACATTATAGTAGTAGATACATTACTTCTATATATTTTATACATAATACTTTTATATTAGGATTCAAATTGCTGAGTTGTGAATGACATGGAGCATCATCTAAAATGAATTAAATTCTGAATGCAGATTCATCTCTATGACAATAGCTCTTTAGTTGGTGAACAAAATTATCCAAGAACCAATTTTTAAAGACCCAATATCTGTTAAGTCATCCATGCTATTTTTGTTGTGTTGGCAATGTGTGCTTTATAATCACATAGATTTTCGTAATGTACATGAAGAACATTCAGGTAAGCACTTCCAAATATAAGCCAGTTTCATCAACATTGAATATTCGTTCTGCATAATATTTTTTTATGAACAATAAAATAGGCGCAGGAGTGGCTGTGTGGTAAGTAGCTTGCTTACCAACCAAATGGTTCCGGGTTCAGTCCCACTGCGTGGCACCTTGGGCAAGTGTCTTCTACTATAGCCTCAGGCTGACTAAAGCCTTGTGAGTGGATTTGGTAGACCGAAACTGAAAGAAGCCCGTCGTATATATGTATATATATATATATATATATATATAATTATTACAAATTAAAAGGGTAAAGATTTATTAATTTATTAATAAATCAACAATTAATAATTTTTACCAAGCCCTTCGGTATGTAAGCACCATTATCGGTGGAGAACTTATTTAAAAGTTCATATACATATATAAACATAATTAAGGGATCAGCAAGCATTTGCTTCACCATATACCGAAGTTCAGAAATAGCAGCTAAAAAAGCTGCTATTTCTGAACTTCGGTATATGAACTTTGCTAATTACCTTTACTTTGAGGAAATTATGATGCTTTTTGAAATGCTCAGGCCACACATGACCTGCTACAAAACTTTGTGGTACTGTTTTCATTGATGCATTTTTTAAAGTATTTTAAAGAAGCTCTTTGTTTTAGCTTTTCATAGGGAAAAGGCTGAATGGTTTTCCTATTTTATATTTGGTCCTCCATTTATGTGACTAAAATGTTCTCCATTTTTTCTCAGTTATCAGTTTTATTTTCGTTTGTTTTGGTGATAATTAATTTTAATGGAGACAGATGTCTTCACTGCAACACTGATATGACACTTATCCTTGAAAATAACAGAGATTATTGACTGGAACAAATTCAAATCACATGTAAACACTTAAACAGATTTTCCTCCTTCATGCATATTTTGTTCCAAATTGATTGGGTTTTTTTTTTCAAAACCAGCAGGAGACTCACTTATGCCCTTGTTATGAATGTTTTTTGTGTTAAACACACACACACACAAATAAATATTAATAATAACTGAGACACAAAATCAGAATGAATAACAAAAAGCTGTATAGTGAAATAAGAGCAGATCCACATCATAACATTGAAAAAAGATCATATCATCAGTCAGAATGGTATTATAAGATTGAACAACTCAAATGAGCATAAGTTAGGAGTCGACAATATAGACATAGATCATCATCATCGTCATTTGTCTGCTTTTCAAGCCAGCATGAGTTGGGTGAGTCACGATCTGTTTCAGTTCTAAACTGAAATAATTGCCTTCAAATAATGACCATGTCATTTGTTCTATTTTGGCATGGCTTCCTCTGGCTGGATGCCCTTCCTAACACCAACCATTTTACATATTTTAATGTGACACCTACACAAAAGAGGTTGCCTTATACCTTGCAAGACTAGAAAGTCTCTATACAGTAATGTATCTAAGAGGGTGGAGAGAGAAGACACTGACAAACTGAACAAGAAGAGATGGTGAAAGAAGTAAGAGTATAACTGGAGAAATAGAGTCATTAGGGATAACAAGAAAGACGAGTAATGGAAGAGACACAGCAGAGAAATATAGTAATGATATAGGTTTATTAGAGAGAGGCAGTGATGCAAACTACATATTTAGTAGAAAGAAAGACAGAGAGAGAGAGAGAGAGAGCAAGTGATGTTATGGAAAGTTACAGAGATAGATGATGGTAAGAGAGAGTGATATATATCAATTATGAATGATCTGGGAGAACAGGAGTGATGGCTAGCAATATGGAAGGGTGATGATGGAGAAAGTGACGAATGTCAAACATGGATGAACTAAAGTTAGAGAGGGATGACTAGCAGTACTGAAAGAGAACCAAATTTGAAGAGATCTGCAACTATTCTGCATTATACTGATATGGAATGGTACAGATGGGGATCAATAATAGACAGATGAGAGAAAATCAAAATAGCTGGTAAAAGGAGCAAATACAGACTTAAAAGGAACATAAGGAGACTATACAGATATATTATGCATCCAAATATTTATTACGATAAACATACATACACACACACATATAGCCTATGTCCAAAAATCAGTTCAATAGGGTGGCTCCCCAATAGAGATTATATTAGATTTTAAGCAGATACTATACTGTGACATTAGCCAAAAGGCCAAGGTGAAGATTTAGGGGCTTGCTCTGCCTTTGCCCCAGGCTGGCCTAGTAATGCAATTTTTCAGGTTGCTTCATAACTAACTAGTTTTGGATTTAGTCTTCCTCAGTACAGCACATTAGGCAAGTGACAAGCAAAGCCTTGTGAGTAATTGAAAGAAGCCTGTAATATATGTGTGTAAGTATGCATAAATGTGCGTGTGTCAGTTACTTCCAATCTTCCATGAAAACATGTCTGACCATAGGAAAGAATTACCTTGCTTGTATATGTATGTCTATATATGTATGTTTATCATCATCATCATCATCCTCATCATCATCATCGTTTAACGTCTGTTTTCCATGCTTGCAATGGGTTGGATAGTTTGACTGACGTCTGGAGAGCCAGCGGCTGCACCAGGCTCCAATCTGATCTGGCAATGTTTCTACAGCTGGATGCCCTTCCTAACACCAACCACTCCAAGAGTGTAGTGAATGCTTTTTATGTGCCACCAGCACAGGAGCCAGTCGGGCAGGCCTGGTATCAATCACGTTCAGATAGTGCTTTTTATGTGCCACCAGCGCAGGGGCCAGTCAGGGGGTACTGGCATTGGCCATGTTTGGTTGGTGCTTTTTACGTGCCACCGCACAGGAGCCAGTCAGGGGGCACTAGCCACAGCTACGATATTGGTTTTACTTGACTCAACAGGTCATCTCAAGCATATCATATCACACGATGCATCAGGAGTACTCTTAACTGGGCTGGACATGCGTGGCTGCGATCTCACTTTAGTTGCCGAGTCTTCTCAATCACAGCGTATCTCCAAAGGACTCGGTCTCCTGCCATTGCCTCTATGAGGCCCAATGTTCAAAGGTCATGCTTCACCACCTCATCCCATATTTTCCTGGGTCTACCTCTTCCACAGGTTCCTTCCACAGTTGGGGAGTGCCACTTCCTCATGCAGCTGTCCTCATCTTCTACTATATCCCTCGGCCGACCAAAGCCTTGTGAGTGGATTTAGTAGACGGAAACGGAAAAAAGCCCGTCGTGTGTGTGTGTATATATATATATATATATATATGCATGTATGTATGTATGTATGTATATATATGTATGTGTGTGTATATGTTTGTGTGTCTGTGTTTGTCCCCCTAACATCGCTTAACAACCGATGGTTGTCTGTTTACGTCCACGTAACTTAGCGGTTCGGCAAAAGAGGCCGATAGAATAAGTACTAGGCTTACAAAGAATAAGTCCTGGGGTCGATTTGCTCGACTAAAGGCGGTGCTCCAGCATAGCCGCAGTCAAATGACTGAAACAAGTAAAGAAATAAGTACATATCATTAGTATTGAAAGACAGAAAATGGAGAATCATGGATGTTTAAATAATTTATTTGTATGAAATGATAATGTTGAAACAATACAAATAAACTAAGTAGTGAAGCGCTAAAAGAAAAGGCAGATGCCAAAAACCTACATTTATGTATGTTTTTGGCATCTGTGTTTTCGTTGAGCTTTACAACTTATAATTTATTTATATTGTGTTTATTAAAAAAATTCAGCATTATTATATCATAGAAATGAATTATTCAAACATCCATAGTTCTCCATTTTCTCTGTTTCAATATTAATAATATGTATTACTATAATAATCCCTAAATATATCGTCGACTTTCTCCTTGTATGATGGTGATTAATCAGCGGAATGGATTAGATTATTTAATCCCAAATGTGGACCTAACATCCTCAAATTGACTATATATATATAGTCGAGAAAACGAGAAAACACACAAGCCACATAGAGAACATTCTTCTTCATCAGCTACCCCCGTTTTAACACCGGCGTTTCGAAGAGCTGGGCAGGACGCATCGCTAAAACGGCTCTTCCCATGGACCGCAAATTAAATTTGTATACACAAATTAAACCTTGCCATGGAGGAATGTAGTGGCGGACAAAAAACAAGACAGGAAAACAAACAGAAAAGGCTATACGGCCAGACGGGAAAAATTATGTGTATGAACGCTGTGAGGCATATATATATATATA
>NC_068987.1:49759709-49760680 GCF_001194135.2 Octopus bimaculoides | reverse complement strand
GCTACCATAAGGATCTCTATGGTAGAAGAAAAGGTATTTTAACTCCTATTTCTAAATTCGGTGCGCGGTGAAGCAATTAGCTGACCCCTGATTATAATTATGTTTATAATTATAGAATATTTGTATGTATAAGCTGTGTAAAAGAAGGTTGGGACTCCAACCTGGTCTTTCACGACACGCTTAAAGGCAGGAACTTTTCAGCACACCCTCGTAGCATTAGTTGAGACGACCAGAAACTGAATGGTCCTCCAGTCTTACATCAGAATACCCTTTTCCTATATCTCTGCTTCTGACATGGAACACCACAAGAGGGATTTGAAAATTCAGCTTAACATTTGGAAATGTAATTCATAAGGTGCACATCACCTGTGTCACGATGAGCAAACATCATCTAAAGGGAGGAGTTATTCTCCAATGACGAAAAATAGCAATGATCAGATTTCACGTTCGAATCTCTCAGAACTTATTAACAGTGAATAGATACGTTATTGCTTGAAAATGTATTAATTATAATTTTGTTATACCCAAGTGTGAGTAATAGGACAAGCTTGTTATACATTTTCTAAAATTTAAACTTTAAAACAGTTTACTGGAAGGCCAGTCATTTTTTTCATTTGCTCTCCAACACTGTACAATGTTAAAAATATTGATAACCAGATTGTTTTGAAAACTAAGGCTCCATTACTTCTACAGTGTTTGCAGAAGAATCATTTGCCGTCTCGAATATTTCCGTCTTCTAAACACTGTTGTTATATAGTCTTCGTCCTCATACTGGGTCTGTCCATCCTTTTGACAGGTGTTGTAATTTCTCCCGCTGAGTTTCCTTCGCACCTTTCAACATTGTTGAGATATGTAGGGCATACTCCCAACATCCCACTATATAACAGGCTGGACTGGATTACGTAACCAGCAGTCAGAGCGACCTGACATGTGTGTGTGGGGTATATATATATATATATATATATATATAT
>NC_068987.1:49754530-49759673 GCF_001194135.2 Octopus bimaculoides | reverse complement strand
TATATATGTATAATTTGTTAGTTGTCCATAAATTAGAAAAAAACCCACTCAGTATCTGTAATAAAGCGGTTATAGTATCAATAATGCCTAGGTGCAACAATCGGCACGAAAGCGACAGTAACGTTCTAACCAGTGAAATGTCATAACCAGTAAATATACTGCTTCTGAAGAGTTCCGTCCACAAGATTCCACTCGCAAGCATTGGTCAAGCCAACGCTATAGCAGAAGACACTTCTATTCAAAGTACAGTGGGATCGATCGAACCTGCAACCACATGGCTCCGAAGTTAACTTCATAACCACACAGCCACGTGTGAGTGTTTGGTTGCTGGCTGAGTGAGATGAGAAGCAGGGGCAAGTATCCATGACGTTTTGTAGGCCCTTCCATATTGGTGAGATCGATACCCACCCACCCTGAAAATTTTTAAGACAAACAAGAACAAGGGAAATCGAGGTCTATCCCAAACCTTGCAACAAAGGGGGATCTGCTAAACAGACTCACAAATATAATATACAAGCTGACATATGATCTACTCCAAGAAATGACAACCAAATCTCCCTTAAATCACATTAGAAAGGACACGCTGAATAACGTAGTCTTAGATATTTCTAAAATTAAGGAGAATTTCTACTGGAATATTTGGAAAGACTTCCTTTTGTCCCTCCCCCATTCCCCCTTTTTTTATGATTCTGGTTTCTCTCAACCAGAACTAATAAGCGGTTGACAACAACATAAATATATAGAGGTGTTTATGTGTCTGCCTGTGGGTGTAGTTTGCTTGATACGATGAATTAATCTATAGAGCTGACTAAGTATGATATTTACTTCAGAAATGAATGAGATACACATTTAAAGAAAGATATAAAATAAGAATTTGAACAAAAATAAATTCATAATATTCAGACAGAAACCATGTATATACAAAATAATTAACAGAGATTCTAAGATAAGTTTAAAAAAGAAAAAAAATCAGACTTACAGTTTCGATACAATAACAGCCGCTGGATATTCAGGGAGTTGCTACTTTTGTTGGTCTTTAATTAATTAATTTTGATTAATAATAAATTTGGTGCCTGTTGATTAATTTACTTTAAAGGTTTGTTTTCTTGTTGGTGTGTTTTTCAGTCATCGACATGAGGATTCTTCTTCACTGCACACATATATTATATATGTGTAATATGTTTATATATTATCACGATTTCGCATTTCTACACTCAGTGACTGCCTTTCTCTGTTAAAAAATCATCTGTCTGCTTCTTTTCTTCTCTCATTCGCACTCTGTCATTGTTTCATTCTTCATCTTTTTTTCTCTGTCTATTTTACTATCTAAATATTTTCTATACATCCTGTTTACTGCGATAGAAAATTGCTATTCCTCTTTCACTCTCTCTACTTCGTTACTTTTTTAATTGTTATTCTCGGTTCATCCTGCAGCCTCCCACAGTTCTGTCTGTCACTCTCTCTCCTTTCCTTCTGTCTTTCTCTCCCCCACCTCATTCCCATCTCTAGATTCTCTTATCAGTTACTTCCTCACTTACCTCCCTTACTCGCTTTAAGCTCCTCTCTTTCTCTTTTCTCAATCACGGTCTCCTTTCCTTATTATTATGAGCTAGCAAAGGGCAGCCAGCTAGCAGAATTGTTAGCATGCCGGGCAACATGCTTCGTACGTTCTAATTCTGTCGAAATCGACTTTGCCTTTCATCCTTTCGGAGTTGATAAATTAAGTACCAGTTGAACACTGGAGTCGACGTAATCGACTTACCCATTCCCATGAAATTACTGACCTTGTGCCAAAATTTGAAACCGTTTTTATGAGCTAGGGAAAGGCGGTGAGCGAGCAGAGTTGTTAGCACGCCAGACAATATGTTTAGCGGTTTTTCATCCGTCTTTATGTTCTGAATTCGAATTCCATCAAGGTCAACTCCGCCTTTTATCATTTGGGGGTTCTATAAAATAAGTACCAGTTGATTACTGAAGTCAATGTAATCAGCGCTGAATTTACCATTAAGCAAAATAAGCACGTGCTTAGGGCATCGAGGGAAGAAGGCACCACTGAAATGGTAAATGGTTTACAGCACAAAAGAAATCACTTCAAATTTGCTAAAATAATATTTGGAATGCCTTTATCTCTACTAAGTATAGATGCAGATGTTTTACCAAATTCATTTTCAGGATCTGATCAAAGACTTTGCAATTCAAAAAAGTAGGACGAAACTTTTCAAATATAAATAAAGTGGAAGTATACAAAAATATTATTTTTCCCTCTTACTGTTTTGTTTCGTTTTGAAAAATGAAAATTTATTTTATGGTTTGTTATTGTTTGTATTTTGAATTACATAATCTATTATGGGCGTACCAAAATCTTTTAAGTGGTTAAGGCCTTGATGGGTCTTAATCCGGCCCTGGATGTAATTGACTTACCTCTCCACCAAAATCGTTGCCCTTGTGCCAGACTTTGAAACCATTATTATGACTAGCAAAAGGTGAAGGGCTGGTATGATCGTTAGCATGCCAGGTAATTGCTTACTGGCAATTTGTCTTTATATTTTGAGTTCAAATTCTACTGAGGTCAGCTTTGCCTTTCATCTTTTGTGGGGTCAAATTAAAAAGTACCAGTCAAGTATTGGGGTAGATTACATCGAAATTGCTGGACTTGTGCCAAAATTTGAAACCATTATTATGTGGTAGCAGAGTTGTTAGTGTGCCGAATAAAATGCTTAGAAACATTTTTTCTAGCTGTTTACGTTCTGAATTCAAATTACATTGAGATTGACTTTGCCTCAGAGTCAATACAGCAAATTCCAGTCAAGCACTGAGGTTGATGTAAGCGACTTCCCCGTCCCCTAACTTGCTGGCCTTGTACCAAAATTTGAAACAATTACAGATCAGCAGAAAATCAAAAAACATTAGTATGGGTTGGTAGAAAGCAGCCAGCTGATAGAATCGTTAAAAAATCAGAAAAACTGGCTTGTAGTATTTGTTCTCACTCTGTTACATTCTGAATTCAAATCTTGTCTTTGTACCTAAATTAAAAACAACTTTTGAGGAATAGCAAAGACGGATTTCTGGTTTAAGCATCCCATACAACTATATTTTGAAATTTTCAGGAAATCTTTGTGAAGTTGTATTCTACACAGGAATTCATACAATTATGCAAAAAAGAAAAAAAAATTGTGTGTGATTTAAGGGTGATTTAGCTGGTGTTTTTAGCACATCCCACGACCACCTGATACCTTCCTCATTTCTTTGTCTCTCTCTGACTTGTATTGATGTTTTTCAATATTTTTCTCCCGATAAAACAGAATGATGATGCACCCAAAGGTAATCCATTGCTGGGATTTAAGCAAAAAAATTCAGACTGTCTGTATTTGTTTTTTATTTGGAAAAAGAATGGAAATTTTAGCACTTATTGGGTAAGGGGAATTGAAAAAAATTTTTACAGAAATTTTTTTCATAATCATATGAATTCTTGAGTGTAGAATGCAAGTTCTTAAAAAGATTTCTGAAAATTCCAAAAAATAAAAAGGTTATGAGGGATTATATGGTGTGTATCCTCCCCTCACATTATCTTGACCACCAACTAACACTCCTTTTCTTATTTCTTTTGCTCTTTTTTCACTCTTTTCACATTTTTTCTCTTTTTTTCTTTTTTCTTTCTCTTTTCTTTTTCCTTTTTCTCTCTTTCTTCTTCTCATTTTCTCTTCCTGTTTTCATTTTGACCTATCTCCTCATTCTAATCTCCCCCCCCCCATCTATCCACAAATACTACCAATACATTCTCAAATTTTAATAATTCACTCCACAAGACCCTTTCAAATGAGCAACACAGAATCCATGGCTTCATACTTTGAAATGACTAAACATGAACTTACATACCATATACAGGAAACTTTTTTACCACCTCTATACACCACTTTCTTTGAATAATGGAACTGCAATTTCAATATCTTTATATATTTTATATTTTATTTCTACTTTCATTCTCTTATTTCCTTTTATATTCCCTATCTCCTCCTTTTCCATAACAATTCCTTATTTCGAACTCCAATATTTACCTCTATTTAACCATCTCACATCATCTCTGATGAAGGGATATCTATAATATCCCAGAAACAGCTGTAAGACTATATCCATATCTTTTTCCTTATAAATATCATGAAAACTCCTCATAGCCTGGGTTTTGTTATCTCATTTTGTCTAATATACATATGCATGCTAATACAAGACCCACATTAGACTCCTCATTCGTATTATTGAACCAAGAGTTTAACTATGGTCTGTCCATAGCACTTACTTAGCATTACCTATCACTCTTTGGGTCTTCTCGGTACCAGAGAAGCTCACTCTAAGATGTAGAGCAGTTAATATTATAATGGAGGAGGCCAGTTTATAGGGTTACCTTAGGTTTCTTGTTCATAAGGGGTTTAGCCTTATGGTGTACCTTCAGACCCCATTCACTGCTGGCCTAAGACCTCTTCAATATATATATATATATATATATATATGTATGTATATAATGAGGAGGTGGAGTGAATAAAAGAAATTGATTGTTAAATAAAAAAATTTAAATGGGAGATGTATAGTGAAACTGTACATCTCTCCCACTTAAAAGTGGTAGTAGCCAGCCATTATAAACAGACTGGTAGCCGGTTGACAAAGAGAAGGTCGAAAAGGGTCAAGAGTACGTGTAGACTGTGTTGATAGTCATATCTGTGCTGATATAGTAATTATGCTGTGATACTGAGTGGACATTATAACGATCCAACCTTTTGAGGATAATAACACTATGACTGGGGATCGTACAGTGCCAGATAGAACCATCATATCGATGATATCAGAATATAACAATATCTGTCAGATACAAAAGTGGTAAAAGACTGCTTTACAACACAGTACTAAACCAAAAACTCCCAATGATCTGAAACAGTATCATAAATGCATGGCATGATATTACACTGATGTTATACAAAAAAGTAACTGATTCAATCATTGAACGATGTTATATCTGTATTGCAAATAATGATTTACCTTTTGAACATTTGATGTAACCTTGTGTAATAAAAATTTCTATTTCATTTATTTGTAACCTTTAATAATAATTAGGGTTTGGTTACTTCTGGGTCACTCTGTGTATATATATATA
>NC_068987.1:49753774-49754430 GCF_001194135.2 Octopus bimaculoides | reverse complement strand
AGAAGTTATTCCAAAATTCTGACGACTTTTTTTTCAATATATATATATATGGCAAGAAGAAAATAGATGTAGATAACAACATCAACAACAATAACAGTTATACATCTACAAGGTGGTTTTTATATAAGCATACTGAATATGGGTTGATGTGTTGGTTAAACAGTAGCAAGAGCAACAACAACAGTAACAACAACAACAACAGTAACCACAACAATGATAATAACAACAACAAAGACAACAACTACTTATTTATAAGGCTGTCTTTATACATAGATTTACTAAAGAAAAACAACATCAACAACTACAATAACACAGCAGCAACAGTAACAACAGCAACAGTAACAACAGCAACAACAACTATGTATATATAAAGTGGTTTTTATATGTAACTAGCTGTTTTTCCCGGTTTCACTCGGGCAGTGTGGTGGATTTGGTTAAAGGCTATTTCCTATGTATATTTTGAATAATAGAAAGAATTAAAAATAAAAAAACAATAATGATAATAATAATATTAATTTTTTTTTATATGTGACTGTGGATTTTCATAGATGAATTCATGAACTTTGGTTCTTTTCTCTAAATTATATATTTATATATTATATACTGTGAAACTTAATTTAATTTTTAATTTTTGATAAATTGAATTTAATTGAGTT
>NC_068987.1:49747467-49753222 GCF_001194135.2 Octopus bimaculoides | reverse complement strand
TATATATATATATATATATATATATATATATATATATATGTATGTATGTCTGTATACATTAAGAAAAGAAGGTTGTCATGATTTGGATAACAGCTATTGTAGCCAGGAAAAGAAAGTAGAGTTTGATGTTGTGGTGAGTTGCTCAGAGACAAAATAAAATAATAGTAGTAAAACCTGAATTTATGATCGTGTTGTCAGTAGATCAACATCTTAACAATCATATATGTTATGTGTGTGTGTGTTTGTATGTGAGAGTGTATGAGTGTGTGTGCGTATACATATGTATGTGTGTATACACACACGCACATACATAATATATAGTTACACAAACTCACACACATACACACACACACACACACAAACTTCCTGTCATCCAGCCATCAATCCATCACTTCTCTTGACCTTCCATCATCCTGTATCTCTGCATGATCCAAATGCTGATCTTGATCCTATTACTTTCTTTGCACATCTCTCATCTGCCTCATGTACTAATCCATTCTACTACCAGTACATGTCTCTTTTTTTTTTTTTTACCCTGCATTTCTTACCCACAGAACCTTAAAGAAAGGAATTTAACCTGATGCTTCAGTGTAGGCACCAGAAATTTCAAGGAAAGGCCTTGAAAACACGTTGGGATGCTGTTGGTTACGATGAGGGTTTAGTTGATCCAACCAACAGAACAGCCTGTTCATGAAATTAACATGCAAGTGGCTGAGCACTCCACAGACACGCATACCTTTAATGGCATGACTCACTGATTGTGACAAGGCTGAATTATAGATACAACACGTTTTTCCCAGCTGAGTGGACTGGAGCAACATGAAATAAAGTGTCTTGCTCAAGCAATACTACACACTGCCAGGAATTGAACTCACTACCTTATGACAGTGAGCTGAATACCATAACCACTATGTCATGCACCTTCAAGGAGAGATCTGGAGGTGCCCAATATGTGGCCCCATAAATTTCTTATAGGGGAGGAAGCCATACCTCCTGTCTAGATGGAGCTTGAAAGCAATTTTGTTCCACCTTACTAGAATCTCCATGTTCATATCAGTACAGTTGCCTCCCCTACTCTTTAACATCCTGGCATTCCCTCATCTCATTTGCACCCCAGCTTACAGGAAAATTTATCTTCCATATTGAATATATCATCATTCAGTTTGCTTCTCTCCAGAAGTTTCACAATCAATGCCTGTGCCTCACTGCCATGCAACTCAATACTTCTCACATGTACAACATTTCCCTTAACTTCTAACATGTTTCTCTTACTCAAGCTACTCTACATTTTTCCATATAATCACCTCTAATACTAATTAGGCCACCTTGGTTAGAGAAGTTATCTTTTACTCTTTGTGAGCAATCTGAGAAAGCTCATGGACTTCATTTCAGCTGTATTTTTTAATCTCTAATTAATCTTTTAGGAAAGACTTCTGCCCTCCCCCATCATTTTTTCCCAAATTTGTTTATTAAAAATTTTTTTTTGCCAAAAAGCCCCGTTTTTGGATACGGATGTTCCAGAAAATTGCCAAAAATTAGCATTGTGAAATTCCTCACCCCCTTTCCTCCTCAAATTCTTCAATTTTGACTTTTTTCCCCAACACTAACCCTAACCCTAAAACCCTAACCCTAACCCTAAAACCCTAACCCTAACCCTAATCCTAACCCTAAAACCCTAATCCTAACCCTAACCCTAAAACCCTAATACCCTAACCCTAACACTGTAACCGTAACTACAGAAATGTTTTGAAATTTTTGTCCGAATCATAATGTCCATATTTTTCCGCATGTTTAGAAAAAGAAAATTCTTAAAAAAAAATTTTGGGAAACTTTTTTCAGAATCATAATCTCTGTATTTTTCCACATATTTTGAAAAAAAAAAAATTATGAAAAAAAGTAGAAAATGAAGGAAATGGGGGTGGGGGTGGGGGTGGTAATTTCAAAATGCCGATTTTTGCCAATTTTTTTGCAGATTCGTATTCCCCGTAGCTGAGAAGGGTTGTGTTGAAAAAAAAAAGGAGTGATTTTTTTGGTGGGGACGGGTGGAAGTCTTGCCATTTTTTACATTTGGTTCCTTATCTGTTTACTTGAAATTCCACTGTGAGCTCGTGTTTACCAACCAGATGAATGCCTTCCATCAATCATTTACCATATCTTGAATATCTTACATCAATGCATTAAAGCTTTCACATCTAGCATCTGATTTGATAGAAGCTTGTAGAAGCTTTGACCAACTTTTGGAATTCAATATTTCTACTACTCATAAGGTGGGAAGCTGGCAGAATTATTACTGTGCTAGACAAAATGCTTAGCAGCGTTTCATCAAGGTGTCTTGGGGGGAAAAAAAATGGAGACCACCTCCCCCTGTGGGATGAAGTTAAAATAATAGACAGAGAACGTCACTGGAAAATACAAAAACTAAGAGAAGCAGCACATATGCTAGGACACAACAACCTCCTAAGCAGACCGAATGCAGATATGAATAGCATATGGGAACCAGTATTAAGGAAGGATAGGAAAATATTAGATTTATAAGCCCTAAAATTCACTCCATAATTGCCCATGGGCATATAACATAGTGGTTCAATTCCAGGCAGTGACCTGAATAATAATAATAATAATAATAATAATAATAATAATAATAATAATAATAATAATAAACAAAGACCTGGAAATAGAGGTAACTCGAATGTGGAATCTAAAAACAGAAACAATTCCTATCATAGTAGGTGCCTTAGGTATAATAAAAAAATATTCAAACAAATACATAACAAAAACACCAGGACTTACAAATATATATAACATACAGAAAATTGCACTACTGGGCACTGCACACATCCTACGCAAAACACTTTTAATGCAGTAACCATAAGAGCATCACAGCAAACCACAGCACATACCCAAGGCACACAGAGCTGCACTTGGTAGTGAAGTGAAAGCACGTTATAAAAATAAAACTACTGAACAATAATAATAATAACATCAAAAAATACCTTAGGAATGAGAACCCAGGTTCGAAATTTCCCCAAGACACCTGAAGAAGGTTTATCAGCCGAAGCATTGTGTTAACAACAAAGATGAGGACAAATATCCGTCAAATGTAAATAGGAGTGGCTGTGTGGTAAGTAGCTTGCCTACCAACCACATGGTTCCGGGTTCATTCCCACTGCGTGGCCCCTTGGGCCGACCAAAGCCTTGTAAGTGGATTTGGTAGATGGAAACTGAAAGAAGCCTGTCGTATATATGTAATGTAAATAATGTACATAATTCCTCATTAAATATAGAACTGTAGCATTTCATCTGTCTTTATGTTCTGAATGCAAACACTTCTGGTGTTGACTTTGCCTTCATCCTTTTGGGGGTCGATAAAATAAGTACCAACTGAGCAGTGGGGTTGATGTTATTGACCTCCTCCCTCCCACAAAATTGCTGAGTTTGTGCCAAAATGGTGAAGCCAAATATTTCTACTACTCTACTCATGGAACACTTATAAAATTATTCAAAAAACACCTCAGCTTTGAGAAACATTTTTTCATACTCAGAGTTGTTGAAGCATGGAATAAATTATCTACATCAGTTATTAGTTGTCAAGACTCTGCCTCCTTCAAATATTCTGTGCTCCCCAAAATTCACCGGAACTTCTGACATACTTATACACCCTTCCCTTTTTATGGCTTTTTTACTGTTCACTTTTCTGTCGCTTTTTGTGTTTTATTGTATGTATTATGTATGTACTTTTGCCCATCATTGTTATCTTTCTTCACTTGACTTATTGCTGCTTTCTGTCCCCTTTTTTTTGCCTTTTTCATATTGCACCTGACCTTCTGTAGCTTTTGCTTGCCTTAATTGCACAGAATTAAGTTCCTACCAAAACTATTTCTAGATATTGTACAACACCATATTTCAATTTAAAAAAAAAATTTTTTTTAAAGATATAGTATGATCAGTGCAAAAAGGGATCAAAATCTAAGCTCAATGAATTTGTGGGGCATTTTCTTTCTATTACCTACTCCTTTATTACAGGTCAGAATGACCAATGGGGCAGAACAACAAAGTAACCATATCACTGTCATGACTGTCACTGCCACTACAGCCATCAAAACCACCACCACCGCCGCCACTGCAGCCGCCACCACCGCTACCACCACCGCTACCACCACCACCGCCGCCACCGCCGCCGCCACCACTGCCACCGCCACCACTGCCGCCACCACCACCACCAATCAAGAATGAATGTAGCAACTCTAGCTAAATCAAAGTGCTAATTTTTTTTGAGAACCTCCTCTCTGCATATCTAGATGACCTTTGACATTACATATTCCAAAATATAATAATTTAATAAAAACTCAGCCTATGTATTAATATTTTTTATTTTTAGTCTTGTTGGTTGTATGTTGTTTGCAAAGTCTTGAAAGGAGAATAGTTTTATTTTATTTTTATTTATTTATTTATTTCCTGATAGCAATTGAATTATGTTAATTAATTCTTAAAACCTTCAGTTTTGCTTCAGGACAAAAATAACAACAACAGCAAAAAAACAACTACATGTCACGTATATACCTGATTTGGTTATAGATTAATTCACATTATCTCCTTCTCAACAAATTGTTGACGCATCTATACAACCTATTTCTATGAAATGATTGGGCTGATAATGTTACTTACCGGCGTCAAAGAAGAAAAGAAAAATAACCACGCAAACGAAAACAAAAAGATACAAAGAAAAACTTAATAATAATATACCCCTTAGTAATCTAACTACCTTAGAGTTTTGGGGGAAGTTTTTATGAAGGAGACAAGGAAGGGCAATGCTTGCATAAATTAATCATTACTGGTTTGGTCCAGTTTAAATCAGTGATTTACTTCCATTGAAGCAACAAGTAGGAAATGTTGGCGACACACAATAGGACTGATGGCTGCAATCGAAACAGTAAGTATAAAAAAAAATTATGCATCCTATTCTGCATTTCACAAAACACTGCAATAATAATAATAATAATAATAATAATAATAATAATAATCCTTTCTACTATAGGCAAAAGGCCTGAAATTCTGGGGGAGGAGACTAGTTGATTACATCGACCCCAGTGTTTCAATGGTACTTAATTTATTAACACCTGAAAGGGATGAAAAGCAAAATCGACCTTAACTGAATTTAGACCCAGAACGAGCAGACAAATGAAATGCCGCTAAGCATTTTGTCCAGCATGCTAATAATTCAGCCAGCTCACCACCTTAATAATAATAATCCTTTCTACTAAAGGGACAAGGCCAGAAATTTCGGAGGAGGGGGCTAGTCAGTCACATCGACCCCAGTATTCAACTAGTACTTAATTTATCAACCCTGAAAGGAGGAAAGGCAAAGTCGACCTCAGCAGAATTTGATCTCAGAACATAGTGACGGGTGAAATACCACTAAGCATTTTGCCTAGTGTGCTAACAATTCTGCCAGCTCACCACCTTAATAATAATAATAATAATAATAATAATAATAAGACCAGATATAGTTGTCAAAGATCATGAAGAAAAAAAATGCTTTCTAATTGATGTATCAATACCAGCAGATGACAACGTTTCTCTAAAAGAAATGGAAAAACTTTCAAAATACAAAGACCTGGAAATAGAGATAACTCGAATGTGGAATCTAAAAACAGAAACAATTCCTATCATAGTAGGTGCCTTAGGTATAATAAAAAAATATTCAGACAAATACATAACAAAAATAGCAGGACTTACAAATATATATAACATACAG
>NC_068987.1:49746002-49747457 GCF_001194135.2 Octopus bimaculoides | reverse complement strand
AATAATAATAATAATAATAATAATAATAATAATAATAATAATAAGAAGAAGAAGAAGAAGAAGAAGAAGAAGAAGAAGAAGAAGAAGAAGAAGAAGAAGAAGAAGTAGAAGAAGAAGAATCCTTTCTACTATTGGTACAAGGCCTGAAATTTTGGTGGAGGGGGCTAGTTGATTACATCAACTCCAGTGCTCAATTGCTACTTATTTTATCAACCCCGAAAGGATGAAAGGCAAAGTCAACCTTGGTGGAATTTGAATTCAGAACATAAAGACAGACGAAATGCTGCTAGACATTTTTCCCGGCATGCTAATGATTCTGACAGCTTGCTACCTTCAAAAAAATAATAATAATAATAATGATTCTTTCTATTTTAGACACAAGGCCTAAAATTTTGAGGGGAGGGTCTATTTGATCATATAAATCCCAGTACTTGACTTGTACTTAATGTATTGACCCTTAAAGGACAAGAGGCAAAGTTGACCATAGCAGTATTTGAAATCAGAGCAAAAAGCTGGAAGAGATACTGCTGAGCAGTTACCCAGTGTGCAAATGATTCTGCCATTTCACTATTTTTTTCCTTTCTGTTATAGAGCACAGACCTGAAATTCTTTGGGAGCAAGATAGTCAATTACATTAACTCCACCAACTGATACTTATTTTATCAACACTGAAAGAGTGAAAGGAAAAGTCGCTGATGGTAGTATTTGAACTCAGAATGTAAAGAGCTGGAAAAAATGTTGTTACGCATTATGTGCTAATGATTCTGCCAGCTTGCCACCTTAATAATAATAATAATCCTTTCTGCTATAGGCACAAGGCCTGAAATGTTTGGGGTGAGGGCTAGAGTCAATTATATCAACCCTAGTGCTCAACTGGTACTTATTTCATTAACTCTGAAAGGATGTAAGACAAAGCTGACTTGGGTGGAATTTGAACCCAGAATGTACAGACAGATGAAATGCTGCTAAAT
This sequence comes from Octopus bimaculoides, assembly GCF_001194135.2. Lineage (NCBI taxonomy): Eukaryota > Metazoa > Mollusca > Cephalopoda > Octopoda > Octopodidae > Octopus > Octopus bimaculoides. Next base: position 49,746,486 of record NC_068987.1, on the reverse strand, counting down.
AATATTTTGAGTGTGTAGGTGGGAGGGGTTGTTTGTTCATACCACTGAAGCCCTACCAATCCCCCCAATATTTGATAGTTTATTTTGTTGATATCAAAAGGATGAAACGCAAATTTGACTTTAGCAGATTTGAATTCAGAATGCAAAGACTCCACCAGACAAATACCTCAAGGTATTTTCCTAATGCTCCAAAAACTTCTTCCTGGCCACAGTCCTAATAACAATCGTAATGATGATGATGATGATAATTACATATCTAAATTCATGAAATCAATTATTGCTAGAATAGTTTAGAGTTTTCAGAGTATCAAAATTAATGCTTTGTTCCCTGTACTCTGCATTATGTTTCAAATCAATATCCTATTTAAAAATGCTAAATATGATACACACACACACACACACACACACACACATGTATATGGTATAATATATATAATGTATGCATATATATATATATATATATATATATATATATATATATATA
>NC_068987.1:49742087-49743652 GCF_001194135.2 Octopus bimaculoides | reverse complement strand
ACAGTACACAAATTTTTGATTCCAGAACATATTTAATAAGTGTGTCCCAATACAATGAACTCATACTTTGAATGCTTAAAATTCTTAAAAAATGAAACCAAACTTCCACACCACATTCAGTTGTATCACTTATACTTATTTTACGAATCATAATATTTATTGCTGATTTACAGTTCATACAACATTTTCATGAAACTAATTGAGCCATCGAATTTAGAAATATTTTACAGGTTTCATTGTTTATGTTCGATTACTTTGAATATTGATTTTTTGTGTGTTCAATTTCTAATTTTTGCAGACAATATCACTTTTATACTTTATTTGACACATGAGTAGAACTTATGTCTGGAAACCTTGTGACATACTTAGGCTGTTGACAAAAATCGATAATAAGGCCCCTCCAATGGATCCTTCTACTACATATTACTAATACTTTATTTAAACAACCTAAGAGAAATAACCCATATCACCTGCAGTTTTTAGTGAAACGATCAGTATTTGATTCCCACGATCAGCCGACCTAATTCTGCATTTCACTACTCAGTTTTGAACTGCTAAACATTATTATTGCACTTCCTTGATTTGAATCTTAAACCTTAAAGACTTCATTCATACATTTCTATACATACATACTTTTTTTAATGCCCATTACTCTGATAATTCTGAATTTTTACAGTTACACTTTTTCCATGACAGTAGATGAATTTTTTATTCCACAACATATTTGTAGAGACTTCATGCAGGCGTAGCATGGATTCGATCTTCAATTGCCAAATTTTACTTAACACTTCAACAGCGCTTTTCTCATGGTAAAACAATAGTTTTTCTGTGAATGACAGCAGTTATACATTTCCCAGATGCCTTCGCTAAGCAGAATAATGTCTTTGCCACTTGACCCTTCTAACCTCTTCTAGGCCACCAGGAGCTGGAATAGAGATAAGACTTCCAACGAAATCCTTTGTTCTCAACAATATGTCTATCCTGGCTGCTTTTTTCTTAACTTGACATTGCATTTTTATGATCTGAAAATAAACAGAAATTAACTAAAATTAACTAGAAAAAAAAACAAAAAAACAATATAGATTCCAAAATGATTCAAAAATACAATTCTTAAAAAAAAAATAGATTCCAAAATTTAAAAACGCAATAAATTCCAAAATTTGAAACAACGGTGGAACTTAGTTGCCAACCCAATATATATATATGTATATATATATATAAATATATATATTTATTTATATTATAAATATATATATGATATTATATATATATTTATATTATTATGTAATTGAACACCAAGCATCTTTTTCCAAGTAAGTTTATACATACATATACATATATATATATATATATATATATATATATTGGACACTAAACTCGGCTTGTGAAGACCTGTTGGGACAAGCGAAAGCGAAATCATGATGGCACCTGTACCAGTGGAGCGCTAACAGCACTGTCCAAGCGTGATCGTTGCCAGAGCAGCTGTCTGGCTTCCGTGCTGGTGGCACGTAAATAGCACCATTTGAGCGTGATCGTTACCAGTGATATATATATATATTTATATA
>NC_068987.1:49736083-49742077 GCF_001194135.2 Octopus bimaculoides | reverse complement strand
TATATATATATATATATATATATATATATATGCATTCAGTTAAATGGTTTATTGATGTGTTTTGTTTCTGTTTTTTTTTTTCCCTGATGTGATGATTGCATTGTTTTACAACAATTTTTTCCCTCTGGAATAATATCAATGTTTTCTTTGAAACTTATGTTGGAAGTATTAAGATTTGAATAACACTTGCATTTAACTCCATTTCTTAATTCATCTATACACACACACACACACATATATATATATATATATATATATACAAACATACATACACATTGATAGATAGATAGATGCATGCATGTATATATCCTTTAGCAGATGGATTTTTGCTATGTAATAATGTAGGTACAGCATTTGAAATCACAACTAATCCCACTTTCCCTGAATTCTGCATTATTCTATTGTTACAACAGATTAAATATGAACAATAAAAAAACCAATAACCTATCTGCTAGGAAAAACATTATTAATGTATATTATGTCATTTAAAAAAAACTAATTTGATTTCCATTTTTTTTCTCTCTTTATTTCAAACAGAAATATCAATATGTGTCTTGGAGTTCTAAAATCAAGAAAACTTGCAGAAAATCTTCCATACCAATTCTGATAGAAATCAACAGATATTTTGAATACGCCTAAATACATTTTTGCTTTATCAAAAATGCTACAGAATGATCTTAACATCACTGAAACTTTAGATGTTAATGCATTATGGGAAAGGCAAGACACAATGGCTGTCTTTTCTGTCTTGATCATGGTTGTTATATTGTTTGGAAATGGAACTGTGGTAATATCTATTATAAGATACCAACACCTACGCACTCCTACAAATCACTTTGTTTTAACATTGGCATTAACTGACATCATGCTGGCTTTATCTCTGCCTTACCACACAGTGTCCTACGTACATCCATTCTTAACAAAGCAAAAATATGCTTGCCTCTGGCGCTATATCTCCTACTTGCTTCCTTGTGGTACATCACAGACACATGTGTTGGCTATCACACTGGATCGATATTTATCTGTGGTTCATCCCCTCCATTACAGTTCACTAATGTCTACCAAAAAAGTTTTTATCATTTCTGGATTGCTTTGGCTTTACAGTTCTGCTCTTGGATTTGTGCCAATTTACTGGAATTACTGGGATGGTCACAGTGCCTGCAATCTTAACATTGTATTTCCTGTTGGTTATATGATTATTTTAGTTGTGCAGTTTTTTTTCATCAGCATCATTGTTATAATCCTTTATTTAAAAGTATTTGCAATTGCTAAGAGAATACAGAAAGGCATTATGAAACCTGATAATGGCATTACTCCTGGCCCAACTAGGAAAAAATTCAAGAATTCAAGATCACTTCTTTTGTATGGAATAGTGGTTTGCCTTTTCTGCTTTTTATGGACACCGTTTTTCACGGTTGTTTTAATACAAATGTTGTGGTTTAACAATAATGCTCTCCTGATATTTGGTAGAGGATTCACATTATTGGGACTTACAACTTCTATAACTAACCCTGTAACTTATGTCTTTTTGAACAAAGGTTTTCATAAAGCATACCGAGACATGTTTCATCTGAAGAAAAGAAATATATTTGTTAAGAAGCAGCAAAGCTTACCTCATGCAGACTTCATAAAAATATCTACATACAATGGAAATTTGCAGTAACACATTATATATGGTTTGCTGATATAGAAAAAAACACACCTCTGTTAATTATATTGTGCTTTTTTCTGACTAATGAACAACTTATAATATACACCCACCCAGACATTTATATCTATCTATATGACTTTGCCAGTACTGTGATAGAAATTGATGATAAAGATGTCATCAAATCCTAAGAACTCAAACAAATACTCACACTTTTCAAAAGAAACTCATTCAGAATCATCAAGACAACCAGCTCTCGACACACAACAGAAGAAAACTGAAGAAGTCCTAGAAAAAGCAATGAAGTTCAGAAAATATTGGGTTTCACAAAAGAAATAATGCAGGATTGATATATATATATATATATATACACACACACATATACATATATATTTATAAAAGTTGCTGTATTGTGAATTTGAGAAACTTGCATAAAGAAAAATGAAAAAAAAATACGATAGTGATGAAGATGATCAGAAAATCTGATGAGGAAAAAGAAATTTATATATTTATGAAATATAAAGATCTGAAAACATTTCTATTACATACATCCTTGTAATTAAAATGCTCAGTTTGTATAAGTTTTTCACCCTTTTGCTTGATACCAAACAGACTGGGGAATACCCTCTAGTTTTCTTTAATTTTTTCTTCTTCATTCCTTTACATTTCACCTCTCATATATGTTTTCAATTCAACCATTAATTCATCAATTAATCCACATCCATTCAAGTTATTAATCCTATCTACCAAATGATGTACAAAAAAAAAAATGTAAATAAAATTAAAAAAAGAACATCAGTGAGTACTAACAAAGCCTCTGAGTGTATTTATTTAAAGTAGTACTTCGTTAGTTATGACAACGAGGGTTCCAGTTGATCCAATCAATGGAATAGCCTGCTTGTGAAATTAAAGTGCAAGTGGCTGAGCACTCCAGACACATACACCCTTAACATAGTTCTCAGGGAGATTCAGCGTTACAAAGCTAGTCCTTTGAATTACAAGTACTACTCATTTTTACCAGCTGAGTGAACTGGAGCAATGTGAAGTAAAGTATTTTACTCAAAGGACACAACATACCACTGGTTTTCTAACTCATGTCTTTATGATTGTGTGTCAAATACCCTAACCAATTAGCCACATGCCTTCAAGTGTATTTATCATCTGGTAAATTAACCTCTTCGTAAGTGAATGATCTCTAGTATGGACTTCAGTGTAGCAGGTAAATACATAGTCGTCATCATCATCGTCGTCATTTAACGTTGAACGATTTGACTGAGGACTGGTGGACCAGGAGGCGACACTAGGCTCCAATCTGATTTGGCAGAGTTTCTACAGCTGGATGCCCTTCCTAACGCCAACCACTCCGAGAGTGTAGTGGGTGCTTTTATGTGCCAACGGCACGAGGGCTAGTCAGGCGGTACTGGCAACGGCCACGCTCGAAATGGTGTATTTTACGTGCTACCTACACAGGAGCCAGTCCATCGGCACTGGCAATGATCTTGCTCGAATGTCCCTTTACGTGCCACTGGCACAAGTGCCAGGGAGGCGACGTTGGTAATGATCAACGGCCATGCTTGAAATGGTGTATTTTACGTGTCACCTGCATAGGGGCCAGTCCATCGGCACTGGCAACGATCTCGCTCAAATGTCTATTCACGTGCCACTGGCACAATTGCCAGGAAGGAGACGTTGATAATGATCACGCTGGTGCTATTTACGTGCCACCAGCACAGAAGCCAGATAGCTGCTCTGGCAACGATCGCGCTCGGACAGTGCTCTTAATGCTCCACTGGTACAGGTGCCATCACAATTTCGCTTTCGCTTGCCCCAACAGGTCTTTGCAAGCCGAGTTTAGTGTTCCTACAAATTTAGTTCGATTCCGATTTCACTTGCCTCACCATGTCTTCGCAAGCGGAGTTTAGTGTCCAATGAAGGAATGTTATGCGTAAGTGGGCTGGTTACATCCCTGGCAGAGGCCTTGGATTTTGGTCTCACTTGGCTTGCAGGGTCTTCTCATGCACAACATATTTCCAAAGGTCACGGTCACAAGTCATTGCCTTGGTGAGACCTAATGTTCAGAGGCTGTGCTTCACCACCTCATCCCAGGTCTTCCTAGGCCTGCCTCTTCCACGGGTTCCCTCATCTGTTAGGGTGTGGCACTTTTTCACACAGCTATCCTCATCCATTCTCGCCACATGTCCATACCAGCGCAATCATCTCTCTTGCACACCACAACTGATGCTTCTTATGTTCAACTTTTCTCTCAAGATACTTACAGTCTGTCGGATATGCACACTGACATTACTCATCCATCGGAGCATACTGGCTTCATTCCTTGCGAGCTTACACATGTCCTCAGCAGTCATGGCCCATGTTTCACTGCCATGTAGCATGGCTGTTTGTACACATGCGTCATACAGTCTGCCTTTCACTCTGAGTGAGAGAGTGTATCATCAATATTAGTTTTGTCCAATTATGTTCTCATTTCAGTTCAATAGTGTTCAATACTGTCTACATTTACTGACAAATGCCAAGATAATAATAATCCTTTCCACTACTTAGGCACAAAGCCTGAAGTTGTGGGGATTTTATCAACCCCTGTATTTATTCTGTCCATCCTGAAAGGATGAAAAGCAGAAGTTGATCTTGACAGAATATGAATCCAAAATGTAAAGCCAGAAGAAACATTGCTAAGCATTTTGTCTGACATGCTCAATTCTATCAGCTCACAGTCCTAATATTCTACTATAATAATACTCTTGTGTTTTTCCCTGTCACATTGTCAGAACGAGAAAGGAAGGGGTGATGGCAAACTTGGTAGTGGGATGATGGAAATTCTATGGTGAAAAAAAAAAACTCAAACAGCATTTCTACTCTGTGTGAGTATGTGTGTGTGTATATAAGGAAAGTATGTGAACGTTTATATATGTGAACCAGTGTTCTTTCAGTAACAAATGATGATTGATGTCAAATCTCAAAATACAACCACTAAGATAACATTGAGAAGTGTATTAGTTTGAATTACCATCCATATTCTATCTTTTGTCCTTATTTATATATAAAATACTACAATTAGCCATCATTTTTGATGGCATGGGGCCAGCTAGTAATAATAATAAACCAGATAGATATTCTTACAAAACAGTGCAGACCCAAAATGCAGATTTTGCAACAAATTTGATGAATCAATAGACCATCTTGTTTTGGGGTGTCCTGCACTAACACCAAAGGAATATAAAAATTGCCACAATAGGGTAGGGTAGAACAATATTTGCATTGGAAAATATATAAGCAAGGGAATCTGACAAGCTCATAAAATATAAGGACCTCAAATTTGAGATTCAAAAGAGGTGGCATCTTAAAGTGAAAATTGTCCCTATTACTGTAGGATGTCAGAAACATCTAAATAGCATCCTAAGAAATCCAAAAGATTGTGCTGACAAATACTGCCCACATCCTTGGGAAAACCCTATCAAATTAAATGTTATGTTGTATCGTATGAATGTTTTCTGTACTGCCTCCACCATCACCCATTTTCAATTATGTCTAAACATCTTTGAACCGTCTCATGTGCTAGGTCACTGGGTGTGACCCAGCAAGTGATTGTATCAAGCACATAGATTAAATGCAAAATATTATCATTATCATTTAACGTCCATGTTTCATGCTGGCATGAATTGAACAGCTTGACAGGATCCAATGGACCTAATGACAGCACCATGCTCCAATGATTGCTTTTGTATGGTTTCTATGGCTTGACGCCTGCCTAACACTAACCACTTTACATAATGTACTTGGTGCTTTTTTTTGTATCACCCACACATTAACATATACTATGATACTTTTGCATTTCAGTAGTAATAACTAGCAGATTATCAGAGATAAAGTTAATAGATTTATGTCAAATAGCTTTAATATTGTTTGTAAAGAAAGGAATAAAAAAGCTTTAAAAGGTAAATATAATTCAAACAAAATATCATCATCGTTTAAAGTCCGCTTTCCATGCTAGCATGGGTTGGACGATTTGACTGAGGACTGGTGAAACCGGATGGCAACACCAGGCTCCAATCTAATTTGGCAGAGTTTCTACAGCTGGATGCCATTCCTAACACCAACCACTCACAGAGTGTAGTGGGTGCTTTTACGTGTCACCCGCACGAAGGCCTTTCAGGCAGTACTGGCAACGGCCACGCTCAAAATGGTGTTTTTTATGTGCCACCCGCACAAGAGCCAGTCCAGGGGCACTGGCAACGACCTCGCTCGAAAATCCTACGAAGGCCAGTCAGGCGGTACTGGCAACGGCCACACTCAAAATGGTGTATTTTATGTGCCACCCGCACAAGAGC
>NC_068987.1:49730375-49735769 GCF_001194135.2 Octopus bimaculoides | reverse complement strand
GTTAACAGTGTTTATTGCACCTGAACATCTGCCACATACAAAAAATAACTGCCTAGTTAACCTGCCTTTGATATTGCTGCACCTCTTATGTGTCCATAGCTTGCACCGGGTACATCTTATAGAGTTACTACCTACTCATTTTCTACATACTGAGCAGGGCCATCTACCTGAAGGGGTTTGTGTTTTATCTACCTTCCTACTTATTAGGATTTTGGTTTTAGCTAGGTTGACTCTAAGGCCCTTCGATTCTAGTCCTTGCTTCCACACCTGAAACTTCTCCTCTAGTTCTGATAGTGACTCCGCAATTAGTGCAAGGTCATCAGCATAGAGGAGCTCCCAGGGGAAGAGAATGTTAAATAGCCAAATCCATCTAAGTATGCCATCTTTCTGTGGATGTACATTGACGATGATAAGCAATCATTTAAATTGAAATACAGGACCAGAAAATTTAATTATTTGATTAATGAATATGTAAGTTAGCTTTCAGTATTTAGTTATACCTAGATTTGAAGCAGTTCAATAACAACAACAAGAATCTATTTTAAATAACTTTATTAAAAACACTCTAAAAATGAAATAAAACAAAGAGCATAAAATAGTTCTTATATTTTATTTGTTTTCTAATACTTTTAAATTTGGAAAAAATAAAAGAAGCCTAAGAATTACAGACATTTCCTGCAAGTTTTCAGCGTAATCGTTTACCGGTGCCTTGTATTTCTTGTCTTCTTTCCCAGATTATGCGATGTTTCTGTTTCATGTAGGCATCAACAACAGAAGCTGCAGCTCCAAGTTCACCATCTGTTGGAGTACAACATATGTGATTATATATTAACTCAAAATTCAACAACAAATAATTTAAACCTTTTTAATACTAACTTGCTCAGAACCACTCTGGTTGTATGATAAAAAATTGCTGTTTTGAAGTGATCTAAATTAAAACCTTCTATCAAAATTCCATGTTAATTTATGTTCCAAACACCAGTTTAATAACGACAAATTTATTTTACTAAATACTTCATTATTTTCAAAATTAACTGTAACAAAAGGGTTAAATTCATTCTGGTTAGGATCTTCAGACATAATATGAATATGAAAAAATAATATGTAATTAATTAATAATAATTATGCAATAAGAAGAAATCAATAGTTCAATGACTAAAATTGGATAAACTAATCTTGGTAACTATGGGCACAACTCCAGGCATGTCTACATTTCATTAGACCTTCTCCATATTTGCCAGACTATTGATCATAGATTCACTATATTTATTTGTTTTTATGTCTGTTTTCTAGTTGAATATATTATTGAGGTACTGTTTTACAGCCTGGTGCCCTTCCTGTCACTAACCTTTACTCGTTTTTCACATAAGGTATCTCATTCTATAAAAGTCTTCAAAGAAACAAAACCAGTAGACAATTTCTTGATAGGGGAAATAATAATTATATTCACTGCTTGTAGCTCAGTGATATTCAAAGAAGCACAAATGTAAACACATACAGACGCATGCAAGTGTACTAGCACAAACACACATAACAGGCTTCTTTCATTTTCTATCTAATCAAATCCACTCAAAAGTGGTTGACCTGGGCTATAGTCAAAGTCACTGACCCAAATGCTTCACAGTGGACTTGTAACCACATTGTTGCAAAGTGAAATTCTCAACCCCACTGCTATGTCAGTACTACTTTCAACAAATAATTTTAACATTGATGTACAATAATGTAGAGACAGTACCAAACCATTTCATGTAGCAACAATTTTGAGATTATAATTTTTATACAAGGCTGCTTTTTTCATGTCACCAGCATAAATGAGGTTGTCATACAGCCTGCAAGACTAAGATCTCACTGACTGGGTGGGATCATAGTACAGAAGGAGGCAGCTTTATGCTATGGGATGAGGGATTGAAGTCTAAGAGGAGCTATAACAAAACAGGTTTCTTGCTGTAGAAGAGCTACACAGCTACTCACATTATAGAAGAGAGGGTTTTGGTTAGGGTAGAGCAGGAAATAAATAAATATAGTAGTGATGAGGTATATGAGAGCACCCTCAATATATAAAGTGGGTGGATAGAGGCTGCAAAAATGTACAAGAGGGTGAGAGATGGTTGAAGATGGAGAATTAGTTAGTGGGTGATGAGGGATGATAAGTAAAGAAGTTAAGAAAGAGTAGGCGACAACAGTAGAAAGTGGGCAGAGTTTTTTGGGGGGGTAACCAATGACACACACAACACATTCAGTTCATTATCAATCACTACACATATCAATAAATGCTTCATATAATATATCTTTCAAACCAAAAAGAAATACTTTTGTGGCCACTATGTAAGCAGTCATTTGAAATATTTTCACTGCCATTAAACATTAGAAATTATGCTAACACTATTTCAAGCTCTATATTATGATGTAGGATGGCTGTGGCATTAAGAAATCATGTTGTTTTGGATTTGGTCCCACTGTATGGTATCTTGGGCAAGTGTCTTTGACAATAGCCCAAGGCCAACCTAAGTCATATGAGTGAGTTTGGCCAAATGGAATTGAAAGACGCGCATCATATGTGTGTATACACACACATACAGACACATCATATATGTATGTGTGTGAGCATATGTATATGAGTTATTTCATAGTTCCTTGTGTCTACACATCTTTAGCTTGCTGGCTTATAAATGATGGCTTCACTAACAGTATCATTTGCTTGTACAAAAGCATGTCCAAGCTGGAAGAACATTACCCCATTTGGAAAATGTGTGGGTTGGTGACAGGGTTGGCTTCTAGCCATAGAAAACTATCACAACATACTCTCATTTGACCCTTGCAAGCATGAAAAAGTAGATGTTAAAACAATTATGATGATGATATATTATTTTTAAGTAGAACTTCTGCTACTAATAGTCAGCCAATTAATTATTTTCAGCTCAAAAACAAACTAAAAAGCAATTTCTGTATCAATAAGTAAAATGAAATAAATACCTATTGGACAGAAATAATTTGGTAATAGAAATTTAAACTTACATTTTATGAAATAGTTAGTAGTAGCATTTTCATAATCATCAGTAACCTTTTTGCATTTTTGTGGAGCATTAGCACCTTCATACATAATGCATTCCATCTTTCGTTTACGAAGAATCTTCAAGATATTTGAATCAACGCTCCTAAAAGTTAAAAATTTTTTTTAATAAAAACAAAAAAATTAAAGTATATACAGAGTTGATCATCTTTAAATTTTCAAGAGTATTGAAGTATTGTCTCTGAAGATAAACCTTGTAGAACTATATATAAGTTTTTAGAAAGGATTCTTGATATGGTCACAATATTTAAAGGATTTTCTTAAAATATAAAATTATTAATTATATTTAAAAAATCTTAGAAAGAGAAAAGAATAATACAAATCTTTTAGAAAGATTTCATATTGTGAAAGCTTGTTATAACTTTTTTCTTCCTTTAATTGGTAAATAGAGAAGATTTTGAATTTTCTATTTATGGAACATTTCTTGCAGATGAATCTTATTTGTTGTTCATGTACCCTCACCCAGTTTACTAATTTTGTTCCCGTTTGACCAATATAATTCTCCCTACCTTGTAGGCATGTATGCAGTAAATGATATTTTTTGTTTTGTAGTTCATATTTGCATTAACCTTCAATTTCTTTCCATTTTGGAACTTTTTGGTTTTGTCTTGTTCAATTATTTTACATACTTCCAAACAATAACAATGGAAGAACAGACCACAATAAGATGGTCAAACCAAAGAAAACAGTATAAGTATTAAAAACAAGTCAACATACAATGGAAGATGATATAACAATAATATTAGATATATTGACAATTGGAAACTCCCCTTCCAAAAAAAAAAAAAAAAAATAGGGTACAAATCACCGACAAAATAAAAACCCTTGTTTTAGGGAGGAGAAGTTACAAACAAAAAGGAAAACATTATTGACAAAGATTCAAGGAAATTCTGAACCAACTAACCCCCAAAATAATAAATTTATCACTACAAAAACCTCATGAAAAATGAAATAAAACTTTTGGAATAAACTGATACAACAAATCTTATGAAAGATACTAGGAATTTGTGGAAAATGTTAGCAGTTCTTCCAAAAGAATAATTATGCAAATCCATCACTTAGGTCTTCAAGTAATATTTCAAAATGGTAAACTGGAACACATCCCTGTTACTTTCTTCTGCTAGGCAGATGCACTTACAATACTACACAAAAGAAATATTTATCCATTTTAGTTAGAAAAAATACAAGAGTCTATATTTTGAAGAAGTTATCAAAGTACTTGATTTTCAATTAGAATTTCTTTTAAGATGAATGAAATAGGGGAACTGCAATCTTCAACTAGAGTACCATGGCAACAGATTGATGCTGACTGACAGCAGTATCTAAAGATGTTGTCGGATTTCCAGTTTTAACCTGTAATTGACTTGGAATATTGTTAAATAAAAATAATGAACAGAAATAAACACTTGGGGAATACATAATGTGTCTGAAAAGATCAACAAATTTCAACATTCCAGCACACTATATATAAAACAGACATTACGAACGAAGAGCAAAAAGTATTGGAATGTCAATGGAAACACTGCTCTAGAGTAATTGAAGAAGCTGACCAAGAAGAAGCCATTGTAAGAATGGACAAGACCCTGATACTGGGAAATGATCTTAGAACAAGTAAATGATCAGTATTTCTATAAAAAAAAAATAGAAACCTCTAATCTGCAGTATATTTTGATTAGCATTTCCTTCCCTTGTCTCAACTATACAAGAAATCATCATCATCACCATCTTCTAATGTCTATCTTCTATGCTGGAATGAGCTGGAGAGTTTGACAGGCTCTACTAATTCAGAGGAATGCATTGTGTTCCAACATCTGCTTTGGAATGGTTTCTAGAGCTGAATGCCTTTACAAATGTCATCCACTTAACAGAGAGTATTGGGTGTTTTAGTTTGTGGAACCAGCACTATTGAAGTTACCATGTAACTCACAAGATCCAGCTTGACTGAGTAGGATTGTAGAAGAGAGGGAGGTGGTTTTATGTTAGGTGTTAAAGTTAGGAATAACCTTAACTTGCTATAGAGTAAATATACATACTTCAGAATCTCTATGTGTCTAAATGATCTGTTACGAATAGCAGCCTATTCTCTTTTAAATTCAAACTCTACTACCTTAAAAATGGTACATTGGATATTGTGATCTTAGATACACTGTGTCTGAAAAAAGGAAAAAAAAAAGAAAAAGAGAGACATGGAGTGGTCACAGCTAAAAAAAGCCTTTGATCACGGGTTTCCTGAATCAAGGCTTAACAAGGGCCTAGATAACATCACACACACACACACACACACACACACACACACACACACACACACACACACACACACACAC
>NC_068987.1:49725738-49730218 GCF_001194135.2 Octopus bimaculoides | reverse complement strand
AAATGAAATGACATGTAAGGTAGGACAAAAGATGCTATCATTTTCTCTCTCTACATAACTCAGAACCTTCTAAATAACATACAAAACCCAGACAGCTTTAAAAGATGTTAAGCAACAGAAAAAAAAATTTTAACCTACCAGTCTCGTTTGAACTGTTGGTCAGCTTCAAACACACATGCTACGTCATCAAATTCACACTGGTCGATGGTTGGCACTCTTCTGAATTGACGGTGATAAAAATAGTGTTTATTCCTACTTTGAAGCGGCTCAACAATTTTTTCTAAATAAAAAAAAAAATAAGAAAAAAGAAAATTCAAAGTATCAAATGATGAGTATGATAAAATCCATGTTGTTGTTCATATTGCTTACTTGCAGGTCTGCTCATTATTTCTAGGAGGGTCATCGGGGGCAGAGTCCTCAGGCAACTCCTCCATAGGGTCTTATCAGAAACAACTGTCATTAGAATTTCAGGCTGGATTCCCAAGTGTGACCAACTAGGACTATAGATGTCATCCAACCATTTTGTTCTTGGTATACCCTTAGTTCTTTCAGTTTGAAGAATCCCTCTCGCTATTCTTTCCTGTGACATTCTAATCACATGCCCTCATTGAGTAAAAAAAAATATCATCACAGATCTTCCACCAATGAACCATCCTGCTTTTATATCCAAGTAAACTGTGTGTGTCATTTGTTTGTTTTAAAAATGATAGAGTGGAATGTGAGGGACAGCTTCTGTTTCAAGCAAGTCCAGTGACTGCATAAAAGTTCTCCCATAGTGGTGGCATGAATGGTGATGGTATTAAGAGAGATACAGATGGAAATATGTTCAGCAAGGAGATATTCAGAACATTTATTGATGGTCATACACTCCCAACAATTTTTAACTAATCCATTACTATTGTGTTCATTTAAGTAATACAATATCATCATTATTTTTTTATGTCCATTTTCTATGCTAGCACAGGTTGGTTGGGTCATTGCAGTTCAAGTTACTTCCCACTAGGAGCGACTGCTTTCGAAGTCAAGGTGTCTTGGTGTACATACATGTCATCTGGCTTGGTATTTATGGCTAGTATGGCTAGATGTTTTTCCAAATGTCAACCACTTTACATAGTATACTGGGTGCATTTTCTTATGGCACCAACACTTGAGAGGCTGAACAGTCATCTGTGAGACAGGACTAGAGGGACCTCATAACCATATACTTTCTCTGCTGATTTACCCAACCACCTTATAGTGTGAACAGTAAAGGGAAGAATGATGCCAGAAATGGATATTTGAAGAGGAGGAGAGAAAACCATGACATCTGAGGGATGAGAATAGGTGGGAAGGTGAATGGGTCAAGAGTATGATGAGAAGGCAGATATATTTAGGGGTATTGTTGGTAGGAAAGTAAGTGGTAATGGCTGAAGTGGTAAAGGTAAGGGTGAGTGGGTGAAAAGAGCAAGAGTATGATGGGGAAAAAAGAGGCTATTTGAGTGAAGTCATGGAGAATGGAATGATTGGTAACAGCAGAGTTGGATGATGAGATAAATGCAAGAGTAGGTGAAGGTTGGAAATAGAGGTCTTTCAGAAAAGAAAGTGTTGGATGGCAGCACAGAATGGTGAAGTTTGAGTATATTTAAAAGAGAGATGACTGATCTAGTATGACTTTCTATATATATAGGTGTGTGTGCTTTGTGATATCATGATAAGGGTGGTTAAAGTCTGAAGAATTATAGATCTTTTCTTCTACTGACCAAGAAGCAGTATGGTTTCAAGTTGATAAGCATTAATAACTTGCAACTGGTACTAAAATATCTTCTTCCATCTTAAAGTTTTATACAGAAGTTGAGATTTATTTCCATGTGATCACAATGATTTCAGGTTGCTTACTGTTGTCTATACAAGCATAATGAAGAACATGAATGTAGCACTGCAGGCAAACAAAACACCTTTAATTACATACTACACCTGCTTCTTACAGCACTGAGCTGCACAGAACTAGTAAGAGTTAGGCCACAGAACAGCACAACGCAGGTGAATGGATACAGACTATGGCATCACAATCAGGTTTACCACACGCTAAACTGCTAATCACAGACAATGGAAACAATTTAAAAACCATACAATTTTACAATAATGTATGGTTGCAAAGAGAAAAATAATCACCACTCAGTTGCTGCTACACAACTAACACATTCTCAGAAACCATACCTCAAGTAATAGTAAAATTTTGGTCAACAAATTTTTAGGTATTCAAATAATATTTCAAAATGTACACTGGAATACATCCCTGTTACTTTCTTTTGCTAGGCAGATGCACTTACAATACTACACAAAAGAAATATTTATCCATTTTAGTTAGAAAAAAATATAAGAGTCTATATTTTGAAGAAGTTATCAAAGTACTTGATTTTCTATTAGAATTTCTTTTAAGATGAATGAAATAGGGGAACTGCAATCTTCAACTAGAGTACCATGGCAACAGACTGATGCTGACAGACAGCAGTATCTAAAGATGTCGGATTTCCAGTTTTAACTTGTAATTGACTTGGAATATTGTTAAATAAAAATAAACTTTTAGGTTCTCCTCACCTTGGTTTGGAGGCTAAAACAGTGTTATCATTTGTCTGATAATAATAATAAAATCCATTGAGATTACTACTCCCTACTATTTTGAAGATGAATTTGAAAATGAACGAGATAGGGCCATGTTATTCAATCAGGTTTATCACAGAAACTAAAGGTGATATTGACAGATATATTCCAAAACTGCCAAAATTTGAATTATAAGGTTAATAAACCTCAAAAGAAAATTAAACTAGAGTCGCCTTACAAATTTAAGATAGGTCGTGCAGAGGTGTAACTGAATCAAAAAAATACTGACTGTAAGACCAAAATTACTAAGAAAATAAGTTTGTCCTTATAATTCCACCGTTTACTTTATTATCTTTAATCTTAACATTAATGACATGCATTAAAAAAATGCCTTGTTGGAAAATAGTATTGCAAAATGAAAAGAGAATAAATGTAGTTATTTAATAATAGTCTTTTTCTCATAACAAAATAAATCTAGTTTTAAAAACACGGATTAAAAAAAAAATACCTAACTCTTTCAACTTCAAGGGCAAAATCAAAGCAAAGGTATTTAAATAAAGTTAATGCTTGACAGTTAATATAAAACAGATTTAGTTATAAAGTGACAAAGCTTACCTCTAAAAGCAGTCACTGGTTTATCTATGATCTTAAAAATGCTGAAAACAAATTTATTATAAGGAAGATCACGGTCAATGTTGTCGTCTGCCACCATTTTGCCAACCCTGAACGACAAGGTTGTGAAACAATAAAGCGAACTAATAACATTATCAAGATTTTGAGCATTTATGTAATTTAAAACTAAGAAGCACTATAATTTTACATGTTAATTTTTAGTTACATTTTCACTGTATTTAACGAATTAATTAAAAATAAAAACAAACTTATTTGATACGAAAAAGTGTCTTTCAATTTGACTCTTAATTCTTGTTCACAAATAATTTTTATAGTTTAGAATCACATATTTTTTAGTTTTAACATATTCTTGAATAATTTTTATTATAAATACTATTGTGTACATTTTCAGTTAATAGAAATTATTTAAAATTTTAATCATAAATCAAACTCTCGTAGGGTTGTGAACTTCGCGCGCGCGCTACCTTCTACTATATAAATCACCACCCAGTCTTCCATATTCTTTTCTCTGCAGATCGCTTGCTGTGATGGTACGTAGTCTAGTCTCTGGTTGCTTCACTATAAAAATTATGTCGTCAGATTTATTAATACTACTTAAAACCCTTCAGTTTTTATGTTGAGCATATTTTTTTAATCATTTCAGTCTCATCGTAAATTTTCTGCCCCACGGCATGGCTCCAAGGGCTTTCTGCCCAAAAAAAGAAGTCAACGTCATAAGGGGAAAATCAAGGCATTTCCAAAAGATGATCCCAAAAAGCCCGTTCACTTAACCGCTTTTATGGGTTATAAGGCTGGGATGACTCATATCGTTCGCGAAGTTGACAGACCTGGCTCAAGTAAGTTATATTTTTAGTAATTAGTCGCATTTTAATTAATGTTATCTTGGTATGATGCCGTACGTGAAGATGGCGGACATTCTGCCACGTGCTGTCGGATGGTTTTACAGTAAAAACTTCACTTTTTTTTACTTAAGTTCATTAAGTGTTCATAATTTCTTATTTAAATTCTTTTCGCGCAGCATGTAAATTTTTTTTTTTTTTTCCCCTTTTGACAATTAAAAAAAATTTAGTTGAAAATATAAACGATTGTCCTTACGTTAGAAATGAAATACAGACAAAAAAACTGAACGGGGGGAGGTGCAGTTTCGCACTTCTTGAAAAACGCAATTTTTCGAAAACAAAATTAACTTTTAGATGTCGATTACGAATATGCAAGGAAAAAAAAAATTAACCCCCTACCCTACCATGCAGTTTCGCACCTGTCCTTG
>NC_068987.1:49717256-49725660 GCF_001194135.2 Octopus bimaculoides | reverse complement strand
GAAAATATTTTTCGGATCCCTGTTTTAGATGTCGGAAATTACGAATATGCAAAAAATCTCATAAAATGGTGTATTTTATTATACTCATCATTTGATGCTTTGAATTTTCTTTTTCCTTATTTTTTACATAGAATTATTTCAAAAATTTACATTAAATTATTTCATTGTTTTTTGTATTTAATTTCGATTTGCATATGTTCGTAAATTCGTTATGATCTCTTTAAAGTAAATAAAATCAAAACTTTTGTTTGCTTATTCCGTTATCTCTGACATCAAAAGCGGAGGAATCCGGTGCAAAACTGCATTAGCCCTAAAGTTGGATTTGCTGTGTGAGGGGTGGTATTTAAAAAAAATGAAATTTTAGTGTTTAAACCAGTTTTTAATATTATACCCACTCATTTTAGCAATCGATACTAATTCGTAACTCACTATCTAGTTTCGGTGATCAATTAAAATAATTTGACATTTCAGAGGTGAATAAGAAAGAAGTATTGGAAGGTGTCACCATTATTGAATGTCCACCTGTAGTCTGTATTGGAATTACTGGCTACATCGATACTCCACGTGGTCCACGTGCTTTCAAGTCTATTTTTGCTGAACATCTTGGAGAAGAGTGCAGGCGTCGTTTCTATAAGAACTGGTAAGTAAAGTTCATTATATTTTAGGTTATCCTTCAGTATGGGATTTTTTAAAAGTAAAGAAAAATTGAAGAGAAGTTAAATGTTTTTTGTCGCTGGCGGAGATTCCGAATCTGCATTTGTAAATTTAAATCCACCCCTCCCCCATTTCTTAAATATTCATTTAAAAAAAAATTTGGGGGCAAAATACGTAGAAAAATAGGGAGATTATGATTCTGAAAAAAAAAATTGTAAAGTCTCAATTTTTCACCCCACCCCCACCCCCCTTCGCCCTGCGACAAAAAGTGAAATTAAAGTGTTTTCTCTACCAATGTTTCACGCATGCATAGAATTATAAAATAGCAGACGCAAAAAGTATATAAACAGAAAACCTGACATGCTACAAACACGTTTTCAAAATTTTAATACGAGTTACTAAACTAGCCCCAACCGGAAATCTGACAAGCGAAACCGAGGATCAACTTTTTAAATACGAATTACCAAAAGAGAATTTTTTTAATGACATTTTGTTGTGTGCAAGAAATCTAATTTTTACATACCTCTCTTAATTCCAAAAGACCCTCAACCATATGTTCTGCATGACGCAGTAGAGAAAACACTTTAATTTCACTTGTCAGATGTCGGAGGGGACGGTTGGGTTTTTTTTTAATCGAAATTTTACAGAACTTTTTTTCAGGTTTCGTATTTTTTTTTTTACGTATTTCGCCAAAAAGTTTTGAAAGAAAATTTAGGTGGGAGGAAGGAGGATTTAAATTTTGAAATGCAGATTCGGAATCGCCGCCCTCGGTATACTGTGTTCCTGTGAAAAAGAAAACAAAAAATCGCAATGGGGGTACGGTCCATGATCTTTAGCTCGGCCGACACTGGAGAAAGCAACCAATGTTTCGTGTAGCTTCATTTTCAAGAGCAAGCTTCATGAATTTTTTGTGATGCGATAGATTGAATGTTTTCACCAGAGAAAGACATTTGTTCACTTTTTGGTTATGTGTACGTTGACTTAACTCCCCTTGTTATTTTCCCTTTAATTTTTTACATTTTTTAAATCTCCCATAAAGGATTACTTATTTTATCTGACATGCATGTCTTAAATTGTGCTGACTGTTTCTCTTGTAGGACTATACCGCATAAATGCATAGCAAGTCTGCAGATAAGCAATGGTATAGTTCCTCTCATCTGGTCTTTGAAGTCAATGCTAGTTACTTAATTGTTTGGCACAAAGGTTGTGTGAACTGTCCTTACGTATTTAGCATTTACTTTGCGGCTGGCTTGACTGAGCTGAGTTGCTTGATGTAACGAGTCTCCGCTCACTGTTCTTACGTGATGAGGCTTGCTACTTATTACCATCCTACTTTAAAGGTCTCGCTCTAAGAGGAAGGCATATACCAAATACGCCAAGAAGTACCAAGATGCAGCTGGCAAGAAGAGTATTGAAAAGGATTATCAAAAGCTGATCCGTTATTGCAACACCATTAGGATTATCGTCCATACTCAGGTGAGTTCACAAAATATCAATTTTAACAGTTTGATAACTGAAAGCTAATATGTACTTGAAATTCTTCATCCTAGATATTAAAGTCTAAACTAAAATCCTACATAAAAAAAAATTTCATTTTAATTTTAAAACTAGCTTAATTACAAAAGTAATTTTACATTGGAAAGTTATTTGAAACGAGTCAACTATGGTATGGTTAAATGTTTCACATTTGCTTAGAACTAGAAATTTTCTACATTTTAGATTCGCCAACTCAGGAAGCGTACCAAGAAGGCACATATTTGTGAAATTCAGCTGAATGGTGGCACCACTGAAGATAAGGTGAAGTGGGCTAGAGCCAACTTGGAGAAGCCAATATCCATTGCTGATGTCTTCCAGCAAGATGAATTAATTGATGTAATTGGTGTGACCCGTGGCAAGGGTATGAAAGGTGAGTAGGTTCTACTGGAAAACTAGTATTTACGTTGCGGGGATGGGGTGTTGCTACTTGTATCTTTGGGAGCTTCTTTCTTGATACGTAATTTCTAATATACTCAAGGAGAAATTTCAATTTATCTTTTCAGGTGTTACATCTCGTTGGCATACCAAAAAACTGCCCAGGAAAACTCACAAAGGTTTGCGAAAAGTTGCTTGTATTGGTGCTTGGCATCCTAGCAGAGTCCAGTATTCTGTAGCAAGAGCTGGTCAGAAAGGTTATCATCATCGTACTGAGATCAACAAAAAAATCTATCGTGTTGGTCGTGGTATTCACACCCATGATGGTAAAGTAGTAAAGAACAACGCTGCTACTGAATATGATCCAACTGACAAATCCATCACTCCTGTCGGTGGCTTCCCCCACTATGGTAAAGTGAATCAAGATTTCCTGATGTTAAAAGGCTGTGTTATGGGACCCAGAAAAAGGATTCTTACTATGCGTAAGGTAAATATCCTGAATTCCATTAAAATTGTAAATGTTCTACTCAAAATTAGATCACATAGAAAACTATTAGATATATGAAATTGCTTACGTATGATCAGTCTTAGTAAACACAAGTTTGCTTATGCACTAAATACTTGCCAAGGTCTTGCCATTAAACAGTAATTGTTTCAACGTCTCTTCCATGCTGGCATCGATTGGACGATTCAACATGAACGTGTATGGAAAGAATGTCTTTGTCATGTTTCAATGTGGTCTTTACCGTTTATACTGGAGGTTGTAGCTTAGTCTATATTTTGCTAGTATTTTTTCCCTTCATTGTTAAACTTGAACGTGTCACAGTTGGATTGAAACCAAAATACCTGGTTGGGAACCAAACTTGTCAACATTTTTAAAATTTGTTCCTTTTTTTTTAGTCTCTCCTGACTCACTTCAAGCGTAAGGCTCTGGAGAAGATAACATTGAAGTTTATTGACACTGCCAGTAAATTTGGAAATGGTCGCTTCCAAACATTGGCTGAGAAGAGAAACTTTATGGTAAGTGTTATATTGTTTTTGTGATGAATTGAAATCTGGTTAAAGTTGACATGTCTGTATGTGAGAATGTTTGTGTAAAGTTCCTTGTTTGAATTATTTAAATATGCAGTCTGATATTTTAGTTTTCCGAGCTCAAGAGTCACTGAGATGTTTGTAGGTAATTTCTTGGTGCTGTGAGTCTCGAATATTAAAGCTCAGTCTAAATGCTTAGAGTGTGATATTTACCATTACTCTGACGCCAATGGCTGATACATGTTCATTTTACTGTTTATTATACAAACTGAACAGTATCTTAAATTATACTTACAAAAATACATTTTCTTTTACAGGGTCCCCTCAAAAAGGATCGTCTTAAGGAGGAAGCTACATAGTGTTTGAAAAGTCAATAATAAAAAAAGTGACCATAGACATGTTTTTTTTGTTATTCCTTTTGTTACGGAAAATGATAAACTGTTACTATTTCCTATAGTTCTTTATATCTGCAGAGGGGTTTAGCAGCCTTTTGCTTTTACTACATTTTAATGTTACAACTATTTGAGGATCTCTGCATTGCCTTAATGTGTACTTTTACATGCTTTCATGAGTTGGATGAAAGTTGAGGCAAGTTTTCTGACTGGATGTCCTTCCTGTCATTAGTCCTCATATTTTCAAGTAAATGCTATTTTTTCTCATTAGAATGGAAACATTGCTTATAGAACAGTGATTCTCTTTTACAACCGTCTTGCAATTTTCAAGGTGGAGACGTGCATGACATGAAACTTTTTCTACCCCTCAAGGCTTGGGTTCATAAAAGGAAGGTACTTATGCAATGGGATTGAAGCTTAAGCAGTGTTCGAAAGCAAATGAAAAATGTAAAGGGACATGACAATGTTACAGCTAAGGAGCAAAACTGGCGAGTCACCTAGCTCATGAGAGGGGTACATGGCAAAAAAAAATTGTAAGGGAGCAAATTTTCTCATTAATGAAAATTTCATGTTTGAGACTGCAGAAGTCATTGTCTTGTCTTCCGTCCAGTGAGACTTATTGAGATTTGTATAAAAGCGGGGAGCAAATCAACGGAAGCCTCAAAACCTTCCAGAAGTAATCTTTTCCCATTGTTTTCTTTAAATAGCCATTTCGATGACAAACGTAAGGAAAGTGAATTAGCAAAATTATTAGTGTAGGATCTCTTTTTTTTTTTTTTTTTCCAGTACTTTTTACACCAAGATTTTGCATTTCATCCTGTGGCATTGATAAACTAGCACTAGTGTTTTTACCCAATTTCCAACTGGGAAAGAGTATCAATAATGGTTTGGTCTTGATAACGAGCATACTATCTTCAATATTATGAACCACATTTCATGGCTCTCCAAACACTTGATTTCTGATGTTAAAGACCATGCCTAGCTACACAGATATAGCAATTCAATATACGGTTCCTGGTCTTGCTGCTAGTATGGTTTCCCACGATGTTATACAATTTTAAGAGTAGACTTTGCCAGCATTTCATCTTTTGATCTGATTAAAATTCCAAGGTAGTTGAAGGATGATACCTGCTTAATGATTTGACTGTTCACTGATGTCAAGGACAATCAGAAACCTTCCTTCACAGTGGCATATCAAGCTGGTTAATTTATTTTGGTAATTGCAGAAAGAGGGTTTTACTCTAACAATTTAGGAAAGAAAAAACTATGCTGTAAGGCAATTTTTCAGATTTTCTTAATTTTTTCATTTATCAAATACTTAAACTGATGAGTAGGAAGACTACATATAGGAGATACTGAAAACGTATTACAAAATTTTTTTTTTTCTTTTGTGACTAGTTAGTATGACAGTTACAAAGAATTTCATTTTGCAGTCAAAAAGATTAATTCATACAAGGGGTATTCATTAACCCTCTTGTTACTGTATTTATTTTGAGATGCACTGCTTCTTTCAATTTAGATATAGCAAAGAATTAGTAAAATAACTTGGTTATCATTCAGCTATTGTTGGAAAACGTGACTAAGGTTTGGACGATTTTAATTCAAAACTTATGGACATAAGACATTTGTACTCAGCAGGGGTGGTAATGAAAAGGTTTGTCTCACTTCTCCAGGACTGGGATAATTATTCGTCCTACATAGCCACCACCAATGGTGACACTTTTCCCATTGCCTTATGCAGTTTTGAAGAACTCGTCTGGAGCCAAGACTTTACCTCGGAAATAGGGTCATTAGACTTTATGGTTGGAGAGTGTAGGAAGTAAGTTGGGTGAGGAAGGATTTTATAACCACATGGTGTCCTGCAATTTCTGCAGCAGAGAAGCATAATATTCCCTGTTTGTGGCTTTCAATTGGCTAAAATTACCCAAAATTTGCTAACTTAGTTATTACGGTTTTTAATTAATTTAAAGCAAAAATGAATTTCATGTTCATAATTAGCATACAAAACTACATCAATGCCACATTTGAAATCAAGTTGAACAAAATTGAAGGACTTGAAAAGTGAAAGCTAAACAGAACCTCTGCTGGTTGACCCCAAGAGGATGAAAGGCAAAGTCAACCTTGGCAGAATTTGATCTCTGTACTTAAAAATGGGTGAAATGCTGCTAAAACATTTTGGAATTAAAGCTCTAAGCCTGATTGGCTAAGCTTTTATACCTTGCTTGTGCAGTGTGCTAATGATTCTACCAGCACACAGCTTTCTAACCACTTTCTAAAAATCCTTACTAATATCCTTTTTCAAGGCTTGAAATTTTGGGATAAGGATAGTCTATTACATCAGCTCAAGTATTTGACTGGTGCTTATTCTACCCTGCACCTCCGAATCAAAGGCAAATCTGAACTGAGAATGTAAAGATGGGCGAAATACTACCAAACAGCTTGTCGGGTGTAGTAACAATTGTACCAACTCCCAGCTATCAGGCCACTTTCTAATGACCTGACAAACTGAATATCTGCAACAGTATATCGCTGAGACTGCCCAGGATAGCTTATGCCTGAAATGGAGGCAATAATGCATTTCTGCCATGTCTATCACTACACAAGAAATAATGTATTTAAAATTATTTTGGACACGAAGCATTATTAGATCTATTACTAATGCTTTGAATCCAAAATAATTGAACCAGTGTCAGCATAATGGGTTTTTTTTTCTTCAATTAACTTTGCTTTGTCTTTGAGCAAACGAGATAACCTGCTAGAAAGAGCTGTCATTTATCTTTCAAATCTCAAGTATATATTTTTTAAATAGAACATTTGTTAGTGTGGACCTGGATACTCAATGATTGAGGGAAAAGATGGAATGGTAATTCATATTTCATAAGTTTGCTCACTTGAAACTGATTTGAGGCAAAGCAACAACTGCTTAGAGGCGGTTGCATCTCAGCATGTAACAGCTTACATTACAAATCTTGTTTTGAAATAGTAGAAACAGTAGCCTGAGTTATCTCCCTTCAACTGCTTTAATTCTTGACTGAACATGCATATGTATATGCACGTTCATACTCGGACGCACTTATGTACACGCACAGTTATCTGGTGCAGCAAGTTTTCAGGAGAGAAGGTATTAAACAGTTGTTTACAGATATGTATTTCGAAATCTAAGGTACCCCAAACTGTGCCGGTACACTATATTAACCAGCCATCTCTATTGTCTATATACGTGGTCTGATCAATAAGTATCCGAACTGTTGGCACAGATTAACCTTTAACTCTGCTGTGCATGCGCACTAGCTCACTTCCGTTGTTTACAGCAGTGCTTGGAAGGAAGGTGTGTAGTGTGTGATCGTCACACTGGCCATGACAGAAAGTTGAGCAAATAATCTGCATCAACTTTTGCCAAAAACTTGGCAATACCTGCTCAGAGGCCTACGCAAAGTTTTCATCGTTTTCGATGCAATCAAGATTTTGTGCAAATGAAACCTGAATGTCTTTTTGGTCAGCTGAAAGCAGTTTTGGCACAAACTTGGCAAACACGTGTCTCATAATCAAATTTTATGCTAGCAGTATACGGGTTGTCAGAGTTATCTACCTTATATGTTCAGTTAATAAAGGAAACCAATTTTTTTCCATTATACGGACATTAACAAATTAAACTGCAAGCTGAGCCTAAGTGAGATTTTAGAGCTAATATTTTTCTTTGTCATGGATATACCCATGACCACAGCAGTGACTCTAACAGGAAAAAACTAAAAACACAACTGACTGGTACAATATGTGCCGCGAGGTGTGTGGAGTCATAGTTTATCATGAACGACAAGGGGAAGATGGTTGGGACAAACGATAACCCCATTCAGATCGATGAAGCAAGATTTGCTGCTCGACGAAAATACAGTTGAGGAAGAATGCTGAATAGCGACAACGCTCCTTTCTTCGAAGACAGTAATGCAGAACAACGATACAACAGGAACCATACACGTAGAATTGATGGGCCGTGGGTTTTTGGTCTCAGAGTGTCGATACTTCTGTGTGGAACGATGTGACGGGAACAGTCTGAACCTAATCATTGAAAGAGACTGTGAAAAAGGTTCACTAATTCATTCAGACGAGTGGCCCGCTTATAATAATTTAAATGCCATAGGTTATCACAGGCAACGACATTATGCGGATCCAGTGACTGGAGCACACACTCAAGCCATTGAGTGATCATGGTTAGATGCTAAATCTATGAGTCTGGAAAAAAAAAAAAAAAGGGATCTCTGAAGTATCTCTGGAATATCTGAAAGATAAGGTAGATAACCCTGTTTTATATATATATATATATATATATATTAATTCTATCTATACCTCTGTCCTGGCCTCTACTTCACTGCTATACCCTTCTGTCCCTTCCTCCTTGTTCCACTTCCTCCCTCCAC
>NC_068987.1:49714124-49717155 GCF_001194135.2 Octopus bimaculoides | reverse complement strand
GTTCTACCTCAGATTTGCGTTTGGCCGTACGGCTTTTGAATGTTGTTTTCACTGTCCATTTCTTCCTGTCTTGGTTTGTGTTTGCCACCTTGGAATCCTCTGTGTAGTGGGTTGATCCACTACTCAGGAAGAGACTATTCTAGAGTACGTTCTGTCTTATCTTCGAAACGTCTAGATAGAATAGAGACAGCTGATGAAGGGATATTCCAAGTGGCTTTCCGTTTTCCTATATGTTCGTTCCGTTGTCTGTAGTTTATTGTTCTAACGTCCTGTACCCTGATATGCATGTATATACACATGTAGATGTAAGTATGTACATATATGTGTGTATACATGTATATATATTCTTTGTATTATATATATATATATATAAAATTTCTGTTTTTCTCTCAATAGATACATACAAACACACACACACAAACACACAAGTGCAAACATAGAAGGAGATAGTTATCTGTAACTTGATACAATAGTGTTCCCAGAGGAACATCTATCACACGTTTCTAAAAAAATTGTATATGTATCTGTACGGCGAACGGTTAAAATGGCACAAATGAAAAAATAGGTAAAACTGGCACAAGCTTACTGAAATATACACTATTGGCAAAACAAGTAGAATAATGTTTTTACGTATGTATGTATATGTTTATATGACACTGTATATAGTCACCATTTACACACACACACGCACCGGCTCATACAAACTTTTAATCGTTACTTGTACATTTCCAAACACATGTACATATATGTTTATTATATATAATAGCAGAAAGACCGCCCGGAGGGCGGTTTTCTGCCGGCCCCTTGGTAATATTTTCACATTTATTTCCCATTTCTAATAATTTTTATATTTTACATCTAATTATTTCTTTGTATAATAGTGCTCACTTGCTTATTAAATATTGCTTTCATTATTTTATCACAGTCATAATCTCTCTTTTTAAACGAACATCACGGTAGTCCAACAACTGAGGGAGAGCAGTTTGTCAAGTTTTACCTTCCCCTCAAAGTAATATAGTGATTTCAATTCAGCAGCCCATCTGTAAGCTTTGTAATGTGTGTGTGTATGTGAGAGAAAGAAAGAGAGAGAGAGAGAGAGAGAGAGCGAGCATTGCAAACAATGAATGAAATAAACATGAAATGAAAAAATCGTAGAAATAAAAGGGCATTACTACAGATGTATACGCCCCCGAATTTGTTGCCTCATAACATCCACAAAAATGGATACTTTTTAACAAAATACTGTTTAGATATTGTGGTTTCAGGGTATATAGGAAAAATTCACATGATCTGACATTTTCCCCTCATAACTTTCAGGAAGTTGGGTATTTTTTAATGAAAATTTATACACATCCTTTCAAACGGCATAGATTACGATTATAAAGAAATTTGTGGGGAAAATTTTTTCGGGGATTTCCCCCATTTTTTTTAAAACCACGACTTTCAAAATGATGGGGGTGGGGTGGGGCATCTTTGTGTGAAAATTTTTTTACACCCCCTCCCTCATCATCCCACTCCGGACCTATATTCGTCAAATTTTTTTGCAACTTCAAAACCAATGGAAGAGCATTTTCAGTAAAAATATTTTTTTAAATTGTTAATATTTTCAGAAGAAAAAGTGATTTAAGGGCGATTTGGCTGTTGTTCCTAGCACATCCAATGACAACCCTCCTCGACAAACAACAGCAGTAATTTTATTCAGCTGAATACATATCATTGATTGGTTGAAATTACCGAAATACGACAACTTTAACACGAAATAACTTTCAAAATAGACAATTTTCTTAAAAACGCCAAGAGTAAAAGATGTTTTATATGACACATTCTACCAGTGTCCCAAATTTGAAAGTGTTTAGTTACAAAAAATTAATTTCTCGATGTGCCGTTCAAAGGGTAAAGATCCCAAGGCCCGAAAGTTTAGTCTCATCCATGGTAAAAAAAAAAAAAATGCATGGTGTAACTGTTTGGTAAACAGTATGGTGTAGCTGTAAGGGTAAATTTGAAAAATTTGTAAATTTTAAAAATATAACATTCATCATCATATTTTTAAAAGAACTCATAAACGCACCATTTGCTTGTAATGTCCTGTATTGTCCCACCTATGTGTGATATATAATGATTGTAATAAAGAATCATCTCTTAGGTACATCTCCTTTTGGCTGCTGCGTGTTTGTGAATTTAATTTGTTATCTAATGTTCATTGTTATTGCGTGGACGTGCAGGTAAGTACAGTCTTTCTGGACCCAGAAGGTAGGCTGGTCATTATGGATGTGACACACGTAAGTAAACAGTCCTTCAGTTTGGTAGCTGTCTACTCACCAGAAGAGTATAGACAGGCTGGTTTTTACCGGGACCTGGAGAACTTATTAGTGACGTCAAAAACTCTAGTTGTACCAGGAGACTTTAACACTATTCTCAACGCACAGGTGGATAGTGTTGGCTCGACCGATAGAAGGAGAAGCCCTGGTCTCGAAAGACTACTAGGACGCTATAATCTAGTAGACCGACACAGATTGGATGAACCGCTCGTGGACTAATAACGACGGTTCACTCAGATCTTATATAGATAGAATATTCGTTAGGGATAGAGAAAGGAATAAGTTTAGTTGTCCACGCTTTTGTTGTGTCTCTCACACGGATCACAAGTTTGTGACGTGTGAGGTATACCTAGATAAGTGTCATAGGGAGGGAGCAGGGTACTGGAAGATGAACAAGTCTATTTTGACTTGTAAAACCTTCCGTGCCAGGGTTAAGGAGTTAGTGCAGAGGGCATTAACCGGTGCCATTATTAATAATAGGTGGTGGTGTGCCCTCAAGCGAGCCATTCGTTCTGAGTCTATTAGATTTAGTAAACAGTTAAGTCTAGATAAGACTAGACTAGAAGGGACCTTTATTAAGGAATTAGATGAGACCATGAAATCCGGCTCTGCATTCAGAGTGATGGCGGCGAAAGCGGTCTTTTTCCGTCATCTCAAAGCCAAACACGAAGGGTGTAGAGTCAGAGCTAAGCTTCGTGCGGTGGGGAGAGTCG
>NC_068987.1:49712302-49713716 GCF_001194135.2 Octopus bimaculoides | reverse complement strand
CATATTAGTAATTTTAGGCCTATAACTCTACTTGACGTAGAGTTAAAGATTTTGGCCAAGGTGCTAGCGAAGAGGTTGGTGTGTTTAGCGGAGAAGCTTGTTGGGAGGGCGCAGACATGCGCCATCCCAGGCAGGTCGATCCAGGACAATCCTATGTTAGACCTTAGACAGGGTTGGTAAATTATCTGGTAAAGGTGAGGCATTGGTCCATTTAGACCGAAGTAAAGCTTTTGATAGGGTACACCACCAGTACCTGGCGGCGGTCCTCGAGGCGGCTGGGCTAGGCCCGGACTTCCGTGGTTACCTGTCGGTTTAGGATCGAAAGCTCGGTTCGTTAAGGGTGCCCCTTGTCTCCGCTTCTGTATGTACTGGCTCTTGAGCCATGGCTGCGGAGGTTGGAGAGTTTGGGGGTATCCCCAATGAATTGGGATGTGGTAAATCTGTTTCTGCATAGGCGGATAACGTCACCATCACCGTGTCCGATGAAGCTCAGCTACCTTGTGTAGAGAATGCAATCAAAGGATACGAGGCAGTGCCAAGGGCAAAAATTAACAAGGACAAGTCCATCGGCTTGCGGCTCGTCACCTGGAGTGGCAAGACTATAACGTCCAGTGTCGTGGGCACTGGACGGACGGTCCTGTTAAGTTGCTTGGAATCTAATTTGGACCGGATTCTCAGACGGAGAAGAATCGTAGTGAGGTGGCAGATAGGGTGGAGGCCCTAATCCGGACCTGGTCTGGAAGGGTGCTATCCCTGAAAGGGAGGGCGGAGGTGGTGCAGGTGTATATTGCATGTTATCACCTACTGTCTGACTGTTGTCCTTTGCTCTGATTCGTGGCTAAGCAAGTTAGGACGCCTTCTCTTCCGCTTTTTGTGGAGGGGAGGAAACCGCTTGTGAGGCGCTCTGTTTGCTGCCAAGAACCGCTAAAGGGTGGGTTAGGGATGCCGTGGCTAATGATGTGCAGGCATGCGCTGAGGCTAAGGCACCTCTGGCTCTATTTGGATGGTGATCAGGTGTGGAATTCGCTGGCGGAGGAATTCTTTCCACGACTGGCCTCCTTGGAGGAACTCAAACTCGACTTCATTAAAAGACGTTATACGACTGAACGTTATACACTCACTCGTGCTAATCCATAAGGCCGGCTGCGGGAATACCACCTCGATATTCTATAAAGGGGCTGGTAGAGTTCAAGAGGGATGACGTCCTAGGATACTCTGGGGCTCGATGAGCGGCAACTAACCAACCTGTTTCAAAGAACTTTCAGGCCGGGATACCTGGATAACTACCAGAAATTCCTTACCTGGTAGTGCTATAGGAGTGCGTTACCTGTTACCGGTATGCCCAAGGTGAGGGCAGGACGATGAAAGCGTTCTACACGCTCTTGTACAGTGCCCGGAGCTTTCGAACTTGATA
>NC_068987.1:49709559-49711779 GCF_001194135.2 Octopus bimaculoides | reverse complement strand
TTTACTTGTTTCAGTCATTTGACTGCGGCCATGCTGGATCACCGCCTTTAATCGAGCAAATCGACCCCAGGACTTATTCTTTGGAAGCCTAGTACTTATTCTATCGGTCTCTTTTGCCGAACCGCTAAGTTACGGGGACGTAAACACACCACCATCGGTTGTCAAGCAATGGTGGGGGGGGGCAAACACAGACACGCAAACACACATACATATATATATATACATATACACGACGGGCTTCTTACAGTTTCCACTCACAAGGCTTTGGTCGGCCTGAGGCTATAGTAGAAGACACTTGCCCAAGGTGCCACGCAGTGGGACTGAACCCAGAACCGTGTGGTTGGTAAGCAAGCTACTTATATCATTATATTTTAAAAAAACACTTTAAAAAGAACTCACAAACGCACTATTTGTTTGTAATGTCCTGTATTGTCCTCTCTGCGTATGATATAATTATTGTAATAAAGAATCATCTCTTAGGTACATCTCATTGAGAATAAAAATTTTAAAAAACTCGAAACATCGGTGTCTGAGATTCCTACATGTGGTACATGTAGGAGATATACAACGGATTCATAACCAAGGATGAAGACCTTGGCCTTCACGGTTGTTTCAATTGTTCTCGGAATTGTCACTCAAAATATATTTAACCTCACAAATTTGCCGCCAACCCATTC
This sequence comes from Octopus bimaculoides, assembly GCF_001194135.2. Classification (NCBI taxonomy): domain Eukaryota; kingdom Metazoa; phylum Mollusca; class Cephalopoda; order Octopoda; family Octopodidae; genus Octopus; species Octopus bimaculoides. The sequence continues at coordinate 49,711,102 of NC_068987.1, read as the reverse complement.
AATTCTATTTTCAGTTCAGCCCCAGTGCAGGTACGTATTGCGCAAGATTGTGAAAAACGCTTCGATTGTTTCTGCTTCTTTCATACAGACTACTATTATTATGCAAGTTTAAGATTTAATTTTTACACACACACACACACATTTTTTTCGGCCGAGTCTTGCATCATTTATATTCCAAAAACTTACTGGTAGACTACAAGTTCTGAACAAAAGATTCCCGAGCAAAACTGACTGTCATACCTTTTGTGTTTACTCCAACTCGTCGCAGTTGTTTAACTACGTAACGATTGAATAAAATGCGCAATACGTATGGATTAACTATCTTTAATTCATTACTGCAATTATCAACTTGTCACATCTCTACATGTTACATCATGCCCAAATATAGATTTGGATTGTTAAATCTCGTATTAAAAAAACCCAGTTGAGTCTATTTGCGCATTCATAATGTATAATACTGATTTTGGAAGATGTAAAAATGTTGTTGACTAATTTCTATGATTATGCAGTTTATAAGGCAAATTATTGCGTCGTAATGCTATCTTTGTATCTAGTTAATAATCGCATAAATGTTTTTTGTTGTTTTGCTCCTGATCAAGATGATGAAAAGCATTCCAACCGTAATAACCATTTCAGTTTTTTTCAACATAGTTTATTTAGAGCTGTATTATCAAATGCATCCATTCTATGTTAAGACCGTAGGATTGATTTGGTTGATATGTCTAGCAAGTCGAGCAACAGTGTAGAGAAGGACCTAATATAAATACAGATGTACATGGTATGTATCATCGGGATACCCATATACGAACAAATTGATAACGAACGGCTTTTCTGAAGAAAATTAAATCCGTATAACGAGCTGAAATTCGATCAACGAACCACGGGTAGACTACGTACTCGTATAAGTACTGGGGTAGCATATACGAACGGTATGCTAAATGAACAAATTGTATAGCGAACAATTTTTCTAAAGAAAATAATGCTCAACAAACGATCCGAAATTTGAAAAACAAACAACGAGTAGACAACACACGTATACAAGTGGTTGGGAGAGAGTGTACGAACGGCTCGCTAATGTTCATTTTCGCATTTCATGTAGCTTGGAAATATCCATATTTTACGTCGAAAACAATGATAGTTCTTATATAATTTTGCTGAGACGTAGAACCAACAGAAGCAAGTCATAGGGGAAACACATACACGGGCGCGCGCGCATAACGGTGCGGTGAATATATTGTCGCCTAAATTACGCAAAAAATGAAAATAACACTGACATAACAGATATTCTTTTATTCTTTTATTCTTTTACTTGTTTCAGTCATTTGACTGCGGCCATGCTGGAGCACCACCTCTATTCGAGCAACTCGACCCCAGGACTTATTCTTTCTAAGCCTAGTACTTATTCTATCGGTCTCTTTTGCCGAACCGCTAAGTGACGGGGACATAAACACACCAGCATCGGTTATCAAGCAATGCTAGGGGGACAAACACAGACACACAAACACATACATATATATATATATATACATATATACGACAGGCT
>NC_068987.1:49696555-49709157 GCF_001194135.2 Octopus bimaculoides | reverse complement strand
TTAAGTTGGTGAATACTGCCATAATCCTTGCTTTCAGTTCATCTTTGGTGTTACAAGGAGTTTTGTTGGTCTTTTACTCAACTGTGCCCCACACATAATAATCAAGGGGGTTGCAGTCTGGGGAGTTAGGTGGCCAGATGTTAGGGATGATGTTGTCGCAGAAATTGTCTGACAGCCATGACTGGGTTCTCCTGCTTGTGTGGTACGGTGCAGAGTCCTGTTGCCAGACATAGGGTCTTCTAGCAGCCACCCTCTTGACTCAGAACAGCACCACCTCCTCCAGGCACTTGATGTAGGCCTCTGTGTTGAATCTGAGGCTGTGTGGGAAGATTAATGGAGGCATAACGTCGCCACCACTAGTGATCACTCCAAACACCATGATGTTGAGTGGATGTTTAATTTTTATTATTCTCGGTACATGTTTTGGAACACAGCAAGCCAAGGTTGTACTGTGTGTTCACCATCTGTTCGTATTGGAGCTTCCGGCGCGAATGCCAAGCAGTTCAGTATGCCGTTTCCAAATTTCTGGCGGAGTGAATTGCGTCATGGTGCTGTTTTTCTCACAGACGATGCCCAACTGACCCTACCATATTGTGTAGTCGACAAAATAAAAAAACAATGTGCATGCGCGTAATTAAAAATATAAAATGGCAATAATTTACCCATCGCATTCTGTATGTACATATATTTATGTTCTTCCTTTGGTTAACAAACAGGGAAGGATTATCTTCGTATATAAAGACCCTATTTTGCGCGCGCACACATATGTATGCATATATGTATAATGATTAAGATCCAAGGATCTATGTGTAAGAAGTTAGTAAGCTTCGAACAGTCCGTCGTAGGTACAAAAGACATCTTTCAGGAACAACAATAGTTTATTGACGAAGGTTGTAGGTTTTTTCCCCATATCGAAGTTCGATAAGCTAAATAAAAAAAAAAAATCATACTTCATGGTTAACAACTACGGTTGCTATGAATGCGAATAAAAATCTAATTTGAGAGAATGGAGCAAGTAAAAGCCAGGGTACATATGTTTCCTAGCTAGCAGAAGCTCGGAAGTAATAATTACTCAATAAGGGGTACCCCACTAGCTACTCACCAGACCGAAGATACCTTAATTAAATGAAGGTTATATTGTCGCCAATGGATCCCAAGTTAACTCCCCGGAGATATAATTTAAAATGAGTGGTGAAGCCGGAAGAACGGAGCAAAAAAACAAAACAAAAAAAAAACATGTATGGAGAGATAAAATGGTCAGTAATAGAAAAGGAGGAGGTCGAAAATCGAAAATATGGGAGTGGGCAATTAATTGTCTAAAGATGTTAAGAACAAAGAAAAGGAGAGGGGGAGAGGAGGGATTGATACTGACTGAGTGGAAGGATGTTGTGAATATTAAGTTGGGGGTCATTTTAGTATGTCAACTTGGGTGCGACAATATATTTTTTTACGTCCAGGTCTTGTGTATCACCTTTTCTATAGTGTCGTTTTTAGTGTTAAGTGGTTAACTTAGCTTAGATTTTGACCTAGTATCCTTTCGATTCGCTTATAGTACATCTCGGTTTGTTCTACTGGTGTTGCTTGTATTGCCAACAGTTTTATCTACAACGGAGAAAGAAACCTGTTTTTGCAAGTTCTGCTCGATCTTCGCGACCGCTGTTTCATCATTCATTTGTTAACTTTATATTATAAGACAAGAAAGTTAATTCCCAGTAGTTGGCGTCCCTCTTTCCGACCAACACAACCACAGGGAAGACAACATTTTAACTCTAGAACAATTAGGCTATGATTATGGCGCTTTCAGCAGGAAGAGACAAGGGTTTATCGCCTACGACAGACAAGATCTTCCTTCGTCACCACGATCAAGGCAGCCAAGGACTGCACTCGCCTTCATCTTCGTCACTTAAACACGACTTGGATCTTTTCCCTTTGAACGGCACATCGAGAAATTCATATTTTGTAACTAAACACTTTCAAACTTGGGACACTGGTAGAATGTGTCATATAAAACATCTTTTACTCTTAGTGTTGTTGAGAAAAGTTTATATCTTCAAAGTCATTTCGTGTTAAAGTTGTCGTATTTCAGTAATTTCAACCAATCAATGACGTGTATTCAGCTGAATAAAATTACTGCCGTTGTTTGTCAACAACAACTATCGGCGGTGTATATTTCGTTTGTCACTGTTATTTATGACATCGTTCGTGCGTTTGTACTGGTTTTAGCTTTAGGGTTTTAGGGTTAGGGCTCAGGTTTTAGGGTTAGGGTTAGAGTTACGGAAAAATGTGAAAAATGAAGAAATTGGAGCGGGAGTGGGGCAAAAATATCTTTCCGAAAACAGTAGCTGAAAAACAGGGGAAAAAAAAATAAAAGCTGTAGAAATGCACGAACGATTGTGGTGGTGCCATGAAGTAAACATGCTTCAGATACACTCGTTTATTCATACAAACGTAACTGAGATGAAATATGTCATAAATAACAGTGACAAACGAAATATACACCGCCGATAGTTGTTGTTGACAAACAACAGCAGTAATTTTATTCAGCTGAATACACGTTCATTGATTGGTTGAAATTACCGAAAAACGACAACTTTAACACGAAATAACTTTGAAAATATAAACTTTTCTCAACAGCACTAAGAGTAAAAGATGTTTTATATGACACATTCTACCAGTGTCCGAAGTTTGAAAGTGTTTAGTTACAAAAAATTAATTTCTCGATGTGCCGTTCAAAAGGTAAAGATCCCACGACTTCACCAACTTAAGTGATTACATGTCACATACGTAACAAATATTTTAACCTCTGATGGAAAAACAAAACAAAACATGCTCACTTGGATCAGAAGTTATTCAAAATCATAATATTTGTAAGCGTTGTAAAATAAACATCTTTTATTTATAACAATATTCACATTGTTTGTCATATTTCAACATGTTCATACATGTTTACACATGTTTCAGCTGTCATATGGTGCGATGTATTTGGAAACTCAAACGAGTCTTAGCGTGGTTATTGTCAACATAGGCAACCTAATATCCTTACCTAATATGAGAACATCTAGAAAAAAAAAATAGGATGAACAGCCACGCAATAATTCTAATTCACAACATATTCACCATTGCTTACGCAGAATTTTTTAATGGAGGAATCGAAAATTTGCCTATCAGTAATGTAATTCCTGTCATTGATAATGATGACAATTACATATTGATAAATAGTATTTAATTAAACTTAAAATGGCTTTTGTATTTCTCTTCCCTTTGAAAATACTTAATCATTTCCAAACGGTATCTAATTACAGTGCTTTACGTCCTAAGTTCAAATCCTACCCACTTTATCTTTCATCCTTCCGGAGTCGATAAACATAAGTACTCCCCAACAAAATAAACGCGCGCGCACACACACATACTGGGATAGACTTGTGGGGTGGGAACGGTAGTTTTAAGTGACGGTGGAGAGGTAGAATCGTTAGAGCATCGACAAAAGAAAAAAGAAAGAAAGAAGGCTCGTGTATTTGTTCCAATTCTTTACATTCTGAGTTCAAATCATACGAAGTCAACTTTGCATTTCATCCCATCAGGGCCGATAAAATAAAGTATCAGTTAAGTAATCGACTAAGCCCGCTTTCCCTAAAATTGCTGGCTTTGTGCTAAAGTCTAAAATATCATAAAGCAGTAAACTGACAGAATTGTTAGCACATCGGACAAAATACTTAGAGGCATTTCTTCCGGCTCTACGTTTTGTGTTCAATTCTCGCCGAGACCCGCTTGCCTTTCGTCCCTTCGGCTGTAGATAATAAATGAAGGATCAAGTGCTGGGATAGATGCTATCGACGAGTACATCTCCCTCAAAACTTTTGATAAGTACCTGTTGAGCATTGGGGTTGATGTAATCGATTTACCTCCTTTCCCGAAACTGCTGGCCTTGTACCAAAATTTGAAACCAATATTAATATTATTACCTTTTTTGTTTTTCTTTTGAAATTTTGCAACACTAAGAACTTTGTGCTCTTGGCAACTGCGCTTGTGGCGTTGCCCCTGCAAAGGCGTGGCCAATATCAGTACGTTTATACGTGAAAAGGCTATCAAACATTCTAAAAGCTGTTTTTTCCCTTTTACCACAATTTAATCGCCTCTGGAATCTGGATTCTTTGTAGAGATTGTCTTGCCTCCCCTCAGACTTTCTTTTGATCGTCTGCAACGCGGTTAAATAATAATTCTCTTACTCATCTTCATTCTAAACGCGTCTCACAGTCTATAGACACACACGCGATATATATTTTCATCTTTGTTGAGTAATTTTGATTGAATTTTCCAGTTTGGTATATTTTATGAGCTTTCTGATTTATAATGGTTTGAATTATACGAGGGGGTACTGAAAAGTTCCTGGCTTTAAGGGTGTCACGAAAGGTCTAGTTGGAGGCTCAACCTTCCCAGTTTTTCTACAGGGCTTAGAAAAGGTGAAGGACCGCTGCAATAAGTGTATGAATCTGAGAGTCGAATATGTTGAATAAAATCATAGCTAATTGAACCTCCTATCTTTTCTTTTATCCAAAGTCAGGAACTTTTCAGCACGCACTCGTATTAACGAGAATAAATTTTAAGATAATTTAACACTCAGCATTAACTCTTGTTCCTCACAATAAATCAGTCTCATTACAGAATGGTCCAAAGAAGACTCAAACATCTCTACAGCCAACAATAATAACGTCATTTGGACATGTTGATTTCTGTTGACAGCGAATTCTGGTCATCATTAATAGCCTAAAGGGGATGCGGTGAGCTGGCAGAATGTTACCGCGCAGAACAAAATGCTTATCGGCATTTCTTCCTACTCTACGTTCTGAGCTCAAATTCCGCCATGGTCGATTTTGCCTTTTATCCTTTCGGGGTCGATAAAATAAAGTATCAGTTAAGCCTTGAGGCAGATGTAATCAACTCAGTCCCCTCTAAAATGACTGGTCTTGTGTTAAAATTTGAAACAATTATCAACAGCCTTTGGAGGGCGGCGAGCTGGCAGAATCATTAAAGCATTGGACAAAATGCTAAACGGTATTTCTTCCGGCTCTTTGTATTTTGAGTTTTAAATCCCGCTGAGATCAACTTTACCTTTTATCCTTTCGGTGTCTGTAAAACACCACTAAAGTACTGGAGTCAATTACTATGGTATCGACCGGCCTCTTCTTCCATAATTGCTGGTTTCGTTCCAGAACATTAATAGCCGAAAGAGGAATGAGTACCCCCCCACCACACACCTTTCTGTAGTAGTAGTAGCAGCTTCTCCCACCATTAGGCAATTCAATTCATTGAAGACCAACCATAATTTTCATCTTCCTGGTTTCAGTAATATTGATTCTGATTGAGTCACAGTGCCAGTGTAGCGAGGCTCAAGTTACCCAGTTCAAGACCATGGCCTACTATGCTGTGATGAAAGGCAAAGCTAGTTACGAAAAGTTTGTAGTAACACCGTGCGCATGCGTAGTCTCACGCATGCGTGGAATTAAACAACCAAGCGTTCCCGCTTCTATTCTATCTCTTTCTCGGTCGGCCGGCCATGAGCATGCACGTGTCAAGCAGTGTCTCCAACATTCCAACCTGGAGACAGTCTCTCTCTTGCTGGCCAGCAATAGAGCATGGACGTGTTTAGCTGTCACTCTCCATCTTTCGGACTTACACTCGACAGCTCGCTTACATCTACATACCAACGTCCTAACAACTATGCTCACACACACAGAAGCTGTAACAACAAACAAGAGCTAAAGATGTATATATTTACCACCTGAATAAATGTTGTTTAAGTTGGTAGTCTGGAGTTCAGCGTTCCGTTATATTTCTAATTTTATATAGGAAAGTCAGGTATACATCTAATGATGTATAACGAACTTTCCTATAAGTTAATTGTATCGCCATTAAAGGTGAATATGGCTTGACCAATCATTCTGGCCAAATAGTCTGGTCGAACTTTCAAGAAAAACCTCGTTGGGTTATAAGAAACTGGCGAATTGAAACCCAGGCAGAGCCATTCAGCAGTCTGCACGGAGCCATGTCTCTCTGCTCCATGAAGTGATCTCCCACCGCGTTCTACTTTTCCCTTAAAATGTTTTTGTCATGTTCGGCAAACGGTACCGACCTTGGGTTGAAGGCCGAATCATGCACTAGTAACTATGAACTACTTTCATATAATTTTATAGCATAGTATCTTATACAGAAAACTTTCAACTATTTCACTGGATATTTTTTGAATGTTGTTCTAGTTATCCAACTGTTGAACATATGTAAATGTTTATGTTCCGGGTTTGATATAACTTGTATCAACGGAAACTAAGTATTAGTGAGATCATTACGAACATAACATGCAGCCCACAAAATGTTGTTAGTCGGCAATAACTATTTACTAGTAATACTACACACACTAGGCCAGCTATTTTGAGAGGAGTGGATTAGTCGGCACCATCGACCTCGGGATTTAACTGGTTCTTTATTTTGCCGAAAGGATTGAGGTCAAAGTTCATCTTCGCAGGTTTTGAATCCAGAACGTAAAATGTCAGAATGAATACCGCAAAGCCTTTTGTCCGACGCTCTAACGATTCTGTCAATTCATCGCCCTCTCATGGTTGAATAAAAAAATCTGATTTTGTGACAAACAATAAGAAATAATGAATTTTCTGTTTATTTCCATATCAAAAGGCAGATATTGAACCTGACTCCATACCTGAACGAATCTAATAGTTTAACTCTGAAACGAGAATTAATTTAATTTCTTCTCATGTAATACGCTGTTCCAGATACTTCATATTTAAATGCAAAATAGCAGGCAGACTCTTAAAATTCATAACTATTTTTATTTGTCTAACTTGAAGATTTAAAGGTTTCTGAGGCTGTTAACTTCAATAATTTTTATACCAATCATCATAAGCGGTGTGTAAATCCGGTGACCAGGACTAAAATACGAAGACAATATAGACTGTGTGACACATATATCAGGCAGGTTTATTTTCATTGATATACATCAAACAAAGGAATGCTTTTAGTGAGAAAAAAGAAAAAACAAAGCTTGGTTTATGTTACTATGTTCCTTGTTTAAAATTTCAATATCATTTCTAACACTTGAATAAGTGATTAAACTTAGGAATGCGATGTTTGTGCGTTTGTTAAATTAGCAAAGGATCTAACTAAAATTAACAGCTTAGTATCGCATAAATTAAATGCCAGTTTGTTTTTAAACATTTTTTAAAATCGGAAAATGACTATAAAACTCCAATTTATTCCTGTATCTAGAGATCTCTTAGCTTCAGATCGCAAGCTGGAAGAATTATCTAGCCGCAGAGAACATTACGAATGATTTAAGCATTAGTCTTTAACTTACCGATGTTCAAAACAAAGCTAATAAAGAAAGCAATTATAAAAAATGTAATTCATTTGTTCATTTTTATTATTAAACGGTTTCTTCTCGTCAGCTACAATTCGTCTCTTTATTCTACGTATAAAGCATTTCTCTCTCACACCAGTAATAGATTTTTTAAATCTAAACTTCCTGCCGATTACTCCTGCGAAAAGCAAACCTATGTAACTGCATTAGCCACCCCTCTTTTTTAATGATCAACTATTCCTCGATTTAGGGTGGCATAGGAAAAATATGACTGTTACAGCACTATTCCTCTGAAAGATAACGAGCATTTGTAATATAGTTTTGTTTTCTCTTTCAGAAGCCTGATGTTACCTCTAGGAAAGCACACGCCGCCATCATTTTTTGGACACGATCTTTTAGAGTTGAAAAAGCATTTACGGCAAACCGACTCCTGTTATCGGACAAGCAGTAAAAGCGATGAATCCAACATTAACGAAATGGCTCATTTTCATAGATTACTCGATGTTTTACAGAGACAGCAACACCTGGAAATTAATCATATCGTGAGACCTCTTAGAACGAAAAGCCAGTGGTTAATTCGTTCTGAAAAACTCTGGGAAATATTCAAAAGTGAAGTCGATCCAGTTGTACATCCGGTAGCCATTTCAGAATGGGAACCTTTAGAATCCAGTTGGCCCAAGAAGCTCGAATCCGATGCAACTTTGTCTGCGACGAAAGACTCTAAAGCACCAATCCTGTACTTAAAAGAGAAAGATTTTTGGGGATACAATGTGAAAATTACCCCAAATATTGGAAAACCCATATCACTGGGGCTTTCCGTATCAAATGATTGGCACGACTCCCCCGAAATTTCGTTCCAGGCGATCTGGTCATCTTCCGACAAAACTCCAGATAACGAAAATTTGACTGAAACTGATGTTGAGAAGTGTAGTGTCAAAAGTATGGTCAAAATACATGAATCCCAAACGGAGGAACTCGACCAAAATAATGTTCACTCCAATAGAACAGAAATAGGTATTACTAATATTTTAGAAGTGGGAGGAAAGTTGAAACAGAATGAAGAAATTCAGTTAGAATCTCAGTGTGTGAACAAAAATGAAAACGACTACAACAAATTGGAATTTAGTGAACAGTTGCCAAATTGTTCAATTAAAGAAATCTTTGACATTGAAAACACAATAACCCGTTGCATTTGCACTCAAACAAAACCTTCAATCATTGAGAAATCGGTTGTTTTTCCGAGACGGCTGTTTTCACCGGGTTTGAACGCTCGAAGTTAACTAAAGCGAAATTGTAATCGCAAAGAACTCCTCATAGTAAACCTAATCTAGCTTTTAACGCTCATCACCGACCTTGTTATTTTCTATTTCAATAATGTTTCGTATCAATATTAAACATAGTGTTTAGGCGACGGTTAACGATTAAATCTCATTGATAAGAAATGATCCGAATAAGTTTTGGTATCTATTTCCGTTCAATGTTTTGGAAATTTATTCTTTTTATAAACGGTTTTAAAATGTTTTGTCTAATCTAATTCAAATAAAGTCAATGTGTCTTTTTTTTTTTCTTTTAAATTTACACACACGGAGAACAATTACGATCATTCAACATTGTTCAATATTTTAGAATATTAATCGTTATGGGTGTTCCGAGTTCATTTTCTAGTGGAAGTCCGTTCAGTGTTATATACGAAGACTTGTTGAACGGTAATTTTTCTTTTAATGTAATGCATATTTCAACTATAGGAATTTACTTTACGCTGTTTATGCAAGGTACGATCAGAAACCGTCCCATATTTTACACGGCCGTTGCTGAACCCCAATAAAGTTAGATGGGTGAAAAGGACCTCTTCATATAACCATTTTAGTAACCATCATGGTTTAAATTGGTGTACAACGTACTCTTACTGATAAAAGGCTTATCAAGAGTACTGATTCTAAGAGGTTTTTACCTAACTTGCATTTATATTTCTCTTTTCTATAAAAGTTCACTTATTTAAACTGCTAATGTTGATCTAATGACCAAAGAATTACAGGAACTTTTTTTTTCTTCACCGTCACTAATGTCGTGCTTTGGCCAACTCAATATATCTGTATTAAAGCGGGGAAGTTTCCTGTTGTACCCATAGAAACACTATATAACTAAACATTTCAAGTACATCAAAGACAATAGACCCATCCTTTGTTTCGCTTACCATAACAAATTAAGTAACTTAATTGTTCCAATTTCGAATATTACTTCCACTTTGCGCACGCGAATCAAAACCCATCCCAACATCTTTACCTATTCACGTACTCTCCTTGCTACTTTGTGTAGACATTTACTCACTGCAACAAACAATTTTGGTCATTGACCTCACTTAGCTGTACCGATCTGACTTGTCCACTATCATCCACACTGTATTCCTAACGGGTCTATAGCCTTAATGAATTCTTCAACATTTCCGTGTATCTACCACAACCTATGAAAATGTTAGGGTGCGTATCTCAGCTACACGAGTAAATTGTTAGACTTTGTTAGTTATCGACCAATCACTAATATTTACATACTGATATTTGCAAAAAATGGACGTCTCTTTACCACTACTTTTATTACATCGAGTCTCTTCGCCTTCTCGTTGATCACTAGTCTAGAGATTTGCTATCATCTTTCCCACAAACGAGTACCTAACATTAATAATTCGCACTTGACATTAATAAATCCTTTACCACCGTATCCGGCATGAGGATCCGTTCTCAAAATATCGTGATTACAAGATTCTTTTCTCTATTGCATTATATATTTTGTCAGACTACTCCATACAAGTGTGTGTGTGTGTGTGTGTAATATATATATATATATATATATATTATGTGTATGTGTGTCTATGTATGACGAACCTTCGTTTTAACTCTCAGAAAGAGAGGAGAAAGTGAAAGATGAATGGACGTGTGTGCGAGTGAAGGGGTGTTATGTATACGTACATACATATGCGTACACCTTTTTGTGTACGTGTTCTAATGTATTTTTTTGCATGTTTAAGTGGCTCTCTCATACATACATACATACATACATACATACATATAAAAAAGATGTATGTACATGATTTATATATGTGTTAATTTATATATGTAGTGTATATGTAAGATAATGGGTGTTTTTTTTTTTTTTCTCTCTCTGACGTAGATACATCTTTTACTTTCTGCTCTCACTTCAAAGCAAATGTCGCTTCTACACGCCATGAAAACAAAAGTAAATAGATAAAACTTTTTTGCAGAAATTAACGAATAAAACTAGCTGATACAAATGACAATTCCTCAAGTCAAAACGAAAAATGACACGCACACATATGTGTCTGTGTGTATTATATACGTACCTTTTCAAATACTCTGTAGCTATATTTAGCTACAGGTTGACTCTGAGCAAACCTATTATCAAAAGTGGGGTTCCAATCATTGAATTTTTTACTATATCTGTAAAACCAACCACGTGTGTGTGTTTGCAGGTGCGCGCATGTGAGTATAGACAAAATGTGAGGTGAGTGTACATTGAACATAAGCAAACTTATCAAGTCTTTTTGACTTTTCCAAGAAGCGTCTCATTGTGTACTCATATACATAGTCACACTTGTGCAATTCTACTCGGACTAATACGATATTCATTGTATTTAACAATGATCTTGTAAATAAGACGTTGTTTAGTCAGTGGTCTGGTGCTGATTGGACAAACTGAAGGCACTGCAGACGTGACCATTACGTGTTTTTTCCCATTAGCAGGAAAATCAAGACCACATTATTAAGCGCAAGGTTGATTTATCTGTGAAATAATTTAATCATTTCTTCGATAGATGGGATGCTGTGAGTATAGCATTGTATTCTAACAATTTCCTCTTCGTAATTGTAAGGATTCTGTGATAGAATCATAGCACAACCAAAATCAACTGAACTTTAAATTCTACTTCTTTCACCTATGGTGAAATGGTAGATTTATTAAGTGGTTAGTTATCGTTTTAAAATTGGTTTTGAAACTTAATACAAGAAAGCGCTTGCCATCTATTTTAAAACGGGGGCGCCAGTTTTCATTTTATGTTTTATGTAGTCTTTTTCGTACGGAAAGACTTTCAAACTTCGTATACTTATCTATTTTGTGTTATAGAACAGAAAAATATTTTTGTATTCGAATTTATTTCATGTAAAAAATTGTCTTATTTCGATAATTTCTACTAATCACTGACGTCTATTCAGTTGAAAACAGTTAGCGCTGTAACGGTGTATAGCGTATTAATCCCCTAACCCTAACTAGACTGTTAACTGTAACCCTAACCCTAACTCTAGAATCCGAACTCTAAAATTGTTACACACATAGATACGCACAGCGTAATTTATTATATAAACAATATATGCGTATAAATTACGATTAAACCGGATGAAATATGTCACAGGGAATAACATTTTTATGACCGCCCAGCAGTAACTCTATTGAGCTGAATAGACGTCAGTGATTGATTGAAATTACAGAAATACGACAACTTTAATATGGAATAACTTGCGAATTCCTTTTTTTTTTTGTTAAGAAGACTAAGAGTAAAAGATGTTTTATATGACACATTCTACCAGTGTCCCAAGTTTCAAAGTGTTTCATTAAGAAAATACTGGCGCCCCCGTTTTAAAATAGATCCAGCGCTTGCACAAGTTTAGTGATTAAATTGTAATTTATTAAAATTAATGAGTTTAAAAATATTTGAATTGTCTTCCTAAACTAACCGGGCACCATTTTAGTACTGCGACACTTAAGCGAATCATTTGAAACGATTACATTTAAATTGTATATATTTAAATTTGTATATAAATTTAGAACGATTGAAGTTTATTCCCCATTCCCAAGAAAACCTAGCGGGTTACAATGTAAATGTGGTAGAAGTCCTTAGTTTTCCCCCATTGCTGTAGTTCAGTATCTGGCAGGTGTAGTGTCTTTTCTACTTTACAAACACTCAGCCAATTAACACTGCCGGATTTACGCACGTTAAACTACAGCTTGATATCCAAAAATGGGCTAGGAAGAAACCTATTTTCAATGTCCAAACACCATATTTAGGCAGCCTCAAAACTTTGATCTTCAAGTTTAAATCTGGTTCTACTCCTCACATGAGATTAGTAGTAAAGTAGAGCAGGTTGCAAGAGCACCAAGAAATTTAAAATATAAAAACGATGAATTGAATAATTTTCAATCTACAAAAAAAAAAAAAAAAAAAAAA
>NC_068987.1:49691522-49696545 GCF_001194135.2 Octopus bimaculoides | reverse complement strand
CTATTTTTTTTTTTTCTCGAGAATTCTATTTTTGAGTCATTTTGGAATCTATTTTGTTTTTTTTTCTAGTTAATTTTAGTTAATTTTTGTTTATTTTCAAATCATTAAAATGGAATGTCAAGTTAAGAGAAACGAGTATTTTCGACACCTCCTTTTTGCTTTTAATCAAGGTTCTAAGGTTGCAAAAGCTGCTCACAACATTTGTGCTGTGTATGGAGAGGGTTCCATAGCTGAAAGAACCACTTGTGATTGGTATGCCAAGTTCAGAAATGGAAATTTTGACCTCAAAGACGTACTTCGTTCTGGCCGTCCAGTTGAGTTAGATGAAGAGTGATTAAACCAACTTTTGCATGAAAACTTTTGTCAAACAACAAGGGAACTGGCAGAGAAAATGGAATGCTCCCACACTGCTATAGAGAAGCATCTTCACTTGATGGGAAGGGTTCAGAAGTATGGAGCATGGGTTCTGCATGCTTTAAGTGACAACAACAAAAATCAACAAGCCACAATCTCCGTTGGTTTGCTTGCTCGTCACTGCTCAACTCATGGACACAAGCAACGATTTCTTTACTGAATCATTACTGGCGATAAAAAACGATGCCTGTACATCAATATGAAGCAGTGTAAGGAATGGCTTAGCCCTGGTAAACAAGCGACACTGCGCGTGAAACAAGATCTTCATCCCCGTAAAACAATGTTGTGCGTATGGTGGGACTGGAAAGGGATTATCCATTATGAATTGCTTGAACGGAACCAAACAGTCAACGTGGAACTCTATGTTCAACAGATGGAACGACTATTCAAGAGAAAAGACCTAATCGGCAGCATGGAGTTTTTCTTCTGCACAACAACACCCACACTCATATCGCCAATATGACCAAGGAAGCCATTCAAACGCATGGTTGGGAAGTGCTGCCACACCCGCCGTACTCTCCTGATTTGGCACCAATGGATGTCCACCACTTTCGATCTCTTTCAAATGCTATGCGCGGAGTTTCGTTCAATACTGATGCAGAATTGAGAGCTTGGTTGGATCAATTTTTCTAGTCGAAATCGGGTGATTTCTACCAACGAGGAATTGAAAATCTTGTTGAACGTTAGGAAGAAGTTATAAACAACAAGGGTGAATACATTATTGATTAATTAGTTGTTATTTTTCATTAAACCTTTTAAAAAATTTAAATTAAAAAAAATTGCAGGAACTTAGTTGCCAACCCAATAGTTAGGAGTTCTCTCTCCACTTGCAATATATATTGAGTGCACTGCCTAACCAGCTGGAGGAGGTATCCTCCTGTGGTTAAAATAGCAGTATCACTGTTTCCTAAGGAAGTCCTGTGTTTAGGTGGCGATAAATACTACTCAGTATGAATACTGCCTTCATCTCTTAGTGAGATTTCCTTAGCTTTAGCTTTATATATATATTATTTCTTTAATTTTTCTTTCTTTCCTTTAGTCCATTTCTCGATGCTTTCTCTTTCTGAAATTAACTCACCTTCCTTTTTTCTAAGAAAAGGATAATTCATTCACACACATATATATTTGTATGTACATGCATAAATATAGATATGCGTCAAAGAAGTTCATTCTATATATATATGTATATATATATATAAAATGTGTGTTGTGTATTTCTGCCTGTTTGTCTACTGTAAGTGGTTGGTAATCAGTGATGGTTTGTTTATGTCCTACGGGGACAAAAGAAACCACAAGAATAAGTGCTAGGCTGAAAAAATAAGTACTGGGGTTGATTTGTTGGACTACAAGCTTCAAAGCAGTACCTCAGCATGGCCGCAGTCTAGTGACTGAAGCAAGTAAGTGCCAATGCACGAAACTCTCGGACCTTGAGCTACTCTATTGCTTCTGTTAAATATTGATAAAAATATACATATACTCATTTTAAGTTCTATTTTTCCTGTTTGCACAAGCATGCGCGTGCACACACTCATGTGTCTGTATGTATGTATGCATACACAGACACATGTTTAGGTGTGGATAGACACTTAGAGCAAATTTCTTCTGCTATAGCATAGGGCCAACCAAAGCCCTGTGTGTAGATTTGGTAGACAGAAACTGAAAGAAGCTCACCTTACATATATATGTGTGTATATATGTATGTGTGGCTAGGTAGGAATTCGTATAAGCATGTAAGTAAATGCACATGTGTGTGTGTGTGTGTGTGGTAAGAAGCTTCCCAACTACATGGTTCCAGGTTCAGTCCCACTGCGTGTCACCTTGGGAAAGTGTCTTCTACTAAAGCCTCGAGCCAACCAAAGTCGTGAAAGTGGATCTGGTTGACGGAAACTGAAAGAAGCCTGCCGTATGTATGTGTGTGTTTGTGTTTGTCTCTCTTCACTGGTGTTGGTGGCTTTAAGTCTCCGTAACTTAGTGGTTTGGCAAAAGAGACTGACAGAATAAGTATTAGGCTTTAAAAAAATAAGTTCAGGGGTCGATTTGTTCAACTAAAACCCTGCGCGGCGTCACTCCAGCTTGGCCACAGTCCAGTGAGTGAAACAAGTAAAAGAATAAAGTGTGTGTGTGAATTAAAAAGAGGATTCCAATAGAATCAGGTACTTGAAAAGTATGCACCAAGTAGGGTTGAGTAATGTCTGCAGTTCTGACCAATGGCTGGCTGGAGTCGAGATATCAGATAGGATATTTCTGGTTTGTACACAGATAAAAGCAACCCTATGAGTAATTAGTGCCTAAGGGACTTGTCCATGTTACCTGTTACATTGAGTAGTCTGTTGTTGATATACTGTAGGGAGTCCGACAAGTTGTAAATTCCCTTAGTTTATTATAGTCAAACGAATAAAAACACGTGATAGATAAGTGCCAGTTCATTACAGCTGTTTCTTATGTAGCTCTTAATGAAGAATGAGAGACATTACATTTTAAAAGGTAGCATTCATCAGATGAGAACGTAATTTTTGCAGAACGAAGGGGCATCCCAGGAACTGCAGCAAAGATGTATCTGTTGAGGTGGAGCTATGATGCTAACCGTTAAAATGTAGTTCTTGAAAGAGTGTAATACGATATCTAAAGTCAGTGCCCCTGGGAGAGAAGGAGTCTGTTGGACTAGAACAAGGGTAGATTTGAGTGGAATTTTGAAGATAATTTATGTTAGAGCAAGAATGGTGCTGATTAGGAGAGGTCGTAAAAACTATTAAGGGAAAAAGGAGATAAAAGATAAATGATTCGACCACAGGGTGAAAGAAAATTAAAAAAAGATACGGTAAAAAATGGAAATACAGTAACAGTATAGGAGTCGATTCAGAGTAGGGTCAGGCTATAGGAATCCCTATCTAATGGTTAAAAGAAACCCAGAAAACTTATGGGTATACAGTGGTTAATGGTTGGGAAGATAGTGTGGGGTGAGGGACGAGTATGGCCATCAAGCTATATGGAATTAAGGTTATAGTAAGGGAGAATGTGATGTGAGGAGTTTAAAAATTTACACTAAATAAATTAAAAATTTTAAAGTATAAATTTAAAGCTGGGCAAGGTTATATAATGAACTACGCCAATTATGGGGGTTAGAGGAAGAAATATATTAGATCGGATACCAGGGGAAGTCAGCCATATGGAGTAGTCTAATGATAAAGTATGGAATGTTAAAGGCGTGGCAAATATCATATGAATTTCCTAATCCTTTAGATGATAAATGTAGAAGGTTCAAAGTTATATATAAGTGCGCTGTTACAAAAACTGCTAACTCACACTGTATGGTATATATAGGGAGCTATATTAACTTTAAGCATAGATTTTTAGCATATATACATTCATTTAAACCAAATGTAAAGAATAACACTACTTAATTTGCTACATATGTACATAAACAAAATAATGTTTACTATAAATTATCTTGGTCAATTATTGACTCAGCTACACCATATACACATAAATTTTCTACCTGCTGTCTTTGTACAAAAGAAATGCTATACATATTATTATATAAGCAAAATAATTTAATTAATTGTCAATCAGAAGCATTATCCACACGTAGACATAGGTTTTATAAAACTTTTAAACACTGTAAAAGATCATGAAGATAAGATTAACATTAGTATCTTGTTTTTCATATAGTGGTATCATAATTAAATCGTAGGATTGTTACAGGTAAGAAAAAAGAAATTTAAATTTGTATTATTTTGAGTAAACACATGTTCACATAATATAAATTATCCATTGGATGAGTGCCGGAAATATATCTTCTTGAACCTGTACACCTCTAATGTACAACAAACTGATTTTAAATATATTAATTTAAATATAACACATTAATTTACTCTATATTGGGTCAGTAAATGGCTATTTCATCTTTTATAAAAAATAATTTAGGCTAATGAAAATAAATATTAGAACTCCTTGTATTAATTTGTGTTGTCTTTTATCTTTTGTTGTGTGTGTACCTAAGAAATAGTTTAGCTTCATATATGCGTAGTGTCCCTTTAAGATCACGGAGAAAATTGATAAAAAATTGAGGATTAAAATTAAATATCTTTTTTTCTAATAGATAAAATTTTACAAAACCTTTACCAATATATTCCTTTAACATTTCTCTTTCATATTGATATCAATAAACTAATTCTTAGTCAAAATTAAAAGAATGGTGTGGATTCAAAATGTTGATGTTGGGCGTTACTATTCATCAGTCAACCAGTTTGGCCTATACATTTTTTTGTCTTAGCTTTTGTTCTACTGCACCAGATTTTAAGTATTTTATGTCTAAATGTCGCATATCACTAGTCAAACAATTCAAAAAACTAAATTTGATTTCGGTTAAATCTGAATTAGTAAGACTGCTTGGAAGACGCTGACTGCGACAAAAAGCTCCGTTAAGAATATTATTCAACTACTACTGTTGTTGAAATATGTATATATAAATATATATATATATATATATATATTTATATAAAATATCATTATAAGAGACAATTCATTAAATGATGATTAATGCATTACATCAAATAGAGTGAACTGAAGCAAATTTTGTTGTTAATTATGGATTTATTAATTCATTATT
>NC_068987.1:49681903-49691420 GCF_001194135.2 Octopus bimaculoides | reverse complement strand
AAATGGAGTAGTTCCTTACACTTTCAACTTGCAATTCCGCGCTAAGGATTTATAAACAAACTAAGATCATAACTATTGTATTTCCACAATATATATACATATATATATATATATACACACACACACACACATATATATATACATATACAGGGTGGCCCAAAAGTAGGTTTACAGTTATTCAACTACCTCTTTCACATTCATATATTAATAGTTTAAATCTTAATAATATTAAAAAAAATGAAACCATTCTTCAATGCTAATTTAGTTAATTTTGTCAAGCTCCCTTTTCAGTTTGTAAGATAGAAATTTAAATGTAATAAAATGTTTTTAAAGAAATTTAAAGTGCCTAGATGATAACTGTAAACCTAATTTTGTGTCACCCTGTATACATATACATACATACATACATACATATACATACACACACACACAAAGTTAGGGAATTTGAATGGGTTAATGGAACCTACATAACTGGACTTTTCTCAGACTGTTTTTTTTTCCTTCTGAAGATGGGCCTTTGCGCCTGAAAGATAAAGGCTTTATTAAACTTTCCGCGTTGTTAGAAGCTTTCCATTTTCTCTCTTTTTACCTTCTTTGATATATATATGTGTGTGTGTGTGTATGTAGGACAAGAGGAAAATAACATAGGCTCTAGAATTTTTCTATAAGAAATTTAATTTATTAAAATTATTTCTGTAGTTTCAAGGTGAATCATTATCTGAGAGAGATAGAGAGAGAGATGGAGAGCAAAGGTGACAACCCAGAAATAGTAATTGAAATTCAATATGAAATGTAGTGGAGAGGAAATCTGATGTTTAGTAGTATAGTGACACTTCTGAACATAATTTGGTCTTTTTAGGTCCCATCAACGAAACATAATGTAACCACGACGAATAGATTTTAGAACGACTAAAGTTTCTTTTCGTTAATGATTTTAGAATGACTGTAGTTTCTTTTCGTTGATGTACACCGAGTGGTGTAATAACATAGAAGAATAGTTGAGAGAGACGAATATCTAGAGACGCCTATTGCATGAAATCTTAATAGTAATGTGGACATAGATGCTAGAATGACAAGTGCAGTTTGATATGATTTAGTAACAAAGAATAAATTCTCCTACTTTTTCTACCCCTTTTTACATATCTTGTGTCCACATGAACACACGTGCAAGTCAATATGTTGGTAGAAGCTCAACCTCCATGGATTGTCTGACGAAATGCTTTATAATATTTAATTTGAACCCCTATATTTGGAATTAAAGATCTAAATGGAAAATATAAAGATATAAAACTTTCTTAGAGATGTTCTTAAAAGCCTTCATTTAATCAATGCCAGTCAGTTATTATATATTATATTATATATTTCTATTATTTTTTTCTCAATTTTTCTGTATATTATTTTACTTCTTTTCTGAGCCTTTACAATATACCACTCTCCACACACACACACACACACACACACACACTACCACCACCACCATCAACAAAATGCCAGTCTGCTCTTCATATATTTTGTTTTAGTCATCAACAGTTCCAACTTTCTTGATGTGATGTCAAAATAATACATAACATTTTCGTGGCAATTCATATTTGAAGTAATAAGGATCTCGGAATTATCCCATGATAACACTACAGTCTTCTTTTATTTCATATTCAAAATCCACCGACTGATTTGGACGGTATATTGTAAAAAGATGCAAGTTTATTTTAGTTACGTTCTGCTGCTTTGTTTTCCTGCAAAATAAGAAGGAAAATAATAAAAAACATTGATTGTAAAGCAAAAACTTCATGGTAAGAATGAACATTCAAGAGAAACATTTCATTTTCGTCCCTTAAAATATAATATATTTCTCAAATTGTCTGCTTTTGAATGGTGGTAGATAACTAAAATCTGTTGGACGACACATGGTGTTTGACTGTTAACCTTGAATATGTAAATTAAAACCTGTATGTATATTAAAAGTTGAATTACCTTTCATCCTTCAGTAAAATAAATACTTGCTGAATAATAGTGGAGGGTAATGTAATGGGTCAGGCACAGGCTTGACTGTGGTTAAGAAGCTCACTTCGCAACAATGTGGTTTCGGGTTCAGTCCTACTGTGCAGCACTTTGGGCAAGTATCTTTTACACTAGGTCCAACCCAAGCAATGCCTTGTAAGTGAATTTGGCAGACAGACACTATGTGGAAGCCTGTCATTAACACACACACACACATTAATATATATATATAATGTATGTGTGTGTGTGTGTGTGTGTGTGTGTATATATATATACACATACAGGGTGCATAAGATATTTGAGGGCAAATTTATGTTTATAAAAAAACACAGATATATAATAACTGATAACTTTATTTATCAAAAAAATGCTATAAGGATAAAAATACAGTTCTATATTTAAGAGATGAGGAATTATGTACATTATTTACATTATTTGCATTTGACGGATATTTGTCCTCATCTTGTTGTTAACACAACGTTTCAGCTGATATACCTTCCAGCCTTCATCAGGTATCTTGGGGAAATTTTGAACCTGGGTTCTCATTCCTAAGGTATTCTTTGATGTTATTATTATCATTATTCAGATCACTGCCTGGAATCGAACTCGGAATCTTGGTGTTAGTAGCCCCATGCTCTTAAAGGATATGCCCTTGGGTAATTATGGAGTGAATTTTAGGGCTTATAAATCTAATATTTTCCTATCCTTCTTTAATACCAGTTCCCATATGCTATTCATATCTGCACTCAGTCTGCTTAGGAGGTTATTGTGTCCTACCTAGCATATGTGCTGCTTCTTTTAGTTTTCATATTTTCCAGTGGTGTTCTCTGTCTATTATTTTAACTTCATCCCATGGTCTCTATTTTTCCATACATGATCAGCTATACCTGATTTATCAATATCTCCTCATGTCACAGCTTTGCGATGTTCCTCTACCCTTATTTTGAGGTGGTGGCTCGTTTTGCCTTTCTACAACCTACCACAGCTGCATGGGATTGAGTACATGCAGTTTTTGGACATACTCTCTTCTATTGGTGGTTTTACCCGAAGGAGATATTTGTGAAGTGTTGTATTACTCTTGAATACTGTCCTGATGTCTGTCTACAGTCTGTCTACCCTATGTGAAAGGCATCTCCAAAAAGATACAAAAGATATGTGGCCCATATGTCATCAACAACAAAATGAGGACAAATATCTGTCAAATGTAAATAATGTACTTCTCTATAATGTTAATCAATAAAGCCACCTTCAGCTTCAACAACTGCTTCTGTATAAAATCTAAATCATCTACATGCTCGAATCAAGTGGTCCTGGTTCATTTTGGACATTACTCTGACTATGGCAGCTTTCAAAGAATCTTTGGTGTTATGGGCGTGTTCATTGACCTCTCTCTCAACAACGCTCCACATGTAATAGTCTAATAGATTGTGATCTGGGGAATAAGGAGGCCAAATGTTAGGAGTTATGTGTTCATGAAAATTTTCAGCCATCCATTCCTGTGTTATTAGAGCCATGGGTGATAGTGCAGAGTCTTACGGAAACACATATGACCTTCCATTGCATACACTGTCTATCCAGGGCCTAACAATTATTTCCAGGACCTGAATGTAGGCAGCAGACTTAATTCTAAAACCTTGTGGAAAAAAGTAAGGAGGCATTGCTGACAACCCCTAAAACCATGACAGTTGCAGGAAATTTTGTATGCATAACACCTGGAACTTCAGAAATGTCTGCACATAGCCATCAGTCATTTCTTCTGTTAACATTTTGATCTTGGTCGAAGTTTTTCTTGTTTGAGAAAAACCAAATCAAATCTTCTGCTGGATTTTCCAGTTTGTTTAAGAGACTTTTAGATCTGATGTAGTGATTTTCTTTTACTTTTTCGGCAAATTAACCTTTCCTCATCATATATCTGATGTCTTTATGGACAACATTTCTGACTGTTCCTTCTGACACATGGAGATCTTTTGTAATTGACCTCTTGGACTTTCTGGGATTGTAATCGATGGTCTGTTGAACTTGCTGGATAAATTTTATTTGTGTATATGTGTATATTTTATTTGTGTATATGTGTATATTTTATGCGTGTATATTTTATTTGTGTATATATGTATATTTTATACTGTGGGTTTTAGAATTGAGTGCCCTATTGTTTTAATATATATTTATATTCAATTTTTGATAATTTGGGAATGATATAAAATTGTTTTGACCAATTGGAGTGTTTATTCATTATACCTTTCAATTTATTTCTCCTTTCGCCTCCATACCACCTGAGCACTTTCAGCTGCAGTCCTATTTTTATTTTTTTCTTCAGTTTAATGAAATTGCTTTTCGGTTTAATGAAGTTATAAAATTATCCTCTTATGCATGTATGTATGTATGTATGTATGTATGTATGTGTGTGTGTGTGTGTGTGTATGTATATATGCATGTATGTATGTATGTATATATGTATGTATATGTGTGTATGCATATATATATATATGTGTGTATGTATGTACATGTATATATATATGTATGTGTATATATATATATATGTGTATATATATGCATGTATATATATATATAATGCATAATATATATATGTATATGTGTGTATATATATGTGTGTGTATATATATGTGCATATCTATAGTATGTGTATATATATACATGTATGTGTGCATGTATATACATATCTGTGAGTGTGTTTTTCTCACCACCACCACTACCACTTGGAAACCGATATTGGTTTGTTTATGTACTCTTAACTCAGTAGTTCGACAAAGAGACCGATAGAATAAGTACCAGACTTAAACAAAAACAAAAACAAAACAAAAAACCCATAAGTATTGGGTTCAATTTGTTCAATTAATCTCTTCAAGGCAGTATCCCTGCATGGTAAAACAAGTGAAAGATAAAGTTTATACCATTCCCTAAATCTGAACTTTGTGCTTATATTACTATTCAAAAAAAATATTTTTCTGGTGTATATACATGGCACATGATTCAGTGGTTGAGGTGTTGGACTCATGATCGAAATATTGTGGTTTCTGTTCTTAGACTGGGCAATGCACAGTATTCTTGAGCAAAGCACTTCGTTTCATGTTGCTCCACTCCTGCTGTGTGTCTGGTCCAGTGGAGAATATACATGTCACAGAAACTGGGAAACTGGCCTTGTAAGGTTTTATATCTTTTATGCACAATTAAAAGCCACATTCATTTCTCTGAATGAGATGCTGTTCTTTCCAGGTTTTATCATTTCTTGTAAACAGCAGTAAACTGACATTTCTTACATTCTCTTTTTGCTTTCACTGTTCTCATTCTAGAGTGTTACTTGCCATATGATGGGTAACTTTGAAAGTATGCTTTTGTCACCATGGGTAGTATCAGCAAATATGGCATAGAAAAAAAAATTATAATTGAACTTTTATCAGATTTCTTATTCCTTACATAATTGAGGAAATGAATTCTAATTTCCCAAAGAAAGATATTTTTTACCATAAAACAATATTCAAAAAGTGGAAGACAAAAAAAATGAAAACAAAATTATAGAGTTGATTTTATATTATGGAGGTCCCACACCCACTCTCACACTGTATACACACACAGACATACACACATACACCTGTTGTATGTATATATATATATATATGTATGTATGTATGTATGTATGTATGTATGTATGTATGTATGCATGTATGTATGTATATATATATATATATTTATATATGTTTGTGTATATTTCTGTCTGCAACATTATGAATTCCATGTGATTATACGATGAGCAATAAAAGCCTAAGCCAGAATGATAAAATCCCTGTGTACTGAATACATTCAATCCTACTTGTGTGTGTGTGTGTTTGTGTGTGTGTGTGTGTGTTGTATACTGTAGTTGAAGACATAAGGATGCAGCTTTATTGAGAAAAAGACATGTCTCAAAATAAATCGCCTCGGGTCCTGTTTGTGAAATTGAGCTGCCCATAAGTTAATTTTGTCTCTGATGGATATTTCTACTATTGTGATTTCTTGCTTTATGTACAGCCATACTACTAACTTATTTTTTATATACAATAATGTTTTCTGCTATAGCCAAGGTACTTTCATAGTGTTTTGTAATATATTGTTTGTTTGCTTGCTTTAAATATTGATTTTTAATTTTGGCACAAGGCGAGCAATTTCAGGAAGGGGTAAGTCGATTACATCGATCCCAGTATTCAGTTGGTACTTAATTTTAGCAAGCTTGAAAGCAGGAAAGGCAGAGTCGACTTTGGGGGAATTAGAACTGAGAACATAAAGACGAATGAAGCCCGGAGTGCTAACAATTCTGCCAGCTTGCCACCTTAGTTTGTTTTAAATATTACATGCTTTAAAGCACTAAAAACTTCCCTGAATCTGCACTGCTGAAACTGATGTGCAATCCTTAAATCTCTTTTGAGTCTTACTTGCATTATCCTGGCTTCTTCAAATGCTTTCACTCCACTCCACGCCTTTGTTCGCCATCCAACTCGATCTGAAGCAAGGGTTTCTATATCTTCTGGAACCACTCCAAGTGACTTCATAGTAGTCCTTATACCGTCCTTGAACCCTTTTGTAGGTTTACACTGATAACGTTTCCCCTCTGCAAACTCACCATAAAACAGCTGTTTCGGCATGTGTTCATCTGCCATTCGAACAATATGGCCACACCATCTCAGTTGGTTTCTCAAAATCATAGCTTTAATTGATGTGATGCCTGCAGATGCAAGGACATCTTTTTTTGGAGTAAAAGAACTCCGTTTAATTTTTAAAATGCGATGAAGGCATTTTTGGTAGAATTGTTCTAACAATTCAAAATGCCTTTCATTACAAGTCCAAGTTTCACAGGAATACAACAGGGATGGTAAGACAAATGATTTGTAAAGAGCCAGCTTTGTATTCTTATTTATATGTCACTGGCACCAAATGCGTGACTCCAAGCCACCAAATGCTTTTGCTGCCCTTTGAATTCGCAGGTGTATTTCGGTATCAAGATTTCAATCATTTTGAACAGAGCTTCTAAAGTAGACAAACAAATTGACAACCTCAAGTAATTTTCCCTTAACAAAAGCACCACATGCAAGTTGATGCATTAAAACTTTTTTTCAAGTTGAAGGTCAAGCCAAAATCATCACAAGCTGAGTCAAATGCAGATACAAGAGATTGCAGACCTGTTTCAGAGAGACTGACAAGATCGCAATCGTTAGCGTACAAAAGTTCCCTAATGAGTGAAGTAAAAACCTTCATTTTGAATTGAATTTCAGTCTGGTCACATTAAAAACATTCCCTGTTGTTCGATATTTTATGTAAATACCCTCCTTAGAGTTTTGAAAAGCATGTGACAACACAACAGCAAAGTATATTGCAAAGAGGGTGGGTGCATCAAGGTCTCCTTGCTTTACTCCATTTTCCACAACAAAAGATTCAGAGAACCTACCACGAAAGTTAACTCTAGCTTTCATATCTAGATGCAAAGCCCTGATCATGTTTACAAATTTTTCTGGGCAATCTATTTTACTTAGAATTAGCCACAGAGCATTTCAATTAACAGTATCGAATGCTTTGCTCAAATCAACAAAGCAATGATATAGAGCAAGATTCTGTTCAATGCACTTTTCTTGTAATTATCTGACACTAAAGGTACAATCATCTGTGCCCCTGGAGGAACAAAACCCACACTTTGACTCAGACACCATATTTGGA
Source organism: Octopus bimaculoides (assembly GCF_001194135.2). Classification (NCBI taxonomy): domain Eukaryota; kingdom Metazoa; phylum Mollusca; class Cephalopoda; order Octopoda; family Octopodidae; genus Octopus; species Octopus bimaculoides. The sequence continues at coordinate 49,683,719 of NC_068987.1, read as the reverse complement.
ACTATGAAGGTATTAAACGTTCTAACAAAAAGTGGGCAAGTATCTTTCCAACCACAAACAAAAGCGAAATCCCACGAAAATTACCACACAGATCCTTTGGCCCCGATATATACAAGGAGATTAAATGGCATCAGTCCAGTCTTGAGGCACTTAAGATTTGAAACATTTTGTCACCTTATATTTCAAGACTTCTGCACAGATTCCATCAGACCGTAGAGACTTATTACTATTTAGCCTATTCACAGGTAAATAAATGTCATTTAGAGTTGGTTCAAATTCCATCTCTTCTATAACTGGAAGGTGTTCAATTTTTTCTGTTGTCCTCATGTCAACGGATGATGGTCTATTCAAAAGTGCAAAAAAATGTTCTACCCAACCCTTATTTTCTCACTGGAGCTATTGAAGAAGATTTTGGGCCATATCCCTCCGTAACGTAAGAGTACAAACCCTTGGCATCATTTCTATCAGCTGTTTCTTGTGCCCCTTTTGCTCTATCATTCCATCATTCCTGTTTAATTTTCCTTAAAGCAGTCTGCACTTTCCTTTTCAGCTTTCTGTAAGTTTCATTGGGGTTTAAGGACTGAGAAAGAAGTGTATTGCCTAAGTTTTTTTTAATGAATGAGCTACTCCGCGTTGGTCACCGAAGTGATATTTGATCACTTTATTGAGTGTTTGAGTGTTGGTTTGGTGTCTAGAATGGAATAACTTAGCTCATGGGCAGGTAGAAGCAGAATATTCTATAGAATTTTTATTGAATAAACTTAATATCCTCAGCAACCCTTTGGCTCTAAATCTTCGGGAAATACTTATGCATAGATACAATAAGAGAAGAAATGTCGAAACCTTGACTCTCTTGAGGTATTTACATAACCCAAGGAAATTTAAAGGTGAATCAATTTCTGGACCTTTTCTTTTTTTAACGAAACAACATTTAAGGAAGTATGCTGAACAAACATATAGGAGATTATTTCCTGAATATGATGCTTAGAAGACAACAGAATTATACAAAGAAAATGAAATAGGAGGGAACCTAAAACAAGTGTTACTGTTGTCCCATCTACTTACGAAGGTAATGAACTCATGCGTGAATACACAAGCGCAATGAAGAAAATGAATGAAAAGCCTAAGATAGTAACAGATGGATTTGAAATCTCTAAAGAATTCAAATATTTTGAAGCAACTTCGAACACAAATGAAAAGCTCGAGAAACTTTATAGAGCATTGCTTACAACTAAAGCAACTAGTGTCCAGTCGGAAAGAGCTTTTTCAATTACTGGACTTTTCAACACAAAAATTAGGACAAGTTTGTCAGGTAAAACACCGAATGCATTGTGTTTTTTAAAAGATTATTTTCGAAGGAAAGTGAATCATCAAACAAGTCAAGAAACTTGATTCTCAAAAATAGAACGACTTGGAAAAACGTTGCATTCCTGATTAAATAAATATAATACCATTATTTTTTGTTATTGTTTGTACATAGATACAGATACAGGCACCATCAACATATTTGTGGATATCAGTCAGCCTGTTACTATCTCTCTTTCTCTGTGTATGTATATAAACAAAATACAATATATGACAAACTTCTTCATTACAGGGACACCGCTCTAAATCTGCAAAAACCGGTTTTTAACCGGTTTTGAGAATTACTTATACTTAAACTCGGTTTTGGGAATTGTCAGTTTTTTGCGAGCCCTAATATATATAGATATATATATATATATACATACATACAGATATATTTAGATATATATACATATATATATGCACATGTATATATATATATATATATATATATATATATATATATATATAT
>NC_068987.1:49681234-49681893 GCF_001194135.2 Octopus bimaculoides | reverse complement strand
CAGCATGTGTATGTGCGTATGTGTGTGGTTTGGCTGTTTATATGTTAGTGTGTGTGTGTCGCTTAACGTTGTAGAAGGAATTAGTAGCAGGAATTATTTGGGAGTGATTGTCTGTGTGTCACCTTTTTTCATGTGCTTGGACGATGGTCAGTAGAAAGTGAGCAAGCAGTTTTTAAATATGTGTGTGTGCATGTATGTGTATGTTGTGTGAGTGTGTTTTTCTTGCAGTGTGTGCCTATATCTGTGTGTGCGTGTGTGTATGTGTATATATATGTGTGTGTACGTGTGTGTGTATATGCGTTCAATTTGCTCTGTGGATTGGATGTGGGTTATTTGTGTGTGTGCGTGTATGTGTTAGTGTTTGTTGTGTGTGTATGGGAGTTATGTGTGGGTTCATTTGCGTGTGTGTCCATGTATGTATACTTGGGTGTGTGTGTGTGAGTGTGTGTTGTGTGTGTGTAGGAGCTATGCACATATATACATATATCTATATAAACATATACACATATGTATATATGCATACATATATATATACATATACATCTATATATACATATACATCTATATATACATGTACATATACATATATATATATATATACATATATATATACATATATATATATATATATACATATATATATATATATATACATATAT
>NC_068987.1:49680142-49681224 GCF_001194135.2 Octopus bimaculoides | reverse complement strand
ATATAAAGGCGACTCGAGTTTCAGGGCTATTTCCCTTCGTCATGGCGGGCCGGTATGACAGACTTTAACAGACTGTAATAAGTTGGCTGGTTTTCTGTCTTTTATACCAATTCCTTTGGACAGCAGCAGTAGGTGTTTGGCTTTTTTTAGAATTGATGTCAAATCTATTTTTAGAAATGATGATATTTTAATTTATTGTTTTGTGTGGGTTGTAGGGATAAGATTTTTAAACCCCAGTAGGTGTTTGGCTTCCTCTTTCTGGAGTTGATAAAATAAAAACTGAGCACTGGTGAATGTAATCAACCCCCACCATCTCCTAGAATTGCTGACCTTATACAATACCATTTATAGGAAAAGTTTTCTGGAAATAAACATAGACAATATACCTACAGAAGGAATATTGATGGAAAATTACCATTAAAACTTCCGGTAGGTGCAAATGTAACAGTTGTTTTTGAATGAAAAGAAACAATAGGTACATTCACAGAGGTCAGTGCATCTGCAGAAGTGAATATTTTTCCCAAATTCAATGAGAACGAGAACAGCTTTTCTACTCTAGTTGTTTATATAAATTTATATCAGTTTATATCAATGATTACAAGTGCACATTAGCTATGTGGTTAAATGTTTAAGTGGCAGCCTCGAGAAGCTGGGATTTTCAGACAAAGAAAGTAACCAGCTAATGCGCACTTAAAAAAAAAAATCTGTAAGTGAAACAATCAAAATATACAAAACATAGGTGCAGGAGTGGCTGTGTGGTAAGTAGCCTGCTTACCAGCCACATGGTTCCGGGTTCAGTCCCACTGCGTGGCACCTTGGGCAAGTGTCTTCTACTATAGCCTCGGGCCGACCAAAGCCTTGTGAGTGGATTTGGTAGACGGAAACTGAAAGAAGCCTGTCGTATATGTATATATATATGTATGTATATTTGTGTGTCTGTGTTTGTCCCCACAACATCGCTTGACAACCGATGCTGGTGTGTTTACGTCCCCGTAACTTAGTGGTTCGGCAAAAAGAGACCGATAGAATAAGTACTAGGCTTCCAAAGAATAAGTCCTGGGGTCGATTTGCTCGACTAAAGG
>NC_068987.1:49676569-49679775 GCF_001194135.2 Octopus bimaculoides | reverse complement strand
AAGAATTCAAATAATTAGAAATAGAAAAGAAACACATACATACAAATAGGAGAGTATTGTAGTTCACTTGAAGCATTGTGTATTGTTTGTAAAGAATAAAAAGTTTAGAATGGTACAACAATGCACTATAGAACAAAAAATGGACTATATACTTGTTGTAATTTGGTTATCTATAGTCCGATGATATTTTGGAATTAGAATTCCTTCTTCAGATCTTCTTAGCTGGAGTCTCAGCTATAGCAGAGACTCCAGCTAAGAAGATCTGAAGAAGGAATTGTAATTCCAAAATATCATCGGACTATAGATAACCAAATTACAACAAGTATATAGTCCATTTTTTGTTTTATAGTGCATTGTTGTACCATTCTAAACTTTTTATTCTTTACATACATACAAATATTCATTAGTAGATACACACGCACACGTACATGCACATGCACACACACACACACACACACACAATGTTTTTATATTTGGTTTCCAAGATTCTTTATGTGAATTCATGTGTTGAAGCATATTTTATTGTGTTTGGGGAGAGTCATTCTCTTTTAGTACCTAATTACTTAACACACTCACTGATTCGTTTTCCATTCATTTACCTATTTCGTTGCATCTTCCAGCCTCTTGAATAGTCATTGACTGTCCGTTATCAAAGCTACAATGGACAGAGTCAATGACTATTGAAGAGGTTGCAAGGCGCAATGAAAATTTTAGAAAAAATAAATAATCGAATGAGTGGACACCGAACCAGTGAGTGTGTCAATAAGTAATAAGGCACTAAAAGAGAATGACTCTCCCCAGACATAATAATAATAATAATAATAATAATAATAATAATAATAATAATAATAATAATGATGATGATATATATATATATATATATATATATATATATATATATACATACACACACACATATATATAGTTTATTGATCCAATATAGGTGGATCATTGACATGGTGTATTTTATGAATATTCCTAGTTAAAGTATCATAAAAGCATGAAACTATTAATTACTCTTTCGGTTGAGTATTAAATCGCTACACATACATACATACATACATACATACATACATACATACATACATACGTACGTACATGCATACATGACAGGTCTCTCATTAATGAGACATCTGTACATCACAATATTACTGTGATATGCACTTGTATTTGCAGTTAAATATTCAATGACTGGGAATTATTTCAACTGTGGATTTTATTACTAGAGAGGCATTTCTAGAATTTTATGGATTTTCCAATTAAAAGATACTCTTGTAGGGAATCGCTTACTGAGATTTGAATCCGAATCTAAACACTTGTTGCTTATCAGATGAATGTTTGATTCCATTGTTTTATCTCCATGCTGGGAGATTAATGAGAAACGCCTGACCTCCAGATCCCTTTGTGGTCACGGAAGGGTCAGTCCTTTGTTTAACCTACTTCCTGACCATACCCTATATCAGTGGTTCCCAAAGTGGGTGGCACTGCCCCTTTGGGGTCAGTGAAAAGGTGCATTGAAGAAAAGTCCTATATAACTGAGATAATTAATCTCTCTCTCTCCCCTCTCTCTCTTTCGCCCTCTTTGGTTCCACCGGCAAATAGAGAGCACACATCTCTATTCGTGTCAGCCATTAACCAGGAGCAATAGCAAGGGCCAAATGGAAAGGGACAACGTAATTCTAACCCTTTCTTGCTCTCTATAAGCAGAATGCACAGCTTACACACTACCAACTACCAGTGACCCACCTACACATCGTTACTATTGTCAATTCCTACTATGACAGTAGTAGGAATTGACAATTCCTACTATGTATATGTTACTAACCACTGCCGGCAAATAAATTTGTAAATATATAGTAACCCTTCACATCTAATCATTACATTTAGTCATCTCGATGTACACACATCTGTCCAGATATAGCTTTTTTTCATTCGCAAAATGTGCATTTTCTAAAAGGAAATAAAAAATCTGAAAATCGGCTATAATAATGTAACCTTTCAGGCTCATTGTTTTGAAGGTATAATGCTGTGGAGAAAAAAGTTACAGAAGTTTAAAAATCGAAAAAACTGTGTATTTTTAGCCAATAGCAAGACAGAAATTTTCTGCGTTTAGCAGAGTGGTGTCAACTTTAAGGTTGTCCCCTGTGAAATTTATAGTTTAGCGTCTTACCTGTTCATTGTAGGTTTCTAAATAAACAGATAACTAAAAAAAAAATCAATATGTATCATCTTACTGTTTCTTTTGTCTCTTCATTGATTGTATTTTTTTATTTTTAAAAATTTGTTACATTAATATATTTGTCTGCATGTTTACTTTATGCGTATTTCAGTATTATGTCTACTTGTCATATATTTGTGTACTTCGAGTCAAATCGTCCAACCCATGCTAGCATGGAAAGCGGACGTTAAACGATGATGATGATGATGATGATGTATGTGCATGCATGTGTATGAGTGTGTGTGTGTGTGTGTGTGTGTGTGTGTGTGTGTGTGTGTGTGTGTGTGTGTGTGTGTGTGTGTGTGTGTGTGTGTGTGTGTGTGTCTCCAAAACTCCAAAGTTGAGTAACGTTTTCATGCTTGGATTTGTAAACTACGATAAGAATAACACTGGTCAACAAAGAATTTGTCCCAAGGAAATGAATAACTGTATCTTATATGTTTTTGCGTGCAGAATTCAAAAATAATGTCAAATTATCTGTATCACCCACAGTTTCTCTGTTCCACGATATCCCTCTCAGTTCCTGTTACGTGGGCTAAATTTCAGTTAAGCTGTTGAACTGTGAAGCTAACGGTTTAAGAAATAGACCTAATTAAAATTTTTATGAATAGAATTAACCCAATGAAATCAATAAATCCAGCTATCTGTGTCAATGAGTTCCAAAACTATATGAAATGAAAAATATGTAAAAATACTAACACACAGAAAAAGCACAGAAAAGTATGTAATATACTAACACGCAGAAAAATTAAAACAAAACACGCAGGTGAAAAGAATCTTGAAATGTGAAGAATCCTGTGTAAAAGCTCAACATAAACAACAGCGAACCACAACACTGCATGCAGTTGTCATGGTAACAAGCTGCTAATGCCACACTGTCTGTTGATTGGCCAAAATTACCCAAATTTCCCAACTTTAATTTCAAATTACATCAACTTCTTTAATTTACAAGATAAAGTAATTGGTCGATTGTAATCAAAATTCAGAG
>NC_068987.1:49674589-49676295 GCF_001194135.2 Octopus bimaculoides | reverse complement strand
AATTCAGAGTTGCATCGATGCACCAAAATTGAAAGCAATCTCAGCAGAATAAAAATTTTGCGAATGAGAAAGACTAGATGCCACTCTTGAATCATTTATTTTCTGCTTCATTTTTAAAATTTTTTTATTTCAGCTTTCCTTCTCCACGTGGTTTTACTGTACAATCACACACAATTCTGGATATTTCTTTGCTGGTTAGGATAAACTCTGAACGAACAGAGAAGACTTCTGTTACTCCAAGCAAACAAAAATACATACATACGTATAATGATGATGATGATGATGATGATGATAGTGATGATGATAATAATACTTTCAAATTTTGGCACAAAGCCAACAGTTTTGGGGGTGGGGGGGAGTAGGTTGACTACATCGAGCCCAGTGCCCAACTGGTACTTATTTTATCGTCTGTCATGGGCATCGGAACTGCCATATCACATGATTTCATTCCACTGGAAATCATCAGTGGGAGGCACCCGGTCACCATATACCAGTCAAGTTGCGCTGTTACAATATATAAAATATCAGCATCTTTTCAGACACTGATGTCGCAAATAGCCAGAAGACTTATTAAAAATTATGGCAGTGTGGTAAGAACCTTGCTTCTCAACCACATGATTCCAGGTTCAGTACCACTATGTGGCACCTTGGGAAAGTGTCTTCTACTATAGCTTTGGGCCGACCAAAAGCCTTGTGAGTGGATTTGGTAGACGGAAACTGAAAAAAACCCTTCATATACATAATGTGTGTGTGTGGGAGTGTTTGCGAGTGTATGTATTTGTGTGTATGTGTGTGTGCGTGTGTGTGTATGTACCTATGTGTGCGTCTCATTGAGTCTGTGTTTGTCCCCCATCACCGCTTGACAACCAGTGTTGGTGTGTTTACGTCCCCATAACTTAGCGATTCAGCAAAAGAGACTGATAGAATAAGTTCTGGGACTTAAAAATAAGTCCTGGGATCAATTTTTTGGACTAACATTCTTCAAGGCAGTGCTCCAGCATGGCCACATTCAAATGACTGAAACAAGTCAAAGAATACAAGAATAACAGAATATAGATAAAAAGTTAGTTAGTTAGTTAGTTAGGTAAGTAGGTAGGTAGGTAGGTAGGTAGGTAGGTAGGTAGTAGGTAGGTAGGTAGGTAGGTAGGTAGGTAAGTAAGTAGGTAGGCAGTAGGTAGGTAGGTAAATAAGTAGAGAAGGAGGAAATTAGGAAGATAGATAAGACAGACTGACAGACAGATAGATAGATAGATAGATAAGTGGAATATGATACATGTTATCAACAAAATAATGTCCGAAGATCAAATAAACGTGAGTCAGCTATTACAGTGTAATGTTTGTGATAAGACACAAACACACACACACACACACTTAGTGATATACTAAAATGCATGAGATATTACCATACAAATAATGGCTCAATGTTTGAACTATGTTAAGCGTAGTTCGAATGCATTCTACAAATTAGCTTAAATATGGCTCAGGCTATAACGCATTATCAAGCGCCGCATATAGTGGAACTAAACACAGAAACAATTTATTTCTACTCTGTTTTCATATTTCGATGCATTCATCTGATGAAATGGTCTGTGAAAGGCTATTAAAACAATAGTAGCGAAAGACACGAAATATAAGCAATTTATTTTATGTGATTATTCCAACTACACACAACACAACACACTCACCCATACATATATATATATATA
>NC_068987.1:49672517-49674345 GCF_001194135.2 Octopus bimaculoides | reverse complement strand
ATATATATATTCTATATCCAAAGTAATGTATTTTATCTTTTATTGAACTGTGTTTTTTTATTGTTTGGCTGAGAAATGTACATGCATGCATACATACATACATACATACATACATACATGTATGTGCATATTACAATCATTATCGTCATCATTTAACAATCACTTTTCCATGCTTGCATGGATCAGACGGAATTTGTTGACGCAAATTTTCTACTGCAGGATACCTTCCTGTCCTTAACCCTCACCTGTTTCTAGGCAAAGTTATCATTCCCCAGACACGTTTTACATGGAAGACTGGAAACAACTCCCTTTATACAACGGTAATGCTCATTTACAGCCATAATATGATGTCAAGACAATTGTGCACAATGACGCACAATAACACATATGCATATACATTTGAAGACTACAGATACTAGCCGTCACTGGAACTGTAAAGATTTATAATACTTTCCAGACGTTTATCATTTAAGTATATATGCACATGTCCAGACATGCAACTATTTGCATGAGAATACATTCAGATTTATTATGAAAAGGTTCTTATATACATCTCGACTGAGGAAAGAAAACTTCGAATGACCCGTCCTTGTTTTCTTTGTATCGTCTGTCTGGATGTTTTGTTATCCCTTTTTTGAATCACCTAACTGTCTGGATGTTTTGCGTTCTTATCCCATTTTTGTATTTTTTATATATAAGTATAGCAGCGTACGTATACTTTGGTCTCTTATATGTAAGTATATATATATATATATATCTAAATTTTGTACGACTCTATTATTCTTTCTATTCTTTCATTCTTTCCTTCTTTCTATCAGCCCCTTCACACTTACTTCATTCATTCCACTCTTCGTTCTTTCGTTTCCCCCTCTCACATTTCCTGGCCTTCTCTTCATGCTCACCTCTCCTCCTCTTTGACTTCACTCTGTCCCTTCCCTTTTTTTCTCGCCCCTCCTTAATTCTTCTTTTCCTCTGGCTCTACCTCTGGCTCTTCTCTTCCCACGTGACTGGTGTTCGGTCAAGTCTGACCTTTCCGTGCAACATCTATATTCCTCCCTGTGTCTGTCAAATCTTATGTCCCTGCCATAAGGCTTTACTTCCACACATGCCAGCTTAATCTAATTCGTCTTTAGTCAAAAGACACCCATTGTTAATGTCCTGTTATTTGTATTTGTGTACTATTTCTCCGTTTTTTTCCCCGTCCTTCTTTTCGTATACATTCGCTGCTTCCTTCCAATGAATCTAGTGCTCTTAGCTTAGTTTTTCCTTGGGGTTGGCCAGATTGGAGCAATCTCGAGTATAACCAGCCGAAATTGCAAAGATAATCTGGAACTCGACTGAGGAAAGAAAACTCTGAATGACTCGTCCTTGTTTTCTTTGTATCGTCTGTCTGGATGTTTTGCGTTCTTGTCCCATTTTTGTATTTTTCATATATACATATACACATACATACATTCTGGGTTTTTTCTAAACTGTTACGTTACATATACAAATATATATATATATATATATATATATATATGCATGTGTATGTATTGTGTTGTCCGGAAAGTTCATGCTGATTTTTAAAGGAAAGAAAAAGGTCAATAAATACTTGGCATTACATTTTTAATGAACCAAATATGAACCATTTTGTTACACAATGCGTCTCCATCTTTCCTTTAACTTGAAAATACCCTCTTCCCAGAATTGAGGTGGTTTCATGGCAAATAAGCCGAAAGGTAAGCTGCTATAAATCGGCACGAACTTTCTGGACAACCCAATATATATATGTGTGTGTGTGAGTATGTATGTATGTATATATATATATATATATATATATATATAT
>NC_068987.1:49668566-49669790 GCF_001194135.2 Octopus bimaculoides | reverse complement strand
AAAAAAAAAAAAAAAAAAAAATATATATACACACACACACATACATACATATATATGCACATACGCGTGCGCTTGCGCGCACATACACACACACGTACTTGTACAATGGGTTACCGTCAACCAAATCCACGCACAGCACAAGTTACAAAGCTGTAGTCAGCTCGAGGCTATAGTAGAAAGCACTTACTCAAGACTGAACGCGATACCACATGGTTGGTAAGCAAGCTTCTCAAACACAGCCACGCCCTCAACTAGTATGTATGAATATGTATGTGTCCACGTGTGTGTGTTTGTGCTTGTGTGTGTGTACATACACATATATTCAGACATAGCACCTCCCCTCACACAATGTGTGAAATCGAGCTTGGAAACATATAATTAATCCTTTTGCTATGCGTTGAGTCACAGTTAGTCACTGGATTTTTTAATACAATATATAAAAACATACTTACATTTGCTTCTCCAGAAAATGCGGAATTAGCATATGACCATGATGACTCGTTGCATGCCTCTGGAAATTTGATAGACTGATCCTGGCGTTTTCTGATACAGATCAAAGAAAAAGACAAAGAAAAACAACAAGAATATTTCATAGCAATTAAGATTTATTATGAATAGGTACTTAGCCAATGGTTTTAGGATATAAAGGAATAAATCTATAATAATGTTATACATAATACCTAGATTTCAAACGTTGATTCATTTAAGCGTATGCACCATTGCAAACACATTTAAAGATTTGGATATCCAACTTTTGTTTATATTGTTTATATTTATTTGTTTCACCTGACACGTTTTATTGATTCAACATCTTTCACAGAGGAGGGAACCGGTTTCCAATAAAGATACAAAGCTCCATCTTTGGGATGTAGCTAACACAGACAAATTCACACTTGGAACTAGAGAAAAGTCTTGCATATTTTTACTGTTTCACTCACAGATTGCACTTGTGATGTACGAATTAAGCCGGTCTATTTCTATTTCTGAAAATCCCAATGTATGTATGTATGTATGTATGTATGTATGTATGTATGTATTCTTTTATTGTGTTACTCTTTTACTTGCTTCAGTCATTTGACTGCGGCCATGCTGGAGCACCGCCTTTAGTCAAGCAAATTGGCCCCAGGACTTATTCTTTGTAAGCTTAGTACTTATTCTATCAGTCTCTTTTGCTGAAACGCGAGTTACGGAGACATAAACACACCAGCATTGGTTGTCAAGTGA
>NC_068987.1:49659922-49665291 GCF_001194135.2 Octopus bimaculoides | reverse complement strand
CTTAGTACCATATTCGAAAGTAATGCTAAGGTTAAAGCTTTTAAAGAATTTTCTAATATTTTTTCTCATTCTCTCTATGGTTGACTTATTGTTGGTGGGAATGATAAATAACGCATCATCCCTGTAAAGACCCCCTTGAAGTTCAGGAATTTCCCTATTTAGGCAATATAAAAGATATGCCCCAACCAGATTTGTGATTTCAGCCGAATCACTCGATCCCATTGGGATATCAAAGTTATCAGGGGTGTCTGATCTGGTCCAGAGTCTATCATCGAATTCGATGATGGTTCTTCTAGCTAAAAGAATTATATCAATTTTTTCTCTAGTAATTAGGGATCTATTTTTGGCAAAGATGAGAGCTTTAGGGGACATGCTGGAATACTAATTATTGATATCAAATTGGATGAAGGAAAAATTGTTATTATTGTCAATAGACCTAAACCAATTAAGTGCTTCATCCGTATTAATCCATAATTTTAGAGTAAGGTTAGGAATAATAAAAGGTATAATGTTATCGAGAATAAGCTTACTTAGTCTTCCAATATCAAATGAGTCTAACAGTAGGGTTTTCCTGAAAGTTTTTCTTATGGTCCTTTAAATTAATTTTAGGTTCACAAGGTGTAAGTGGTTCAGTTCTATCAGTTAGATTATATAGTAGAAGCCCCCACTGACTACCACTTCTTCCAGAATTTGGAGAACTTTGTGATGGGAAAGAAATTTAATTCCGACGATGCTGTAAAACAGGCCTTCCAAGATTTTATTGACTCTAGATTGCCAGGCTTTTACTGTTTTTATAGGCCAGACAAGCTACCACTGAAATGGCAAAAGTGTATTGACAACATGGGTGCAAACTTTGATGAATAAAACTATTCCTTGTATTTATAAAACATTAGCAAACTTTTCTTTTTTTCTACAAATTTCATACTTGACCTAATTTTACGGGAGGCGGAGGACATTCTGCTCTTATGTGGCCTTTCTGGCCACATTTGAAGCAACGAGGCTTCTTGCCCTCCACTACAACCCTTTATCTTGTATCATTACCCACGGGGATGGTGTCCGCAATAATTTCTAGTTCTCCGGGGCAACCTGGATAACCATCTCCAGACTCTGCCCTTGCCAGTTCTGATGCGGTATCCTTGTCGTTTGGAGAATTGTAATTTTCTCCTCTATTCCAAGGATTACAGCAGCCACAATCCAGGCATCCTCGATCACCGATGGAATTTCATTCACCCTTACCCTGGAAGCACGTCTTCCAAGGTAAGTTGGGAATAAAGTGACTTCAGGGAGGCCATGGAGTGTATCCTGGCCTCCTCTTCAGTTATAAACCGCACCTCCACCGTTGCATATTTCCTTCTCCTGGCCAGATACGTGATGTCGTGCCTATTGGGATTTAAGCACCTTTCTACCTGTTCCTTTGAAACCACTTCTATTTTCTTTTATTTGATGTCAAACATTTTAAAAATAATCGTCTTTCTTTCTACACTTCGTGTAACTTCGCTAGGAGGGGTCACTTTAACTTTACATGCCCCTCCTTTTTCCTTAGGTCTCTGTACTTCTCCAGCTCCCGCCTCTCGAAATTGACTTCTTCCTTGGAAACACCAGCCACAGCTGCAAAATTTTTCAAATTTTCATCCATATTGATAGGTTCATAATTTTTAAAATTTTCTTTTTCACGCTTAGACAGTTCTTTTTCTATGTTGTTCTCTGTCGGATGAACTTATATTATCATAATTTGTTGTGTGTTGTTGGCACTCCGTCGCTTACGACGTCGAGGGCTCCAAATGATCCGATCAACGGAACAGCCTGCTCGTGAAATTAACGTACAAGTGGCTGAGCACTCCACAGACACGTGTACCCTTAACGTAGTTCTCGGGGATATTCAGCGTGACACAGTGTGACAAGGCTGACCCTTTGAATTGGCACAACAGAAACAGGAAGTAAGAGTGAGAGAAAGTTGTGGTGGAAGAGTGCAGCAGGGTTCGCCACCATCCCCTGTCGGAGCCTCGTGGAGCTTTAGGTGTTTTCGCTCAATAAACACTCACAACGCCCGGTATGGGAATCGAAACCGCGATCCTATAACCGCAAGTCCGCTGCCCTAACCACTGGGCCATTGCGCCTCCACATATTATCATAATACGTAGTAAAATACAGTGTTTCTTCACCTTCAAATAAGGGGGGAAACGTCAACAAGTTTGCCGTAAGGCAGAAAAAACAATGTGTTTAAAAAACACACAAAACAATAAACTTTTAAGAAACAAGCATTACTAAACGATTACGACCAACTCCAACACAAAGTGGACAAATTTCGAATTAATTTTATTCTTGCCATAAAGGCCATACATAGAGGAGACAGCACAAAGACAGACACATAAAAGTGGGGAAAAATATAAAGAAAAAAAACGAATGAAAACGATGAAAAGTAATTAAATGAGAGGATGAAATGACTGCCGCTCGAACCCCACACTCCGAGTGACCTCACTGAACCTTATTACAAACAATTACATTCATTAAAGTTATCTTTTTTCTTTTTTTCTTTTTTAAATTGTAATTGTATAAACTTACAGTTTTTTGATCGACTGCACAGTCGATCATTATCGACCGTTCATCAATGATTGGCCCATACTTCTTTTTTAGTTTTTTAAGATGCTCTTTGCCAATAACTACGCCACTCACGTTATCAAAGTAGTCATCAACATCGCACACCTTCACGCCCTTATCCATTCTGTCCATCTCCTCCGCCAACTTTTTAGTCGACTTACAGAATATTACTATATAACTCTTTTCATGGGGTGGGGGCTGGAGGGGTTTGGTTTATGTCTGCTTGCTCGTTTTTTTTTTGTAGGGGTAGGGTCAGGGTCAGCGTTTGGTGGTGCATGGCGGGGGCTAGTGCATGCAGGGAAAGGGTGAGGAGGAGAGGGACAGGGTAAGACTGGGGTGGAATCGGGCTGGGGATCTTCGTCACTGGTATGTTGTCTCCCTTCGTTTCCTTCTTTTTTTGTTCCGGCAGCCCATTCCTTCACTGCTTCCTCTTGTTCACATGTATCCCCAATTTGTATTTCCATCGCTTTTGGTGGCATACTGGGTGGAAGTACGGTTTCCACTGGTTGAGTCACTTGAATCTTTGCAAGGGGGAGAACATTCGGCTCTTATGTGGACCATCTGGTCGCAATTAAAACACCTGGGCTTCACCATAACTCTCAACTACAATGGTGTCCACTATCGTGTCCAAGTCTCTGGGGAAGCCTGAATGACCATTTCCAGGCATTGCCCCATCCAGTTCCTAGCTGGTACTCTCGCGGCCTGGAGGATTGTTACTTTCTCCTCCAGGTCCAATACTATGGCTGAAATAAGCCAGGTAACTTCCACCTTCAGTGGTATCTCTTCCACCCTCACCCAAGGTAAGAAGGTATTCTCTGTTGCTATCGAGGCCACGAAGTGTTGCCTGGCCTTTTCTTCGATAGAAAACCTCACTTCTACTGTTGCGAATTTGGCACCCCTGGCCAGATATGTTATATCTGTCCAGATGTCCAAATACTTCTCGATTTCTCTTCTTTCAACTACGTTGATGGCTTTTCCCTTTCTATTAAAACTTTTGAATGTTACCGTTTTCCTGGTTACACTCTGAGCCACTTCACCGGGAGGGGATAATCTTATTTCTTTCCCCTCTCTTTACAACGTGCTTTCGTATTTCTTTAATTCGTTCGTTACCACTTCCAAACTTTTCCTTTCTAAACCGGCCGCAGCCGCAAAACTCTTCTTTTTACACGCCGCCTTTCACTTCCTAAGTTCCTCCTCCATGCTGTTCACACATTGTAGGAATTCGTTCTCCCACGAATCCGTGTCGGAAGAGCCAATCTCCTCGAGGTTGGTTTTCATGATAAATATCAAACGTTTCCCTCCCTCAAGCAAGTGGGGCACAACGACATTTCTGCTCGCGCGGGAGAAACAAGGTGTGTTAAAACACAACGACTAATTTAACAAAGGCAACAACGTGAGACAACAAGTAATTAAGCTTACAAATCCTGGCACTTTGAAACGGCACGTCCGAACCCAAAAAGTGAGAAATTTCGAATGATTTTATTATTATCCATGAAGGACGAACACAGAGGGGACAGTGCAATATGATCTGGGGGTCATATAACACGAAATGAGAATAAAATTTATATAAACATGAATTTATCGAATGGGGCACAAAGGACAATAACAAACGTTAAGGACAAAATGAGGTTAAAAGGACAGTCGACTCCACGAGCTCTGCCCTTTTAACCGACACCTTGCATTTCCGTTATGACATGCGCAGGGCCTTTCGCTCCCAACATGCGTGCAACACGTATCCATCGTTTTTGAAACACACTCAGTGACAGACACCTTCTCTCCAACCCCACCTTTCTTTTCAGGTGAAACGTAAAAACATTTACCAAGTCAAGGCCAGATATGAAGCAGTCTGTCACCAAACCTTTCATTCTCGACTTCCAAACCACCTCTTTCGCAATTGCTACCACTATGAGAAAACAATTCTTACCTTCATCCGTAAGGAAGTCCAGTGGGTTGATTTTTAAAATCGACTCAGCTGATAGCTGTACTCTTCTCACATCTGACAACAGGTGCTCTGCGTAAACCCACACTTCCGAAATGCCCGGACACTGCACAATAGCGTGCAGGACGGTTTCCACGTCCTGCTCACATCTTGGGCAGGCCGATGGCCCAGGGTGGCCGTGTCTGGTGAGTTTATCTCGAACCGGTAAGGCTCCTCTGTAACATTGCCAGGCCAATGACTTTTCGAAGTTATCCAGTGTCCTTGGCCCGAAAGTTCTCTGGAACAGGCCGACCAACTGGTTATCATCGAGACTCAGGGTCCTCCCCAAGACATCGTCATTCCCAGCCTCTACCAACCTGCTATAGAACGCTGCGGTGGTACCGAAACCACTGGCATTGACCGTGCTGAGGAATTGGAGAAGTGCCTTGCGGCACTCCGTGTACTAGGTACCCGACCTCGATCTGCGACGAAACCAGTTTTCATTTTCACCAAAACCGGTAAAACCGGGGAACATTCGTCTAGCGAGCGGAGACCACACCCGTTCACCATCCAGGTAGAGCCAGAGATGCCTCAACCTCAACGCATGTCTGCGTCTCATTAGCCAAGGCATCCCCAACCCACCTTTTAACGGATTCTGGCAACAAATAGAATGTCTTACAAGAGGAGCGGAGCCCTTCCAAAAAAAGTGAAAGATTTGCCTCTCCAACTTGCTTAACCACGAATCCGGACAGGGCACGACGGTCAGGCGGTAGGTGATGACCGATGCGATGAACACATTAGCCACCTCCACCCTCCCTTTCAAGGATAGCCACCGCCCAGACCATGTCTGGAG
>NC_068987.1:49656939-49658731 GCF_001194135.2 Octopus bimaculoides | reverse complement strand
CCTCCCAATCGACCGGTCCATCGCCACCCCCGAACAGCTGGGCGAAGTGCTCTTGAAAGGTCCGACACATCTCGGGTTCGTGCACCACATCACCTTGCGAGTCTACCACAGATCGAATTGTGTATTTCGGTTTTCATGACATTTGTTTGCGACTGCCACCTACGGCATTCAACGCAGCTGCGTTTCAGGGAAAGTTGAAAGGTTACCTGCAATTTGGGTCTCAGCCATAAACCAGCATGTCTTAGAATATTTACACTTACATCCCCGAAATTAATTTTCAGAAATTACTATATAAAAATGACATTTGAAAAAATCGCCTTTCTTTTGCGGTTCAGTATCCATCCATCCATCCATCCATCCAGACAGACAGACAGACAGACAGTATATTATTTGCACCCAATTATTTAAATTTTCTACTGCAAGGAAGATATCGTGCTTAGCTTAGTTAAGGTCGTTGCCATTTTACTCGGCAATCATCAGGTTTGATTACAAAATGGCTACACTTAGGAGAATATTTGAGGGGAAAACGTTAAATGAATGTGAATGCTTCCCTCACCTGGAAAGGGTGGGGATTTAGTATTTCAAAACCTAAGTTGCGTCTTTTGGATCGTCAGCAAATTAGTTCCTTATAAAAATTAAAAACTTCATTAAAAACGCGAAAAAAGAATTTCATAGACATATTATGTTGTATCTAATTTAAGTTTTTGCTTTTATCTTTAGTATATGCGTTGTCATATTTGGTTGAGATGTATAACTGTATTAATATCTGATGGTCATGGTACTTTGCTGATATACTCAAAAGTGAAGATATCTCAAAATGTAGAGGTATGTATTACGCATGTGAAAATTTAGTATACAATTTTAGTATGCACACAGAGAGCTGACCTGGAAAATTGTAGTGTGGTTATCCCAATGTAAGAGGTATTTTCTAATTGGATAAAATAAATGCTACACGTGCTTAAGGTGAATTCAACTTCGAGTACTACTGATTTTGACATTGCATACCTGATGAAACAGGCATCATTTTGCATTTTCTTTCAAGTATAATTTGGAACAGTCCATTAGGTGAGTCTACCTGAAATTATTTTCTTCACGTTGGGATCGCAATTATAGCTAAACACAGGATACCTATTAAAGAACGCCAATATCTCTGGTTTCCAGGGAAATGTTTATCCAGAAACTCCTCTTTTACACGTAAATTAATCCATTGCCAACTTTCGTTTTGTGCTAAAAGAAAAAACTACCCGAATTCGTGCCAAATTTTAAAAGAATCATTTGGTTTCCTTTTTCATAATTAATTAGAGAATTGTTAAAAAGCTTTAAAGGGCAGCTGCTTAATGTACTGACAATATATTGACTGGTTCAATTAATATGTTAGCTTCCGTTTACTATTATAGGCATATCGATCAACACACACACACACACACAAACTCTATACCCATTACTTATGTATTCAAATATTCGTGATGGTGATCTTTTCTATGATGTACGAGCACTCAACGGATCTTTGGGGTTTGACGGGCAACATTTGTTTTCTTAACGAAACACTTTCAAACTTGGGACACTGGTAGAATGTGTCATATAAAACAACTTCTTCTCTTAACCTTCTTAACAAAATTTTGTACATCGCAAGTTATTTCATGTTAAAGTTGTCGTATTTCTGTAATTTCAACCAATCACTGACGTCTATTCAGCTGAATACAATTACTGCTGTTCGGTGTCAAGTGTGTTATTCCCAGTTTAATTATATCATTATTCCCTAGTAAGGGTTTAGGGTTTTAGGGTTAGGGTT
>NC_068987.1:49652780-49654371 GCF_001194135.2 Octopus bimaculoides | reverse complement strand
ACACACACACACACACACACACACACACACACACACACACACACACACACACACATACACATATATATATATATACACACACAAAAATATGCTTGTACATACACACGCACATATACATACAGATCTATAGACATACATCGACACATATGCACACTTATGCACTCATATACCCACATATATAAAATGGAAGTCGCAAAACAGTAGAATAACACGGAAAGAACAACATGGAAAAGAACATAGTACGGTGATATTGCATAACGCTTGAAAGGAAAATGGCGTGTCTTTGACGTTTCGGTTTTTAGTACTTCTTCTGAAAGAAAAGGAGATGAATAGGAAACATAGGGAAGAGAGAGAGAGAGAGAGAGAGAGAGAGAGAGAGAGAGAGAGAGAGAGAGAGAGAGAGAGAGAGAGAGAGAAAGAGCGAGAGAGAGAAGTGGTAAGGAATATGAGTGTTTGAAGAAACAAAAAATTGAAATTATATTTAAGAGAAAAGAAGCAGGACGAAGGTAGATTTTAAAAAAACGAGAGGAACACTGTCAAAGTCAGTAAGGGATGCTAAGAGGATATGTAGGTGCTAGTATATGTGTGTCTAGGTGTGTGTATGCTTGGTAGCAAGCATGTAAGGGCCTGTGTTTGCGCGTGTTTGGGGAGTATAAATATCTATATGGCCGGTGCGCATGTGTGTAAATTGGGTGTCATTATTTAGAGCGGGAATGATGTCGGTGTCTATATACATATATTTATACACGGACATCGCAAAAGTTAATAGACACCCATGCGGAAACTATCTTGTGCTTCAAACCTGTTAATATATTATTGTTTTTGATTTCAGATTGCAGTATATTGATTGTTTATGGCAACTAGCCATGCTGCGAACACCAGAAACAAAAGAATTGCCTGATTTTCAAAGAAGGTGCATTGTGGGTCAACCTGAGGATGGATTTGACACGCGTAAGATTTCACAAAATCTTGAGATTCCTCTTGCCATATTAAAAAAAATGATTGTATAAAGGTAAAGAAAGGAATCAACAGCATCGCGCCCAAGTCGATATGGATCTTCTGACAAGTATCTTCGACAAAATAATCGCCATTGTAAGGCAGCTAATACTGCAGAGCAACTCCAAATGAGTCTGAGTATTTCTGTGCGGCATTCCATTGGCAGAGCAGCTAGAAGGAAACTTCTTCGGCCCAAAAGTAGAAAGGAATATTATTAGTATTAAAGCGGCGAGGTAGCAGAATCGTTAGCACGCTGGACAAAATGCTTAGCTACACTTCGTTCGTCTTTACGTTCACAGTTCGAATTTCGCCGAGGTCAAGTCTGTTTTTCATCTTTTTGACGTCGATAAAATAAGTACCATTATTTACATTTGACGGACATTTGTCCTCATCTTATTTGTTGTTAACACAACGTTTCAGCTGATATACCCTCCAGCCTTCATCAGGTGTCTTGGGGGAAATTTCGAACCTGGGTTCTCATTCCTAAGGTATTTTTTGATGTTATTATTATTATTATTATTATTATTATTATTATTATTATTATTATTATTCAGATCACTGCTTGGAATCGAACTAGGAATCTTGGGGTTAGTAG
>NC_068987.1:49647702-49652731 GCF_001194135.2 Octopus bimaculoides | reverse complement strand
TAATAATAATAATAATAATAATAATAATAATAATAATAATAATAACAACATCGAAAAATACCTTAGGAATGAGGACCCAGGTTCGAAATTTCCCCAAGACACCTGATGAAGGCTGGAAGGTATATCAGCCGAAACGTTGTGTTAACAACAAACAAGATGAGGACAAATATCCGTCAAATGTAAATAATGTACCTAATTCCTCATCTCTTAAATAAGTACCAGTTGAGCACTTTGATAGACATAATCGTCTTTCCCTCTCCTCCAAAATTGCTAGCCTTGTACTAAAATTTGAATCCATTATTATTATAAAGGCAGTGAGGTGGCAGAATCATTAGTGCATTGGAAAAAATAGAATGTTTTGCAGTATTTGATCCAGCTCTTCATGTTTTGGTTTCAAATCCCGCTGAGGACAACTTTGCCTTTCACCTTTCGTGATCGATAAAATAAAGTACTAGTGGAGAGCTGGAGCCGATGCTATCAGCAAACTAACTAAACCCCCTACCTCAACATATCGGATTTAGGGTCTATTCCATCTCAATCACAGAGTCAACTATCCCATATAAATAGGACAGTTGACTCATAGGTTTCTTGGTACAAATGCCGAGAATAATTGGAAGGAACTCGTAGAAAAATTTAGCTTCGGTTTCGAATCCTGCTTAAGAATCCAGGAACCGACATACATATAACATACAGACGGACATCCGTGTGATATTTTGAACTCAGTACATTGTTGTTGCTATATGTCATCAGCCTGCATATAACGTGACAAAGCAACATACAGTACAAATAATCCGTTCATAAGAATAAACCTGTTTCATTCACAGACTGCCAATGTGTTTATATTGACTATGTATCGTTTATATTAACTATTGACTAATCGCTCATACTACAAGCTGTGTGTAAGGATAAATGGTAGATATTTGTGTGGTTTCAGTTTAATTCTTGTTAAAATGAAGCATATTTCTAATATGGTTTCTGATTCAGGCATACATTCGGGATCTATTCCATCTCAATCTCAGTTCTATTCGTATGGCGAGCGAAGACGATGCCACCTTTATCCTTTCTAGTCAGCACCGTGCATTCCTTACTCTTTCCCTCCCTTCTATCCCATCAACTAGCAACCGACGTGTGAACTTGTCAATGCCTCTACAATTACCGTATTTTCCGGTGTATAAGCGGCTATTTGTTTTGGCTTACCTTCATGTTTTGATAATGTTATCTTTTATCTAATAAAGACTTTTATATTGACGAAATGTGGTTGTTGTTGATTATAGTAAGATAAAATCATGACAATAACAATACATCTCATAGTTGTAAAATAGGGCATTTTGAAACTACATACACGTCAACAGCAAAAAAGCTAGCTGTGGATTCGTTGCACTATTAGTCTTTTAAACACTGGCGCGCTTTATGTATAGATAAAACACAGATGTCGGGCAACGAATAAATATTTCGAACAGAGTGACGACATTTAGTAGAAATGACCCGGAAGTTGTTCTTCTTCGATTACTCGTAAACAGCAGTAGCGTTATTCAACCGTATACACGTCGTTGATTGGTTGAAATTACCCAAATACGACAACTTTAACGCGAAATAACTTAAAATACGAAATTTTGTCAAAAACGTTCAGAGTAAACCATGTTCTACGTGAGAAATTCAACCAGTATTCGAAGTTTCAAACTGTTTAGTTAAAAAAAAAAAAATTAAAAAATTTATGATTGATATGGAATAGATCCCGGATTTATGCCTGAATCAGAAACCATATTAGAAATATGTTTCATTTTAACAAGAATTAAACTGAAACCACACAAATTTCTACCATTTATCTTTACACACAGCTTGTAGTATGAGCGATTAGTCAATAGTTAATACAAACGATACATAGTTAATACAAACACGTTGGCAGTCTGTGAATGAAACAGGTTTATTCTTATGAACGGATCATGTTCTTATGAACGGATACTGTATGTTGCTTTGTCACGTTATATGCAGGCTGATGACATATAGCAACAACAGTGTACCGAGTTCAAAATATCACACGGATGTCCGTCTGTATGTTATATGTATGTTGATTCTTGGATTCTTAACCAGGATTCGAAACCGAAACTTCCTATTAATCTCGGCATTTGTACCAAGAAACCTATGAGTCATCTGTCCCATTTATATGTGACAGTTCTATTCTTTAACATTTGCGGCCACCAAAAGTTCATACAGGATACGACCAAAAATCCTTTGTTTAGTCTGATCTAAACATGTAAATACGGAATCCGAAATCGGTTTCTACCTCTTTCGCTTATCCCCTGGCAAAAGGAACGCTTCATGTATGGCTTATCGCGGGACTACAGAACTTCCCTCTCTACTTGTCAACCCAGAGAAGTAAATTCTTTTACTCTTTCTCTCTCCTTCTTCCATTCCTCTTTTAACAGTCACTCACAGATGAACTTAACAACCCACACAATGGATAACGGAACTTCAAATACTCTGTGTACAACAGCAACTCCTTGAAGTCGTATCTTATATTACATTGTAACAATAAAATAAAAGCATATCTACTAATTAATTTCTCCAGTCATTTATATGGTACATAAAACGTTACACACACACACGCGCGCGTGTCTCTCTCTCTTTCTCTCTCTCTCTGTATGTATAGACAGACAGATAGGCAGACAGACAGATAGATAGATAGACAGATAGAAAGATAGGTAGATAGATAGAACATATATATTACACGTACACACAAACACACACACGAACACATTTTATGTAGGCAAGGGTTTGTGGTAAGAAGTTTATTTCTCAATCATATGGTTCCAAGTCCAATCCTACTGCGTGCGGCTTTGGGTAAGTGCCGCCTTCTACTATGACACCGAGTCGACCAAATCCTTGTGAGTGGATTTGATAGAAGGAAGCTTCTCGTTTATATATCTGTTTCAGTCATTTGATTGCGGCCATGCTAGGGCACCGCCTTGAAAAGTTTTAATCGAACAAAGTGACCCAAGGACTTATTTTTTGAAACCTAGTACTTATTCTATCGCTCTCTTTTGCAGAGCTATGAAGTTACGTGAATGTATACACACAGTCATCGGTTGTCAAGCGGTGGTGTGGGATAAACACACACACACACACGATAACAGAAAGCAGTTGCCATATTCCCTTCCATATTGGCTAACTCTAATGAGCGTAAAGCTATAAAATCGGAAGAGAGGAAGAGAGAGAGAGAAGAGAGATGGGAAAGGAGAAAGAGAGAGAGGAAGGGAGAAGATAGAGAGAGAGGAAGGGAGAGAGAGAGGGGAAGGGAGAAAGAGAGCAACTGAAGGGGTGTGTTGTCATGTATACGTACATACATCAATACATATGCATACATTTTTTTATGTACCTGTGCGTGTGTGTGTGTGTGTGTGAGAGAGAGAGAGAGAGAGAGAGAGAGAGAGAGTGAGTGAACGTGCGTGTTCTCATGTATGTGTAAGTGACTCTCTCTCTCTCCCTCTCTCTCCCTCCTCCCTCTCTCTCGCACACACACACACGTTCATACATTTTTCACTTTCTTCTCTCTTTCACTTTAAAACAAAAATAAATAAATAAAATTCTTGTACGGAAATTAACGAACAAAACAGCTGATGACAGTTCGTTGACACTTCGAGAGTTATAACGAAACAGCTATGTTTTTCACTCAACAACTCTATTTTACAACTAAAATAACCTCGGCAACTACACAGTCGCACAATTTTGAGGTCATTTTCGGGCAATATTTCAATTTGCTTCAAATGTTTCACTTTCGACTGATGTTTCACGCATGGGTAGAATTCTACTCGGACAAACATTTATGAAAATGTACACATAAATATTGTATTAAAATAAGCCACATAAGAAAAAATGCTTTAAAAGACATCCCTTTCTCTATGTTATGAAGACATACAGTCACTCTCTCTCTCTCTCTCTCTCTCTCACACACACACACACACACACACACACGGACAAAAAAGATGTATGCATATATATTTTTGAGCGAAGGTAAAGAATGCACACACCTGGTGTAAAAGGGTTACGCTGAAAACGGGTGGTGTATGTATTCTTTACCTCTGCCTATTTGTTCGTGTATATGAAAGATAATGTGTGTGTGTGAGAGAGAAAGAGAGAGAGAGAGCGAATGACACACATGCAAAAAAATTCATATATCACAACACACCTTTACTCACTCACTCACTTACTCACTTATTCATTCACTCACTCTCCTTTTCTCTCTCTCTCTCTCTCTCTCACACACACACACACGTCTATTTCATATAAACGTACATCTTTCACTTTCTCTTCGCTTTTACTTTCTCTTCGCTTTTACTTTCTCTTCGCTTTTACTTTCTCTTCGCTTTTACTTTCTCCCCTCACTTCAAAGCAAATGTCGCTTTTTCACTTTATCCCTCTTTCAATTTCTGCTCTCTTCAAAGCATAAAGAAATTAAAAGAATTTTTACAGAAAATAATAAACAACCATATGATTCCTTATATGCCGAGTTGACATCCATACATACAAACAAACATACATTCTGTTGGCATCAACGTGAAAGGAAATATCTAACACTTGTAAGGTAACAAATCGCTGACGTTTTCGGATTTCTCTTTTTAATCTTTATTTCATAAAAAAACATTCCATATTTCGTTCACACACCTTTTCTCGTCCGTGTAAACTTTCCTTATCTAACACAATGAGCCTTATTTTCTTTCTTGATTAGCTTCCCCTTACAGGCGTTTATAACATCTAAAGATCTTGTTATATTTCTTTCAACCATTCAAAGTATTTCAAATTTTCAACAGGGTGCGGGGTGGGAGCTTTCGTCTGGTTAAAATTACATAACTTTAAATGCTCTTTTAGTCTTTTACTTGTTTCAGTCATTTGACTGCGGCCATGCTGGAGCACCGCCTTTATAGTCGAGCAAATCGACCCCAGAGCTCATTCTTTGTAAGCCTAGTACTTATTCTATCGGTCTCTTTTGCCGAACCGCTAAGTTACGGGACGTAAACACACCAGCATCGGT
>NC_068987.1:49633315-49647543 GCF_001194135.2 Octopus bimaculoides | reverse complement strand
ATAACGACGGGCTTCTTCCAGTTTCCGTCTACCAAATCCACTCACAAGGCTTTGGTCGGCCCGAAGCTATAGTAGAAGACACTTGCCCAAGGTGCCACGCAGTGGGACTGAACTGGGGTCGATTTGTTCAACTAAAAGGCAGTGCTCCAGCATGGCTGCAGTCAAATGACTGAAACAAGTAAAAGAATAAAAGAATCTGTAAGGGGAAGAGAAAGGAAATAAGGGTCATAGCGTTAGATAACACTGGACAACAAAGATTTTACTACTCGGGTAAAAGCTGGTGTTTAATGCTAAATCGAGGATGCTGATTCCGAATCCACACTCAGAATTGATCTAGAACGTCTGGATTTTGAGTTATGCGCATGCGCAAGATTATAACTGTTCTTTCGGCTAGATGTAGGCCGTATTATAAAATTTTCTAAAATGAAAGCGGTCTCAATTCAAAATTAAAGAGATAACAGCAATAAAACAAACGATGAAAAAGTTCATTATTTAGTTTAGCAACAGATGGCGTTGATGTATTGTGTGCAGTGTCAAATACGTCAGTTTGTCCTTGGTAACTCCCAGTGTCGTTTGCGCTGCCGTCACGTGTGGTATGTGTATCTCTCACTCTGCGTGATTATTGTTTTAATTGCGTTCATTGTGTTAGATCATGAATAAGAGATGCTGTCTGAATCATCCAGACAACTTTTGTTATGTCCGTGGAAGATTTGCTCCGCATGACCAGCGGAGGAACATTGTCTCCAAATAGAAAATTGCCTATAAATATTATTTCGGGTATAAAGTTAGGGACCAAGACAAGATGTGGGCACCTCATATATGCTGCACCGTGTGTTACTCAGGGCTTACACAGCGGCTGAATGGAAAACAGAAGGGAATGCCTTTTGCTGTACCAATGGTACGGCGTGTGCCAATCAATCATGTCTCTGATTGTTACTTTTGCATAACTAATACTAGTGGTTTCTCAAAGAAGACCAAAGCAAAAATTGCGTATGCAGATTGTAAGTCGGCTTTGAAACCGGTCTCACATGACTTCGAGAACCTTGTCCCAGTTCCCCTCTCACATGCTTCACTTGAAAATCTTGACAGGTCGCATGATGAACCCCCTGACTCTCTTATCGACGAAGAGTACGTAGATGATTCTAAGAAAAATGAGCCAGGCTAGTTTAATCAAGATCTGAACGATTTAGTAAGAGACCTAGCATTGTCAAAGGACAGGGCAGAAGTTTTGGGATACAAACTACAACAAGGGAATCTCCTAGAGCAAGGTACGAAAATTTCCATTTTCTGTACTCGCCATGAAGGCGTATCTATTTTCCGCACTCGCCATGAAGGCATATCTATCAAGCAAGAAAATAATGCTTGTTTCTGTACTGACGTTAATGCACTCATGCAAAAACTAGGACGTGCATGTGACTAACGAATGGAGATTGTTTATACTCTCAAGTAAGGTTGGCCTCAAAGCTGTGTTGTCATATAATGGTAATGAAAAACCTTCCATTCGTCTGGGTCATGTTGTCGGTATGGAAGAAACTTATTAATCAATGGAACTCTTTCTGAAAGGAGTTCATTACTCAGTTCACAAGTGGAATATTTGTTGTGATTTAAAGGTGATTTCCCTCCTCCTAGGACTGCAGCTGGAATATACCAAAAAATATGTGCTTCTTGTGTGTTTGAAACTGCTGCGACGACAGCAATCATTACACTGTAAAAGGCTGACCTGAAAGAGATGAACACATTGTTGGTTGGTACAATGTGCAGCATATGCCACTGGTAGACCCGTAAAAGATCTTCCTTCCACCCCTTCACATCAAACTCGGCCTCATGAAACACTTCGTAAAAGCAATGACACACGATGGTTGTGACTTCCAGTACCTAAAAGTAAACTTTGGTGCAGAGAAAAGTGACGCAAAATTGAAAGTAGGCATTTCCATTGGACTCAAGATCAGAGAATTGATATCTGATAGCAAATTCAGAGGTAAACTGAATCCAGTTGAGCTGACAGCATGGGATTCATTCGTATTAGTTGTACAGAACTTTCTTGGAGATCATAGAGTTGAAAACTATGCTGATTTAATAAACAACATGCTAACAGCGTATGAAAGAATGGGATGACGAATGTCCCTTAAAATGCACTTGCATTCTCATCTCGATTTTTTCCAACGAATCTTGGTGCCCTTAGTGATGGTATCAAGGCCGGTTCAACCACACATGATGGGTGACTTCTGCTGGTTCCTACAACGGGAGACCAGCACGATGAATAAGCGTAGGAGCAAGTGTCTCAAACATTTCTGAGCTGAGTATATAAAAAATAAAGTGAGCATTCCCTTAACATAAATATGCTATGTACCATTATATTATAATACTATTTGCCTTGAACATAACTTTACTATAAACAGTACTAATATACTACTATAATAATTATTTACCTTGAACTTAACTATTCTTGATTCTAATATAGTATTAATATATAATTATGCGCATAGCTCAAAATCCTGACGTGCCACAGCAATTCTGAGTTCAGATTAGAAATTAGCGTACTCGATTTAGTTTAGTATAGCACCATTTGTCTGAGTAGCAGACAATAAACCTTTTTTTTTGTTGCCCAGTGTACTGGGGAATTTACACGGAAGGGTATGTAGTTTTGTTTGGTCAGTTGTGTGAAGGAAATCAAGGTGTGACTTTATGAAATAAGGATATGACAACTTCATTACTAAAAAGAAAAAAATCCAGTGACGTCAGAGATTTATTTACTCTAAAAGCATTAGATATTTCCTTTAAACATCATTAGTGCTTACTTTTTATACCTACGCCGCACATAAGACCAACCCCAGAAAAATAGACATTGTGTTTCTACTTTATAACAAACATTAATTGTCGATCTTTTGTTGATGTTGTTTAGTTCTGCATCAAGCAGATCTATGTTCAAAAGGTAATCCAGCATGTGGTTGTAGATATTGTTCGAACATTCTTTTATGCGATAAATGTGTACCACTGACCCATATTGTTTTCTTCTGGATATGTAAACAACCATGGACTATACTTTTTTCAATTTGCACTGCAGCTTCACAAGTTTTCATTTTGGAGAGATGGATACCTTCTCAGCAGGAAAGAGTTTAATTTTTAATGGCATCTGTCATATTGATTGTCCATTAGTTTGTTGCACAGCTAAAGAATACTTTCCTAGATATTTTCTGATCACTACTGTTACTTACTATTGACATAATGACTTTCTTTTCCAAGTAATGGTGTCAATGTAACAAGAAAAACCGGTTGATATTAATTTCAGTCGGTCATTTCGCTACCAGCCATTCTACTACTACTGCTACCGCTGTTGCCCCAGCAACTACTACTACTACTACTACTACTACTACTACTACTACTACTACTACTATACATAGAGTCAACAATAAAGGTAGCAATTGACAACGGTGATAGAAGGCTGCCCAGACTAAGACAAAAACAACACAGGAAGTACCTTCAACCTGCCAACCAACCTATTTCACTCGGATCCTGTGGCTAGAGAACATAGCCCAGCTAGTGACAAAAACAACAATGATAAAAGCACTTACCGTGGCTACAGAAGTATGGACAAATGCAAGGATCATGGTTTTCATCAGCTGAGCCTGTCCACTGAAGAAGATTACAAGTAAACAATGGACTCTCTGAGAAGTCATTTGGCATGATACATAGAGTAGTTACATCTCTTTCACATCGCACCTAACATCGCAGAGGAAGGACAGATAAGATAGTATAATTCCGTATGCAGCTGTCCATGTGAACACCGCAGGGAATTGGTGCCACACCTGCCCATAGGCCGGTGTAACCTCTGCGTTTGCGGGAGGCCTTCGGCAAGTTACACAGGACAAACTTAGCGTCCCAAAGCCTTTTGCCAGCAACCAAGTGAGAGCTGGTGTTGTATTTGGGGTAACCCTTTACATGAAAATCTCAAATAAACACACTCAGGGAGCAAACCCTGTAAAAAAATCATTCTCATTCTTTGCAATGATGACAATTTCAAACCCAAATAACAGCGTGAACGGGAAGACTCCCCTGGATATCAAAGACACCAGATCTCCCGCGCCCGGCAGAGGGCAATGGAGTGGAAGACCAGACTACACCCAGTTGTCGTCCTTTTACTGGTTAAATATGAAACGTGCTCGCAAACACAAGTGGTCTGTTGATAAGAAAAAAAAAAGGCAATTAAGTGCCACGAACAAGCCTTGCTAGACAAGAACAATGGCAAATGTAAAGCTGTCGGAAAAAGATCATTAGAACTTTGGAACCAGCTGGGTATGTTCCAGATTACTGAAAATGGGCTCATGAATCAGATAAGAATAATTGGGAATAGAGGCTTCCTTAATGAGGCCCAGATTCAGACAATCAGGAAAAGCCTCCGTAGTGGTGATAACCTCGAGGGGGATAGTGTAGCTGAAGATCAGCGAATGCGTAGGTGAAGTTGTAGTAGAGGAGAGGCCAACCAATCAATATGATGTAGAAAACCCTGTATTACGAGAGGATATGGTTGAGGAACAGAAAAACCTCAGGATAAGACTCGAGGATATAGTTACAATAACAGAAACCAAGCCGGTGAATTTGAGAAGCTTCGACCGTAACAATGACCGTAACGTGCGACCCAAAAGTTTGATGAGATTCTGAAATACACTCTGACAAAAGATCTAACGGAAACAAGGGACCGCTTCAATTTTAGTAGGTGAACAGGTTGCAAAGAAAGAGGAAAACAGACGGATAGAAGGAGCCATGGTGGAAGCGGAGAATTGAAGGCGATATTAAAACTTTGCGTAAAGATCAGAATCGCATAGAAGAATGGTCCAAAGGACAATGGAAAAAATATTAAAAAAGGTGCAAGGGCATATCTTGACACAAGATACCAAATAGAAAGGAAAGGGTCAAAACTGTTATCGAAACCCTAAAACAATGTGTGCGGGAGAAAACATAAAAGGTGCAACGCAGCACTGGTTGTATATCGCAGTTCCAGCAAACCAGGTTATTCTCAAATAACCAGAGGCAGTTTTTTAAGAGCTTAGGAAGAGATACAGAATATAATGTACCTCCTGAAGAAGAGGAAACTCGCCAATTTTGGAATAACGTCTGGGGGCAAGAAGTTTCCCACAACCACGGTGCTGAGTGGATTCATTCCGCGAGATTCGAACTCTATCACACGGAAGCTCCACGTCAGGACCATATGTTCATAACAACGGATGATGTAATTGCACAGGTATCAAAACTGCCAAACTAGAAATCGGCAGGACCAGACGGAATTCAGGGCTACTGGCTCAAAAAGTTTAGGTCAACACAAGCGAATTGCGTTGCAATTAGACAATTGTCTACCGAGTAGTGCAGTTCCGGAGTGTATTGTAGAGGGAAAGACAACATTGTTGATGAAAAATTGGTCAAAAGGCAACGAGGTTGGCAATTATCAACCCATTACTTGTCTTAACCTATTATGGAAAGTGTTAATAGGTACCCTCGCAGGGAAAATATATACGTTCCTTGCGGAAAACAATCTACTTCTAGTGGAACAAAAGGGATACTGAAAAGAATCCAATGACATTAAGGACCACCTTGTGATAGACAAGGTTGTAATGAAGAACTGCAAACGGTACCAAAAAAAAAAAAAGCAAAAAAACTTGAAAACTTGTGCATGGCCTGGATGCACTTTAAAAAGGCTTACGGCATGTTGCCGCATCCGTGAACTTTGGAAACACTCGACGTGTGAAATAGCTGAGGACGTGTGTGCACTGATTAAGAACAGCATACCTAGTTGGAAAACACGTCTTTTTTAAAACAAGCAGCACTTAGCCGAGGTAGCAATCTAAAGAGGTATCTTTCAGGGAGACTCTTGTTTGCCTTTGTTATTTGTTATAGCCTTGATTCCACTTTCTGTAGTCCTACGCAAAGTCAACGCGCACTATGAGCTGAGCAAGAATGGACCACGTCTCAATTATTTTCTCTTCATGGATGATTTAAAACTGTTCGCAAAAAGAGAGCCTGAAATAGAGAGGCTGATTGAGACTATGCAGATGTGCAGCAAGGATATTGGGATGGAATTCGGTGTCTCGAAGTGTGCGGTACTCACTTTGAAATGGGGGAAAGAGAAGATTGTAGGGGCATAGAATTGCAAAACGAAGAGAGAATTGAAGACTAAGATGATGATGATGGATACAAGTACCTTGGGATCCTGGAGTTGGACAATATCTTGCACAGATAAATGAAAGACAAGGTCATTACTGCATATTACAAGTGCCTCAAGCTTCTCTTGAAATCAAAACTCAACTCAAGGAACCTTGTGACTGCCATCAACATATGGGCTGTTACTGTAGTCCGCTACAGTGTACCCATACTGAAATGGACATGAGCGGAGATTAACCAACTCGATCATGCTACCCAAAAGACAATGACAATCCATGATGCCCTCCACCCTAAGGCGAACGTACACAGGTTCTACATGAAGAGGTGCAAAGTTGGACATGAGCTGATTAGCGTACGTGAGTGCATCAACAGAGAAAGAAGAAACATGGCAGAATATTTGGTAAACAGCAAACAAGACCTGCTACAGTATACTGCTAATGCAGAAGGATTTCCCAAAAATGGACTTGAGAGTGCTAATGAATTCCGATCACGGATAGCCAACGAGAGAGAAGAAGCTCTACTCCGCATGGAATTACATGGTCAGTTCCACCGTGAAACTAACAACTTAAAAAGACAGGAAGCATCATGGAGGTGGCTCGGTAAGGGTGACCTAAAAAAGAATACTGAAAGCCTAGACATCGCTGCCCAGGATCAGACATTGAATACCAACTCAGTGCAACGAACCTCTGCAGAATGTTTGGGAAGAGGGTCGAGAGCGTGACTCACATTGTCAGCACTTGTGAAAGTCTTGCGCAGAAAGAGTACAAGCGCAGACACGACAAGGTAGCCCAAAACCTTCACTGACTACTATGCCAGAAGTAGGGATACGAAGTAAAGGGTGCTTGGTACTAACATACACCGGAAAAGGCAATTGGTTGAAAACTGTAAGGCAAAGATCCTCTGGGACTTTGACTTCCAGATAGACAAGGTGTTAGAACACCGAAGGCCGGATATAGTAACCTTTAAGAGGGACAAACAAAAGTGCCTAATAATCGACGTGACAGTGTCAAGAGATCAACATATCATCATGAAAGAAAGAGAAAAGATTGATAAATATGGCAACCTGAGAACTGAATACACCAAGATGTGACAGCTGCAAGAGTCAAACATAAAGATTGTTCCTGTTGTCATCGGGGCATTAGGTTCAATACCACCCAACCGGAAGAAACATCTGAAAACTTTGGAAATACCCTGCAATCTTGCGCACAAGGAGTGTAACCACTACTTGTTCTATAATTTTTTTTTTATATAACAGATGGGACTCACGCTCAACAAATTGAAAGTACCTGGGCATGGTTGACTCTTATCTTTGTGAATTTATGTGGTGAAGGAGATACGAGAAAGAAAATTTATTTAATAAAATCCTAGAGTGTATTACAAACTTTCGTTCTTGAATTTTTTAAATTACTAAACGTCTGTTTTAAAGAATGTTTTGACTGCTATTTCTAACAACTCCTGTTTGTTTGTTCGCAGCTTTTAAATATTTAATTTGCTCGCGAATGTTTTCATGTTTTTCACTGCTTACTGTAGCTAGTTTAATGTTTTGACATGCCGATGTCACCCACCCCGATGATGGAAGCGGCACTGTTTTCTGATTGGCTGAATATGCCGATAATTATCAAACTTTGAACACCTGTAACATTCTTGCAAAATTTTTCTGGAACAGATGAATAAAAAATTCCGATTTAGCGTCAAAAATTACATCTATATGATACATTAAAAAATTTTTTTAAAGATTATTATAAACAGTGACGAAAACCACAAAGATCCAAAATGAGTTCCAGCAATAACTGTGAAGTTGATCCTGCGACGAACTAGTGTTCCACTCCGAGTTTGGTCTTGTAATCTCAGTTACTTTTACGCCATGGAAACCAGATTATACTCTGGCCTTATGAGTCTCGGGGCTCATGACAGGCCTAACTCCTAAGTACTTCTTCCTTTAGTCTTTCTATTTACAATCAGTAAATTTGTGGAGTAATTTTTATACATTTGACCGCTCCTGCTGCTCCTGATTTGTTATTTTTCGCTATAATTGTATGTTTCCCTGCTGTTATTTCTTTTTATCAGTGTAGTTGCGGATTTAGCCGTTGATGTTTATGTTGTTTCTTTACTTATTTTTGCTGTGGTTTTCTCCAATTTTGGTCGTGGATTTAGTTCTTGTGTTGGTAACGAATGAGTGGGTACTTTGCGGGCCTTTAGTGTCTTGTAAATCATTCCAAACTTCTGCATTGAGCAACTGATATTAGGTTTCGATTTTCTTCTTCTTTTGCATCTGTTTGCTTTGGTCTCTTATTCTCGTACACGTCGCTTGACAAAGTGTTGAATGGAGAGAATTCGAAGGTGGAAACTTCTCTCTATCTCTCTGTTATATATACATGAATACGGACGTGGTAGATAACAGCTAGCCTTCGGCCGCACCTTTGGACCCTGTTGTGTCCACCACTCTGATTGGTTGGTATTGGCGCAGTTTGTCTCTTGTTCTATTGCGCGCCAAGATGCAACCCAACCAATCGCAGCCTTCAGATAAGGTCATGTGAGACAGTCTTTTCTAAACGTCCGGTGAGCCGACACCACGATATAAAATGCTAGCTTTACGCTGTCTAGAACGTTTTGTGGCTCCAGACCTTCTGAGGTCTAGTCACTGACCACAGAGTACACAGCCAGTTCCAGCGACGACACAACAGCAACCACACGGAGAACACTTCGTCCAGCAGCATACGGCAAACTCCATCTTCGTCGTCACCATCATCTTCTTAACGACATCAGCACAGTAATCAGCAGTACTCGCATAGGTTCTATCTCCACACTGTTTGTAAATTACTTCACCATGGTTAACAGCAAATACAACCCGCGACAACCTCCTGTAACAAGAGACCGGCAGCAGCATTGTAGCCACAATTTCTTATGCAACAGTACCTCTCCCCGGCTCTGCATTGCCGCCTCAACTTCTTGATACAGCACCTCAACTACTGTGTACCTTGACTACGAACTGGTATTTATCATCCCTGTGTCTGAACGTTCTTCTAACGTCATTAAAGACTCTCTATGCTCTGTACTTATCGCACACGCATACATATATGTTTTACACATACACTTTGTATACATGACGGCCTGTCTATTATTATGTTTATATGTCGCACACAGACACACATGTTAACATATAAATAAAATCTTCTCTTAAACCTTGTGTCTCTCTTTTCCTTCTGGCACTTATACTCATTTAACCTTTTTACTTCCATGGAATTGTTAAGCACCCAGAAAGTGCTAATCACATTTTCATACAAGGTTTTAGATGTGTTGTGGCCTAGCGTGGCAGAACCATCTAAATAACGGCTCCGTTCAGAAGGCTGGAAAAGAAGATATCACTTCGTGAAGAAAGAACACCGTGTATTGAACATCTCAGAACCAAGTTGTAGCTTTTATGCCTTTTACTTGAGGTCTCAGATATGTACAAGTAGAATAAGTTATACAAAATATTTACAAGTGAAGACCATGTTCATATTCTGTGGAATCCAAATCATAGTGATTTAATGTCTACTTGCCGTTGCTTGTCTCATGGTTGTGCATCTCTCTAAGGTGAGATTAAGAACTGAGGAAGTCACGTCTTGCTCGCTGTGAGCCGCAGTGAAAAAAAGAAAGAGACAAGTCCCAGAATTCCAAAGTTACACGCTACTCTGTCTAGCGGCGAGCTATTGAGGCATCTGTGGTATGATAGGTGTGTCTGCGAGTAGTATAAGTGCTTCAGAAAAAGCTTGTTCACTCTGTCAATAGATAGTCTCTTTTTTTTTTTACCGTTAATGTCCACGGTAAATAGTTTAGGCGTGCTCTTAAGAACCCGGCAGGGAGCTGAGTTAGGCGGTGTGAGTGGTCCTTTGACGGAATCATTCCGTATGAATACATGAGTCCATGTGGAAATGTCCAGAGGGACTGCAGAAGACACAGACTGGTCGTGTGAAAGCATTGGTGGTAAGTCAGCGAAGAATGACCTGAATCCTGTAATGTATGATGCAAGATCCACATTTGTTATGTCGACAGGCGCCAACATTTGGCCAGGTAGCGCCAAAGTGGTGTCATACAAAAGTTCAGCAGAGGAGTAGCCTAGATCCTCCTTTACAGCTGATCGGCAATCCAGCAGGACAAGGGGAAGAAATTCAGACCAGCGTCGAGGGTCGGGAGTAGCACGAATTGCGGCTTTAAGCTGTTTATAGCTGGGTGGTAACTCGTCGTGTGAATATGCTGAACTTCGAGCAATCTCGATAGTTTGCAGAACAGGCAAGCTTCAAACGCGTCCACGATCGGCTGTAATCCTGGAGGATACTCTAAAGCGAGCGATCCAACCCGAAATGAGGGTTCTAGCAACTGATTCTGCAGAAATACTCACCAGTGGAATGGCTTCAGGCCATCTAGAGAATCTGTCAATGCAGGTTAGGATATACGTGAACCCACAACTGACGGGCCAAGACCAACCAGGTCGATGTGAATGTGTCGGAACCTGGTGTCCACTGGATTGAAATGTCCAAGAGGTGCTCGAACGTGACGATGCACCTTGGAACGTTGACACTGTAGACAGGTGCGTCACCAAGCAGTAATAATCCGACGCATATTCGGCCAGAAAAATCGAGCCAAGATCAGCTCTACTGTGGCCGCAATGCCTGGATGTGACAGCGAATGCAGAGCGTCAAAAAACAGGATGGCGGTGATGCTCAGGTACGAGGGTCGGGGTAACCCGGTAGAAACATCGCAGAGTATGGTTCCTTCGGAACATGGAAGAGGCAGGTGCTCCAATTTGCTGCAGGAAATCTGTGGTGATGTGACGTCAAGAGAGTCCAAGAAAGCTTGGTCGGTAGCCATGGCGACCAAATCTATCGAGGCAGGAGATGACAGGAAGGCGAGACAGGGCGTCTGCGGGTATGTTGTCAATGCCGGCGATTTGGCAAATGTCACTAGTGAACTGGGATATGAAATCCAGGTGCCTTGTTTCTCTCGGCGAGTATCGATCAGCTTTGGTAAACAGAGTGAACGTTAGCGGTTTATGATCGGTGAAAACCGCGAAATCTCTACCTTCGAGGAGGTGGGAGAAGTACTTCACCGCGAGATAAATCGCTAAGAGTTTCTTTCCGAACACACTGTACCGTAATTCAGAAGATTTTAACTGGCGAGAAAAGAAAGCCAGTGGTTGAGTCTGACCGTTGAAGGATTGCAGTAAAACCGCTGCTACAGCTAGGGTGGAAGCGTCAACCGTTAAAGACAGTCTGGCATCAGAGACAGGATGTGCAAGAAAAGAAATTTGAGCAAGATCGGCCTTAATGTTTTCAAAAGCTTGCGTAGCGGCAAGAGACAGTGAAATGGGTGCATCTTTCTTCTTTGATCCTTCAAAAGCTGGGTCAAAGGAAGCAACTTCTCTGCACAGTTAGGGATGAAGCGACGATAGAAGTTGATCAGTCTGAGAAAATGACAAAGCTGCTTCAAAGACAAAGGAGAAGACTACCGTTTGATGGCTTCCACTTTAGAGGGAGCAGACGAATGCTGACAGCATCAAT
This sequence comes from Octopus bimaculoides, assembly GCF_001194135.2. Classification (NCBI taxonomy): domain Eukaryota; kingdom Metazoa; phylum Mollusca; class Cephalopoda; order Octopoda; family Octopodidae; genus Octopus; species Octopus bimaculoides. The sequence goes on along the minus strand of NC_068987.1, from coordinate 49,635,850 downwards.
AAGATGCCCCAAGAATTCCGGTCTGGTAGAACCAAATATACACTTGGACGGGTTGATCTTCACATCATAGGAACGCAGACGCTCGAAAGTGCTGGAAGTGCTGGTCCGGAGTACTACTGGCGATTAAGAGGTCGTCGACATATGCAGAGTCAAAGTCCAACCCACTAACAACCTCATCAACGAACCTCTGGTCGCATTTCGAAGACCAAAAGGCATAGACACGAACTCAAACGTTCCAAAGGGGGTAGTAACGGCTGTCTTTGGAATGTCCTCGGGGTTGACAAGAATCTGATGGTACGCGCGTACCAGGTCGATTTTAGAAAAAAACTTTACAGCCAAGCAGCACAGAAGAAAAACAGGGTAGCGGTTAACGGTCTGGAATAGCGACAGTATTAAGGCGTCTAAAATCTCCCACTGGACGAAAGTCAGCTACTTCCTGGCCATGTGTAAAGGTGCTTCCCACGGGCTCGTGGAGAGACGAATAAGACCTAGCTGGAGCATGTGCTCGAATTCAGCCCGGGCGGTCCGGAGTTTCTCAAGAGACAAACGATGAGGCCTAGAAAACACTGAAGATCCTTTGCTCGTTATAAAATGCTTCGTAGAGTGCACTGGATCCATTGGATGGAAGTTCAAGTTGGTCAACTCTGGAAACGAAGTGAGTAACTAGAGGTAAGTGTCCCCAGAAGCAGCCACAAGGAAAGAAGGGCTCACTGTAAGAACAGCAGAATTCTTCCCGGAGACAGAGAGGGAGGTGGTACCATCAAGAAGAGAATAATGGTGCAGGAAGTCGGCTCCTAGGATCGGATGAGGAAGGTCGGCAATGGTAAAAATCCAAGAGCCGAGTAAGGGTACGTCCAATGATAAAAATATCTGACGATAGGTCTTGATGGGAGACTGATTCACCGCATATAAAGAAATGCTGGAAGGATTCGGCTTAGGTGAGATGAACCTTAAGGGCCAAATACTTCAACTCGATCCTGTGTCCGCCATAAAGGACTTGTTCGAAACGAGATCTCTGATGAAAAATGCACAAGGCTAAATGTGGGAGAGATCTGGTGTACCCAGACTCTCTAAATTTAGTTTACAGATGCCCCAAATGAACAGGGCTTAACACACCGACGTGTGTTCCCCTTGAATCTTGAGTGGTACCAACACACGGTAGGTGAGGTGGCGACGGGGCTGGAACGACGACGAAAAGACCAACTTTGCGAGCGATGCCGAAATGTCGCACGTGCGCGATACAGGTTGGCGACTTGGCGTGTTAAGCGTTCAATAGTTTTTAATGTGGCATCTTCGCCTGTTGAGGTAGGCTGTGTTGTCGAAGACGAAGAAGCAGCAATGACACCAGCACATAGAAAGAAAGAAAGAAAGAAAGAAAGAAAGAAAGAAGGAAGGAAAGAAAGAAAGAAAGAAAGAAAGAAAGAAAGAAAGAAAGGATTGAAAATGTTTCCCGGAAATTATCGAACACAGATAAAATAGCTAATATTTCATTTGACACCTAGGATACTTTCTCTGAAGGATTATCAAAAGACAAAAGTACATAACATATTTTCGCTATACACTGTAACACATACAGCCACCTTCATCAGACGAGAGGATCCCGTTCTGATACGAGCGGTGTATCACATATTGTGCTAATATAATCAGCAGTGTGTTTTCGTTTCTCTTTGTCCGCTTCCCTGAAAACGTACACAAAAGGCACTTATATGAAATTCGTGGAAATATTTCTGCCTCTAATTCATAGAAATAGGCCACTTGGATTTTTTCCTTTTGGCCGGAACATATAAAAAAATTTTTTTTGTAACTAAACACTTTCAAATTTCGTATACTGGTAGAATGTGTCGTTTAAAACATCATTTACTCTTGACATTTTAAAGAAAGTTCTTTATTTTCGAAGTTATTTCGTGTTAAAGTTGTATTTCGGTAATTTCATCCAATCAATGACGTGTATTCAGCTGAATAAAACTACTGCCCTTTTTTGTCAACAACAACTATCGGCGTTGTATATTTCGTTTATCACTGTTATGACATCGTTTGTGCGTTTGCACTGGTTTTAGCTTTAGGGTTTTAGAGTTAGGGTTCAGGTTTTAGAGTCAGGGTTCAGGTGTTAGGGTTAGGGTTTGTGTTTTAGGGTTAGAGATAGGGTTTTAGAGTTAGGGTTAGGTTTGGGTTAGGGTTTTAGGGTTGGGGTTGGGGTTTTAGGGTTAGGGTTCGGGTTGGGATTTTAGGGTTAGAGTTACGGAAAAATGTGAAAAATGAAGAAATTGGAGGGGGAGGGGTGCAAAATGGGATCTTTTCCCTTTGAACGGCACATCGAGAAATTAATTTTTTGTAACTAAACACGAAGCAAACGAAAATAATTCAGCAAACAAAATAGGCAATTTCGAAAACGCTAAAATAGCTAATAACTGAATTGATTAAACTATACACACGTGTATCTCAAATGTAAATATATCAGAAATAACAGTGACAAACTAGTTATACACCGCCAGAACGTCTTGTTGACAAACCACAGCAGTAATTGTTTTCACCTCA
>NC_068987.1:49630153-49633139 GCF_001194135.2 Octopus bimaculoides | reverse complement strand
GTATACGAAATTTGAAAGTGTTACAAAAAATTATTTTTTCTATGTACCGGCCAAAAAGAAAAGATCAGGCCACTTAATTCAATACTAAATAAATTGTATATAGTTACATTATATTTCTACTTCTATTTTATTATTTAATTTTAAAAAAATCGAAGTCGCCGAGCAAAATGCTTAGCGGTATTTCGCCCGTCTTAACATTCTGAGTTCAAATTCCGCCGAGGTCGACTTTGCCTTTCATCCTTTGGGGGGGGGGGGCATAATTTAAGTACCGCTCAAGTATTAGAGTTGATGTGATCGACTTACACCCCGCCCCACACCGTAAATTTCAGGCCTTGTACCTATAGTAGAAAGGATTATTTATAAATTGAAGGGCAGGTAATTTATTCAATAAATTTCTTTTCATACAACTTACTGCAAGAAATGAAGTATAAAAGTATATTTATCTAATGGATTTTACGCGGGTTCACACCAGTGTTAAATATACTTTTCAGTTATACGATTCTCAAAATCATTAAAGATGTGTGCGAATCAGGATATTTTCCCTAATTATATTCCTATATTGGTTTCAAATGTTGGCACAAGGCCAGTAAAATCAGGCTCGGGGGTAAGTCGATTGCATCGTATCCAGTGATCAACTGGCACCTATTTTATCGACCCCGAAAGGATGAAAGGTGAAGTCGACCGCGGCGGAATTTGAACTCAGAATGTAAAAAAAGACGAAATGCCGCTAAGCATTTGGCCTGGGGTGTTAATGATTCAACCAACTCGCCACCTTATTATATTCCTATATTAAGTTATTATGAGCAAGCAAAAACAGAGTGAACCAAAACTGATGAGTATATTCATTCTTAACATGTTCCGGCACACTTGGATGTAAATGTTCTATTTGCTGTTGGATTTTATCTTCGGAGAACATCTTTCTTTTGATGATGTGTGTATTGACAACTCACACGCTTCAGTGACAAACTAGATTCTGAGTCGCAGGTGTTTCGGCATGATTGTGTCTCCTCAGCTAGACACACCACCCAGAACTCTGAAACTGAAATAAGAATGATCATTCTTATTTATAAAATTCAGCAAACTATTTGCTGATGCGTGCCAAGGTTTGCCAAGCTGATACTAAATTATTTTTCGCACAGAAAACAGCAATAATCAAAACGGTGATGTGTATATTATTTTCATAACACATTGCTGCTGACCTGGACGTGAATTTGCTATTTTGTTCTATTTCTGTATATAAAAATGTATTTATGGAATATTTTTAAATATTTTTAGTTTAAAGCAAGTCATCAAGTGTCCTTAATTCTGACCTCCACTTATATTAAAAATGATCAACTTACCGTTTGTAAAAGAAATATATTAAACCCAAAATGCTAAGGACAAAAAGCGGGACACATATTCCAGTGGCCACTTGTTCTTCTGTTGTTAGTTTTTGTGATTCTTTACTCGTAGCTCCTGTGATATTTATATCTAGAATCGACTGCTCTGTAGAAATGTTCCATGCTGTAGTTGTTACAGCTGTTTTTGTAGTATTAGCTGGGCTTGTAGATAAAACTGGTGTTGATCGAATTTCTGGTTTTTTAGAAGTGGTAGTACCGAGTGAAACCAAAGATGAACGCAAGCTTGCAGCCGACGTTGACACCAAAGTCGAAGTCGAAGTCGAAAGTGATGACTGTACCGATGTACTCCCCTTCTCAAACGATGTCTTAGTAACGTTTAATAATCGAAGAGAGCTACGACCATGAGTTACCTTAGATATGATTGTATTGGTAGAAGAAGTAATCGGATATTTAAGTTTCGTTGTATGGGAAACCACAGTAGTGATGCTTTTGGATTGTGGAGTTTCATTTAAAACTGCATTAGTTGTAGAAAGTTTCGAAGGAAACGGTGTTGCAGAATAAAAGTTTGAGGTAGTTTTGTGCTGTGATCTAGTCGAACTATTCCACAATACTGTCTGGTTTCTTACAGTTGGACGTAAAGATGGGCCCAATGTTTTTACTGTAGGAGGCTGGCTAGTTAAATATATTGGAGAAGCTCCATCGGTAACGGTCGAAATTACAACGTGAGAAAGTGCAGGTTTCGATGATGCTGTTGTTGTTGCAGCAGCTGTTGTTGCTGTTGCTGTTGCTGTTACTGCTGCTGTTGATACTGCTACTGTTATTGCTGCTGTTGTTATTACTGGTGGTGTTGGTGGTGTTGCTGATGATAATGATGACAGTATCGTTGACAATGTGTTTCTCCCAGTTTCTGAAAAGACAGATAATATATATATCGTTGAAATTTACAGAAAAACAAAAAACAAAGGCAGTTGTATAAACAACAAAAAGGTGTATTAGTTTGACGCTCGGGAAGATGAAAAAGTCTTTTACGTTTCGAGCCTACGCCCTCCAACAGAAAGAAACACGAGGAAATAAACAGAGAGAGAATAAGAAAACTTTTGGAGTTAGCGGTCAATCATGGCGACTGGTTGGACAAAGGTAGTTAGCCAGGAGAGCTAGGAAGAAGGGGAGATAATAAAGTACTGGTGATCCCAAAACGAAGGTGCGTATATGTGAGAGTGTATGTGTGCGTGTGAATAGGGGCTGATGACTTTGACGTGTGGATGTGTGCCTGTGTAAGTGTGTACGTCTGTAAAGTGTGGGTGTGTGGATGATGGTATGGGTGCTGGGAAGTGGTCAGTGCTCGTATGTACGGGGTGGTGTGATGTGGTGTAGTGGTGTGTGGTGTGGTGGTGTTGGGATGTGGGAATGTGAGGGTGAAGTGTGGGTTTGGGGTGAGGATAAGGGTGAGGATGGGGGGATGTTAATGAAGGGAGAAGGTGGGTAGGAGTGAAAAGAGGAAGCAGGCGTCAGAGCAAGAGAGGAGAGGTGGGTAGGAGTGAAGACAGGAAGTAAGTGTCAGGTGAAAAGAGGAGAGGAGGGGAGTCAGATGAAAAGGGGAGGAGAGTTGATCCCATGTGACACAAAGGAGCAAAGACAGAAGATTA
>NC_068987.1:49622110-49629108 GCF_001194135.2 Octopus bimaculoides | reverse complement strand
ATATACGTACAGGTATGTGCATACCAACATCCACCTGTAAGTATAGGTGCATATCTGTATACAGGACATTGCAAACAAAATGTAGACGAGAAAACACACAAGCCACATAGAGAACATTCTACTTCATCAGCTACCCACGTTTTAACACTGGCGTTTCGAAGAGCTTGGGCAGGACGCATCGTTAAAACGGCTCATCCCATGGACCGCAGATTAAATTTGTATACGCAAATTAAATCTTGCCAATATATATATATATATATATAGAGAGAGAGAGAGAGAGAGAGAGAGAGAAAGAAGGAGAGAGATGCATACATACATACATACATACATACATACATACATAGACATGTATATATGGAATTTTTTAAATATTATTAGTTTAAAGCAAGTCATTGAGTGTCCTTAATTCTGACCTCCACTTATATTAAAAATGATCGACTTACTGTTTGTAAAAGAAATATATTAAACCCAAAATACTAAGTACAAAAAGTGGGGCACATATTCCAGTGGCCACTTGTTCTTCTGTTGTTAGTTTTTGTGTATCTTTACTCGTGGCACCTAGAGCAAGTGTATTCTACTACAACCTCGAGCTGTCATATACATATATATATATTTCTGTGTATATATTTGTGTGTGTGTGTGTATGAGTGCGTGTGTGTGTGTGTGTGTGCATGAGTGCGTGTGTGTGTGTGTGTGAGTGCGTGCGTGCATGTGTGTGTGTGTGTGTGTGTGTGTGTGTGTGTGTGTATGTGCCTTTGTTTGTCCCCTGACCATCACTTGATAACTGATATTGATATGTTTATGTCCCGGTAACTTAGCAGCTTGGCAAAAGAGAGTAATAGAATAAGTACTAAGCTTACAAAGAATAAGTCCTGGGGTCAATTTCTTCGACTAAAGGCGACGCTCCTGCATGGCCGCAGTCAAATGACTGGAACAAGTAAAAGAATAAGAGAATATACACACACAGACACATACATACATACATACATACATACATATATATTATGCATGCTACGTACATGTACATATGCATATGCATGCACATGCATAATACACGTGGATGTGCACACACAAATACACATGCATATATTAAAAAAATAAGTTAAGAGAAATAATTCAAAGTAACCGGTGGAATAAATTTTAACAACAAAAAGGAATAAAGGGATATTAAATACCATATAAGATAAATTCATGATTTATTGGAATTATCTTCAATTCGAGAGAAAGTAAACGAACACTTAACAGAAACTGCAAGGTATTTTGAATTAGAAGGGAATAATCTGAAGAAATCATCTATTTTACAGAATTAACGTGTCGTTAAGAAAAAACAATTTTTTTTTTCAGGTGACAAGCAGACCGCTTGTAGCACATGTTTCTGTCTAAGAAGACATAATCAGGACAACAATTACCCTAATTTTGATTCCGTTTGATACTTAGACACATACAAAAAGAGTTAAGAACGTTTATGGCCTTGGTAATTTAAATAATTGAAATGAAAATGAGCTATCGTATATAGTCGTGAATTGATCGCACCAGTGGATACATCGCATTCTTAGTCTGGAGTGTCAAAGTAGGTATTTGCAGTTGACTCACAGATAGGTCACACTATAATCTGGGGAGTTACATGGCCCTTTTTTTAATGTAAATATAAATAATATTTGTAAAATATTATCAAATATTCACCTTTATTTCAAAACTTTGCTTACAAATATTAAAACATTTTTGCAGAAGTATCTTCATAAAAGTAGTCTAATTGATAAATCAACTCGACTACTGATATGCCGCTGTCTACTTCAGATCCCTGTGATATCAAGTAGATAGGTCGCACCCCTAATTTCTATAGAAATTTTTGGTAAAAGAAGTACGACCTATCCGTGAGTATATTTTCAGTAGGTAAAATAACTGAGAGTAGCCTGTGGCATGAACTTGGAAAACAAAAAAATGAAGAAAGACACTAAATTTCTTACAAGATAAATTCTTGATTTACTGAAATTATCTTCACTAGCAGAGAAATCAAACAAACACCTAACGACAATTGCCACCGATTCTAAATGAGAAGGGGAGATAATATCAGGGATTCCACACGTCTTCGTATTTAACATGCCAATAAGGAAAAAACAGCCTTTTTGTTTATCTGGAGACAAAAGAACAACTGTGAACATGGGATCTTTCTTATTTGGCAGGCGCCACTTTTTATTTATGTTTTATATAGTGTGTTTTCTACCGAAACACTTTAAAACTTCGTATACTTGTATATTTTGTCTTCTAGAACAGAGAAAAAATTTTATATTCGAACTTATTTCATGTTCTCTCAAGAGGGTAGCATCTGTCAATATATCTTTGGAGTTGGTCTCCAACCAGATCTTTACTAAATTCTGGGCCTTGTCCTTCAGTGACCTGTGGCTTCTGTTCTTTTTTTGTTGTTGGTTGACACCACTGAAGAAGTCATCCTCCACCTCTTCATTGTTGTTGCCTCCACTGTTGCTGCTCACTTCTTCAGACTGCTGCCTCATGGCCTCCTCGACCTTATCCTCAATGCTTCTCCTCATCATGTTAGTTTCCCCCCCATCCCCCCCAAATTTCTAAATTTGCAACTTTTAAAAAATTTTTTTCTTTTTTTATCCATGTAGAAAAATATAGAGATTATGAATCTGGTAAATAAATATTTTTTTTAAAGTTTAATCTTTCTTAAAGAAACACTCAATACCCCTTCCCTCATCTCGCATACCCATTACCTACCTGCTTTCAAAAAGCTAGAAACACCCAAAGTTTCACTTTCATCTGATATTTCATGCATGCGTAGAACTGTACTGAAATAGCAGAAGTAAAAAAATATTATAGCACCACCAGAAAACCCAACATGCTAGAAACAACATTATTTCTGAAGAAACTTCCCCGCTTTCCAAAAAGCTAAAAGTGAAACATTGGGAGTTTGTAGCTTTTTGAAAGTGGTGAGGTGATGGGTGGATGTTTGGGAAGGAGATTTTAGCGTTTCTTTAAGAAAAAAGAAGGAAAATTCTTAAGGATTCATACTCTGTTTTTTTCTCTGTGGATTACCGAGAAACAAATTCTAAAAAAGTAAAAAGTGAAGAAATTGGGATGGGAAGGGAGAAAATTAAAATATTGAGAACATGTTTTTTGGGGTGAAATCCTAATCTCCTGTATTGAAAATATAGGAATCGGAAGAAATTTAGGAAACAAATCAGGGGTGGGGAGTGGGGGCATATGTCACCTCAGACATGCCAGAAACAACAGGTAAAGGACAGGATTTCTGGGAGAACTTCCTTTTAAATTTATATCAAAGATCAGGTTTTTAAATACACTCATCACAAACACGAATTAAAGAATAGAAAAAGGTGATTTCAATTGGATTTGAGCACTAATTTTGCACATGCACAAAACAAGAAATAATATAATTCATACAGAATTTTTACCCAGAGTGTGTGCGTGTGTGTGTGCGTGAGTGTGTGTGGTGTGTGTGTGTGTGTGTACATGTGTGCGTGTGTGTGTATGTGTGCGCATGCGCCAAAGGAAGTTATTTTATGGCATTCTTTCGTTTCAAGCAGTAAAGTCGTCAACTCGATCATGTGGTCGATCATATGGGATCATATAACTATTCATTAGTTTCTGTAAAAATTTTTCATTTCTTTATGCTTTGAAGAAAACAGAAATTGAAAGAGAGGAGAAAGTGAAAAGGCAACATTTGCTTTGAAGTGAGAGCAGAAAGTGAATGATTGGAGAAAGTGAAAGATGTATGTTTGTGTATGTGAAATGGACATGTGTGTGTGTGTGTTTGTGTGTGTGTGCATGTGTGTGCGTGTCTGAGAGTGAGAGTGAGTGAAGGCGTGTATTGTCAAGTATATATATTTTTACATGTATGTGTAAGTGGCACCCACCCAATCTCTCCCTCTCTCTCTCACACACATATTATCTTTCATATACATGTACATAAATACATATGCATACATCTTTTTTTGTATGTATGTGTGCGTGTGCATGTGAGAAAATGAGTGACTGTATTTCCTCATAACTTATAGAGAAATGGATATCTTTTAAGGTACACACTTTTATAGAAAATGTGATTTCGTCCTCGTTGTTGTCATGGTATAAATGTTAACGATAGCTGACTTATAGAAAAGATAATAATGTGAATTTTTGTAATGCAAATATGTAAATGAAAATAAAGTTTATTTGGCAGTTGTAAGATTACTAAATCTTTTGATACACCATACGTCAAAATCGGCAACTCAGTTTTTGAATGCATAAGGAAGATATGCACCCCCCCCCCACCGCCACACACACTTTTATATATATAAGGAAGTATCCCTGTCTGTCATTCTCTCTGTCTGTCTCTCACATTCCCTGTGAGTCTATCACTTCTTGTCTTCTTCCCTTCCCTGATATCAGCCAGCCTTATTATGCCACATTTCCCTGAACCTAACATTTTGCCCCCTCTCATTTTATCATGTAGTAGCCCAACCCCAGTAGTCGGTTCATTATCGATTTTTATTGAAATCCAATTAGCGTATAATTGAACTGGATGTTAGTTCAACATGTATACAAAGTTTGGTGAAGATTGGTTCCTGGTTTGGGCAGCAAGATGGTAACAGACAGACAGGCAGAAATTGCCATTTATATATGTATGTGTGTGTGTATATATATACACACACACATACATATATATATATAATTTTTTACTTGTTTCAGTCATCAGACTGCAGCCATACTTGAACACCATCCTGTAAAAAGTGAAGGCACCAGGAAGATTCGCGTTCTCAACTTCCTCCAGTCTGCTAGACGGATGCGCTGCTAACAAACTGAGCTAAGGAGCCATATATGTATGTGTGAGTGTGTATGCACACATGCATGCATGTGTGTGTATGTGTAACAATTATATGCACCAAATAAATGAGAGGAGACTAATGTTAGTTGATATAGACTTTGTTTTATTGCTACAATGTAAGATACAACTTTGTCGAATTGTTGTTGTACATAGATTACTTTTAATTCCATAATCCATTTTGCAAGTCATTAAGTTCATTTGTAAGTGACAAGATAAATGGAAAAAGAGAGAGAAAGAGTAAAAGAAGTTACCACTCTGTGTTGACAAGTAGAGAGTTGTATTGTCCTATGGTGACAAGCTGTAACTGAAGAGAGAAAAAGCGAGATGTACTCTTCCAGTGCAGGGCCAAGTGAAAGAGACAGAACTGAGTTTGGGTACTGTATTTATATGTGTTGAAAACTTGGATGCAAATCAGAGAACAACAGAGAGTAAAAGAGATTATCTCTGTTGAGCTACATTTAACCTAAGAATCTTCACAATGGGTTTTGCATTGTGGGTTCAGTCGGATGTTAAGAAACAGCTCTATTATGTAACACTGCACTTGTCAGAAATGGTAGTTATGGGAGGAAATATGGCAGTATATTCATTTGGACTTACGAATTTTAAACAGTTACACACACACACAATCTCTGTCTCTCTCTCACACACATAATCTCTGTCTCTATCTTTGTATCTTCCTTTCTCTCTCTCTCTCTGTATCTCCCTCTCTCTCTCTCTCTGTATCTCCCTCTCTCTCTCTCTCTCTCACACACATACATACACACACAAACACACGCACACTCACACGCACACACATATATATATATAGATAAATTCATCAAAGCTTTATTTGTATTAATTTATTTGTCTGGTCATGAGGAAATTACTATGGGTTTTTACACCTACAATCAATATCATATAATCAATATATGGTTTATATTTCTGTTTTCCTACTTGTTAAATGAATTGTTTAACCCACACACCGTAACCAAGGAATGAATGTGATACCAGAACTTTCTTTTGCTTATAAATGTGTGTGTGTGTGTGTGTGTGTGTGTGTTTGTGTTTGTGTTTGTGTGTGTGTGTGTGTGTGTGTGTGTGTGTGTGTGTATAGCTACATACAAAGACACACACACACACACACACATCATATACATGGAGTATTGATTGGAGGCATGGCTGAATGGTTAAGATGTTTGCTTTGCAATCACTAAGAGTTGGGTTCTATCCCATTACATGGAATATTGAGCAAAGGTTTTTTTCCTTTTCTTTTTAGAATAGCTTCAGGTTGACTCCAAGTTTTGTGAATGAAATTGGATCAACAAAAGTCTGTTTGATCAACTTGCACTCATAAATTCATATGATCGACCTTATGACACTTTAGGTTACTTTGATTCTCCATCAAAATTCTGCTAAGGATAGACGTGTGTGGAATACTCAGTCACCTATAATTCAATGAGTTGGCTGTTTCATTGATTGATATATATGGAAACTCACCATATTGTATTGATAAATGCAAATATTTAAGTTAAAATATATTTTGGGAAAGGGTAAAAGCAACAAAACAATGGGAAAAATAAAACGCATGAAACCTAACGAAAAAATTAAAATAATTGGTTCTACTCAAGGCACAAGGCCTGAAATTTTGGGGTAGATTATACTGACCACAATGCTCAACTGTCACTTATTTTATCAACTCCAGAAGGCTGAAATAGCAAATTTTACCCCAGCAGTATTTGAACTCTGAATGTCAAGTATAAAGTAATGTCACTAAGCATTTTGTCCAGCAGGGTAACAATTCTGTTAACCCACCACCAACAAAATGTAATAAAATAAAATAAATAAAATATATAATAAAATATGGCAGTAAAACGATTGTGTGTGTTATTGACAGGCAGTAATTGTTTGAAAGCTGTGATTGTTAAATGGGATTCTCAAGTTCTGGTAATACGTCAGATTATATATATATATATACATATATACACATACACTCACATATATATATATATCAAATGGATGTGTTATAAAACTATTCCACACATACAATAACAACCATACCAATAACCCAACATACCTCCATCATCAGCTGCCCCACAGATATCACTATGGTTTCAATACTTGGGCAGTACCATTCAACTAGCAGCACTAAAATAAATGGTATATATATATATATATA
>NC_068987.1:49616127-49621932 GCF_001194135.2 Octopus bimaculoides | reverse complement strand
TATGTATGTATATATATATATATATATATATATATGCATATATATATGTAAATATCTACTACATATGTGGGAAATTCTGTCTGTGGGTGTGTTTGTTTGTGGAGTTGTTAGCTAACACCTCCTACATCGTTTTATCGATTTTGATGAAACTTGACACATGAGTAGAACTCATGTCTAGAAACCTCATGACATACTTAGATTGTTGAAAAAAATGATAATAGGGCCCCTGGAAGGAATCCTTATATCTACTACATATTACTAATATATTCTATTTAAACACCCAAGTGAAATAGCCCATAGCACCTGCACTTACAATTGTCAGTTTTTAGCAAAGCGATCAATATTTGATTCTCACGATCAGCGGACCTAATTCTGCATTTCACTATTCACAGTTTTGAATTGCTATCACAAGTTGCTCTAATGCAACAACGGCAATCTCAAGTAAGTCTCAGATACATTATGTTAGATATTTACTACATCAAACAATTATTATTCGTCTATTCTACTTCAATATCTAAACAGTTATATGTATATTGCTATAATTAATTTAGACATTGCATTAATAGACATTTATTCAACATCTCCAAATAGCTAAATGCTGGCAATGCATGCAGGGTTTTCAATTAAGTTTGATTACACTTTGAATGCTCATAACTCCAATAATTCTACATTTTTCCAGTTAAACTTTTTCAATGACAGTAGATAAATTTTTGATTTCAGAATATGTTTAATAAGTGCGTCCGAATCCTGCTTTTTCTCATGGACAGCTCTATGTCGGATGCTCTAGAGTTGGAAATCTGGAAAATTTATTCATCTATGCACCCAACAGCAAAACCAAAAACATTGTGTATCATGAAGCCCTGCAAGACTGAAATTTTGGAACAAAGATGCCTCTCCCTCAAGCAACCTCTCTTGCCAACCTCCACAAACCTCTCTCGACCATCTCCAACAATCTCTCTCGACAACCTCTGACAATCTCTCTCACCAACCTCCGACAACCTCTCTTGCCAACCTCTGACAATCTTCCTCGTCAGCCTCCGAAAACCTCTTTTGCCAACCTCCGACAATTTCTCCCAGCTGACAGTTTTTTGTACATTTTCACGATGGAAAATACACCTTTTGTGGCAGTTATAACGAAATTGCTTTTTTATATCAGAGTAATAAGGCGTTTAAATAGAACATCTTTACCCCCAGGAATTACTGGGTACACCAGCTAATACATACATACATATATAGATTTCACATAATACACACATACATACATACACAAACACACATATATACATGTATGTGTGTCAGTCAACTAACTGAAAGCCTCTGTAATAGGTTGCAAAAGCAAATAAGTAGAATGCAACTAAGGTTTCAGACGTTAAGCAACTGAAAAATTTGAACCATTTGATATTTATTCTTTCTATCAGAGATAAGATTGACAAGTGCCGTTAAGTAATTGTAAAGATAAGCTCATTGTAGATCAAACCAGTTATAGTGGGAATTCAAACTCTAACTGCTAGATACTCAGTTAGGCAACACAAGTGAGCCACCACAGTTTCATATGATTGATCTATAAATCGGCCAATCAGCATGAAGCTGAGGCATAATATGGCTTAGTCAGATGTTCTAAAATTTAACCACTTTCACTCCCATAAAAACAGATTGGCACCTAACTCATGGCAGAGTGTTGAAAGTGGCTGACTGATTCACATACCTCACTTCTTGCCAGGTAGATGACTAGTATTCAAGTAGGCAGCTTTGGGCTGTGTGCAGATAATTTTGGGTTCTTGGAGAGGCCGATTCTGAACATTCGCATGATGTCCCGTAAGTATCTACTACAGACAGGGTGTGCTTTTTCTTTCCTCCCATTCCGCAATTATATTATCAACATTTTTCTTTGTAAATAATCAACACTGAACAGCAAAAATTATTCAATGTTCTCTTGAAAATTTATGATTCATATGACATCAACAATACAGTGTTCAGACTAAATTTGACGATTTTTTACGTATCTCTTTTCTAGGGATAGTTTGATATATTGGTGAACAGTCAGCAGTGCTGGAGAACATAAATATTAAAGCTGTAGTAGACAATAAGTTAGCTGACATAGTGGACCGGAAGCCATCTGAATATTGGGAAAGATTTACCTGTATCGTGATGATTTGTGCTGGGTGTCAAAATACTGATAACATGACTGATGCCCAATGCTCTGTGAATACTGTAAATGTTGTAAGACATGACATGGACATTATGAAAACCAAGTTCCACCAACCTGTGATGGTCTTTCAATGTGTTTCCAATGAACTGAATCTAAGGCCCTTTAAACAGGGCCATAGGCTCAAATCAGACTGCCAAGTGAAGCTGTTGGAGACTGTGGTCAAAACCTGGATGGAGAGAGTAGCTGCTGGAAGGTTCATGTACATAGCAGCAGAATTCAGCTCCTTGCTATACCCCCAGAAATAGTCAAAAGTAGTCGGAGAATTTCTATGGCTTCATCAGTTCCAATTTCTGGCCTTCTAATTCCCCTGATTGTAATCCCATGGACTACTATGTGTGGAGCATGGTTGAGAAAGACACCAACTACTCTGTCTGCAACACCAAAGCTGAGCTGGTGGCTAAGATCAAAGAGGTGTTTGAAGATCTTCCTAGAAATAAAGTGAGGAATGCATGTGCCAGGTTCTGAAGCTGTTTTGAGGCTGTGGTGGAAGCTGAGGTCAGCTACTCTACTTTGAGTAATTTTTTATCTCCCAGCCATAGTCTAGTTGATATTTTTTTGATTTTTTTAAAATACTTTTATTCTTGGATGAGATAATTGTTTTTTCTTTTCCTTTTATACAAATTATCAAATTTAGCCTAAACACTCTGTACCCCATCCCCTGTTTGGTATCAAAAAGTTCCTGGACATAATCTCCTTCAAAATAGTTACCTTGCACAGCAATACACTGGACCCAGCATTTTGAGCAAAATGCTGGGTCCAGCGTATTGCTAATGAAAGGAGTTGCAATAAAATTTGTACCTCACTTGCTCACGGAAGATCAAAAGCAGTCACGATTGAATGCATGTCATGAACTGAAAGAACACTTAGAAGTTGATTTGGTCCTTTTTTCGAAGGTCATCACTGGTGATGGAAACTGGTGCTGCAGAATTTGCAGATGTGGAAAAGGTGGAAAAAAAAAAAAAAATGATGGAGGCATTAAAAGGCATCACTTCATAAGAGTTCTAGCACTGCTTCAAACAGTGGAAAAAACGTCTGGATCGATGCATTGCTTTAAATGGAGAATACTTTGAAGGCGATAAAAGTGTAAACAAGTAAAACTAGGTGAATAAGATAAATTTGCAAAATTCCGGTTTCTTTTGGGTAGCCCCTTGTATGTATCTTCTTCCAGTCAGTCATTTCTGATCACTATCAAATTATCTTTGCACGTTTAGAAATAGTGGAGAGGCCTGCAGTGGTTGGTGAGTGTTAGGAAGATGGGTTATGGGGGAGTTTTGACAGAGGACAGAATTATGAGTGCATGTGTGGGGGGCATGGTTGTAAAGGATATAACTGTATGTTTATCCTTTACATGGATGGCCATAATGTTACTTAGCTTGAAAAGCACAGCAAATCACCAGAAGTTTCAGTCCCTAAATCCTCTTCAGTTCATTTTCCTTTCCCATCTTCACATCCCGCTTATTATCCCAGTGGCAAGCTGCCAAGATCATGAGAGCATCATTGAAATGAAAATGTCTTGCAGTATTTTTCCTGTCCCCTTTACGTACTGAGTTCAGTTTCCTCCAGGAAGGTCAATTTTGCCTCTAATTTTGCTAGAGTCAATGACAAAATAAATTATCAGTCATGTACTAGAGTTGATGGTATTGACTCATCCATTGATTTTACTGGCCTTGTGCCTAAATCAGAAACCATTATTTTCCAATCTTTTTTGCCATCCTTCAATGAAGATTTTTTTTTGAAGGTCCTCATGATTTAGTCCAGAAACATTTTAACCCTTTAGCATTTAGATTATTTTGTCAAATGCAATGCTTATTTATTCACATTGTTTTGAATTAATCTTGTGACTTCAAGATTCTGATAAAGTGGTTGTTCATTTTTTATATTGTCATTATAGGGTAGGTGTGAGATGTTGAGTCTGGCTGGTTTGAAAATAAAAGAGGCAGAATATTTTGGCCAGATATGGCCAGTTTAAATGCTAAAGAGTTAGGAATGAAATAAAAGAGATTACACATATATTCACTTATATTTTTTCTTTTATTCTTTTATTTGTTCTAATCACTAGATTGCAGCCATGTTGGGACACCACTTTGAAGGTTTTAATCAGACTAATCAATCCTGCTATTTATTCTTTTAAAGTCTGGTATTTATTCTATTGGTTCCCTTTTTGCCAAACCTCTAAGTTCTGGGGATGCAAAGAAACCGACACCTCTTGTTAAGCAGTAAGGGAACAAACACAAAGACATAATCTCACATATATACACACACACACAACAAGCTTCTGCAGTTTCTGTCTACCAAATCCACTCAAAAGGCATTGGTTGGCCAAGAGCTATAGTAGAAGATACTTGCTCAAGGTACTGTGTTGTGAGACTGAATTTAATACCATATGCTTGGAAGTAAACTTCTTAACCACACAGCCATACTTATGATCTATTTATTTACTAAAAACACAACCAATCACATTTAGCATTATTTTATTATTTCATAAAATTCTAAAGAAGTGGATTGTCAGAATCATATGTGCAGGCACAAAATGATTTGCAATATTTGTTCTTACATAGTAAGATCAAATACTGCTGAGATCAACTTGCCTTTTCATTCTCTCAGAGATGGTAAAATAAACTAACGGTCAAATACTGAAGGTGATTCAATCAACTAAACCCATCTTCCCAACACTCCCACTATCCACTACAAGCCTCTCCACTATCCCTCACATGCCTATCTGCACCTTCTCCATATCCTCACACGTCTACCATACTTCCATCCCAGCCACTCCAGTTCCTCTCAGTATTACTTGCTTTCTCTAAACATCTCCCTCACACTCTTATGGAACATACTCCTCTATCCCCTCAGTATTATGTATACTACCCCCACACTGTTTCCTGTGTGTAAGCCCTCTCTGTTTCATTCTAACTGTCTCTTTATCCTTCTCTTGAACTCTCTCTCACTTTCCTCTCCTTCCTTGTCTTACTAAGCTAGCCAAGTGTCTCCTCCATTATAAAACAGCTATCTCTGTCCCTCTATCATGGTATAACCTCTCACCTGGCACACAGTCACTTCCTTTGGTCCCACTCCCTCTCTCAGTTGAGAGGTCTTTGTCTTTCAAGCTGTTTGGCAACCCCACAAGTGCTGGTGCCACATAAAATGTCAACAACATGACTTATTCATCATATTTGTTGGACAGGTCATCATCAAGGTCTTACTTTGCTTATTTATACCTGTTTAAAATTTTATCTGAAGATGGTGGGTTTATGCTATGATGTAATTTATGAATACATCAGTAAAATTATATCAAAACAGGTGTAGTGAATTTTAAACCTCATTTATATTCTTTTACGTCTACGCTGCATACTGAGTCAGATTTACAATTTATATTGCATTTGGTACTTACATATATATACATACCTATGCTATACTACCAATAAATGGTACTTCATGATTGTTTTACCTCACTGTGAACTCAGTGTTATGGTACCTAGCCTTATGTATACATGCATGTATAGATATGTATATACCTGTACATATATGTATGTATGTATGTATGTATGTATATATATATATATATATATATATATATATATATATATATATATATATAT
>NC_068987.1:49614633-49615971 GCF_001194135.2 Octopus bimaculoides | reverse complement strand
ATATATATATATATATATATATATATATATATATATATATATATACACTGGCTGAATAGCCCGTTGCTGGTAGGCAATTTTTACAATACAATGTCTTGTCTTATATAAATTTTTGTTTATTCCATGTCAGACCATGCCGTCCCCAATAGATAGACCTCTTGATCAGGACAGATTTGTGCAATTTCTTGCAAAAAACTTCGTTGAGGACTTTTTCCCTTTTAAAATTATTTACATGTCTGTTCAACCGTTTTACACGACTTTATTCATTAAAACTTCAGAAGTTCTTACAACTTTGGTCGTTGTAATGCTTTGCCTTCATTTGTTTAATAAAAATTCCTCCTCCTAATGATTTTGCTTTCATTTTGTAATAGCTATCAAGCAAAAAATGCCAGCTATCATTTAGAAAATTCCAGCTTCCAACTCCTGTTTTCTGATTATGAAAAATTTATTAAACTTTAAGCCTCAGTAACATTTTTCTGGAATTTTTCTGGAACAAATAAATAACAAAATCGGATTTAATGTGGAAAATTATTTCAATATACCAAATTTGAAAATTTGGACGTAATTTTAAAATCTTACAATATGTGACAGCAACAAGGAAGAGCCTACAAAAGTAGAGAGACAGACAGTTATAGGACGTCACACACACACGCATGTATGCACACACACACACACACGCACACACAAACACACACACACACACATACATGCATGTACACACACATTTATAAACGTACACACAGGTAATCACAAGCTTACATTGGTGTGTTTAATAGACATACATATGTATGTCCGTATGTATATATATTTATGTAGGTGTGTGTGTCTGTGTGTGAGAGTTTCTTTGCGATGGACATCAGAAAAGCCAACTACCCCCTCTCACCTTAAAGCTACATATTTCTCACACCCACCTTTCTGTGTGTGCGTGCATGCGTGTGTGTTGTATCTATGTATTTACAAAAGTATGTATGCAGCGTTGTGTGTATATGACAGTTGTATTAACTTTATCATTCCATTGCTATTCAATATTTGTCACTTACATAATGCTGTTTTCACCTTCCCTGATATAAGTCAATACCTCTGAGACATCAACGTTGGCAATGACACCCCGGTGTCACGCCACTTCCGCTCTGCCGGCCACTCCTTGCAGCAACACCTGTCTGTGTTTGGATTGTCCATGCACAGGGGCCATCCGGACTCCCGTTTGCGCCGTGAACAGGGATTGGTCTTCTCTTTCCGCTCCTTTGCGCCATATGGGTTCAACTCCCCTCCCCTCTTCATCAAACCCCTCCTCCTGTCTCTCTCCCCCACCCTCCCTCCTACCACCTATCTCTCCCC
>NC_068987.1:49608748-49613753 GCF_001194135.2 Octopus bimaculoides | reverse complement strand
TATATACGTCAAGATCACCAGCATTCTATCTCCCACACACAGCCCCTCGTTCTTCGATCACCGTTTGTTATCTCCCCCTTTTCTTAGCTCTCCTGAAAAAAGAATTTCTAACTTCCGGTCAGCCATTATTATGATTGACCGTTGACTGGACACTATTCAATTTTTTTTCTCCGTGTTTTTCTCCTTGTCTCCGTATTCCTTCTGTTGAAGAGTGTAGCTCGAAACGTCAAAGACTTTCCGTATTCCCGAGCGTCATACTAATACATCCTTTGTTATTTACACCACCTGTCCTCGTCTGTTGTTGTTTTTTTCGTATATTCTCCCATATATATATAACAATATCAGATTTAATGTGGAAAATTATTTCAATATACCAAATTTGAAAATTTTGACCCTGCTACTGTGTTTCCCTCAGACTTATACTTCTTGCACCCTTCTCATTTTATCATATAATTCGCCCAACCCACCTGGGGAGCACATTATAGAGTTTTATTGCAATTTAATTAGCCTATCATTGAACTGGATGTTAGTGTAACATGTATGCAAAGTTTCATGAATATTGGTTTGCTGGTTTCGGTACTATGATGGTAACAGACCGGCAGAAATTGCCATTTATATATAACTAGCAGTATAACCCGACGTTGTCCGGGTGTGACTTATTACACCACCTACGATAAGTCTTGCTAGGTGAAAATCAACTAAAAAGGAAAGCCTTACAATGAAAAAACCCCTATGATGTAAATATGTTCATAATTCAAAAGACAATGAAATTAATAGGGAAAGTCTGAAGGCTGTTTTGCGTGACATTATTAAGTGTACGTAAATTTCATCCGTCTAATTGGCTATACAAATGCTTGTGCAAAACAACTTTTTGCACTGCCTTGATTATACATAGCAGGGTAATCCCTTTTCGCAGGAGGTAGGACGGCAATTTCTGATGAAGCAATTGCTGGCGATCTGTTGCTACACAGTTCTGTCAGAATTCTATCAGATTGGGCAGTAGATGTTGATGCACTATACGCCGGTACAGGTAGAAGGGAAGAAATATAAAAGTTGCTAGAAACAACAGCCAAATTTCCCCTAAATGACACAAAATAAACGGAATTTTAAAAATCAAATAACTGCACTGGAAAGTTCACATTGAGAAAATTCCATTGATGTAAAAATTTTGACGAAAAAGTGGAAAATGTTGATTTCTATAAACTTTTAAAAAGGCTTCACACAGATACACAACTTCAGCATTATATATTAAGATGGGCAACACACACACACACACACTAAATTTAAAAAATGACAGGTATTTGTATGTATGTGTGTATTAATGTGTATTCTGTGTCTGTAGGTAGAAGGAAAGAATAGTCTTAAAGCAAGTTAATATATGACTTTGTATGTATCACTCTCTCTCTCTCTCTCTCTCTCTCTCTCTCTCTCTCTCTCTCTCTCCCTCTTTTACGCTTACCCTCTATATTATATGTTGAGCGCGTGATCGATGTGTAAGAATGCTGCTACAGGTAGAAGGGAAGAAATATAAAGGTAAACGGAATTTTAAAAATCAAATTACTGCACTGGAAAGTTCACATCGAGAAAATTGCATTGATGTTAACATTTTTACTAAAAAGTGGAAAATGTTGATTTCTATAAACTTTTAAAAAGGCTTCACACAGATACACAACTTCAGCATTATATATTAAGATGGGCAACACACATACACACACACTATATAAAGAAAAAAATGACAGGTATTTGTATGTATGTTGTATGTGTGTATTAATGTGTATTGTGTCTCTATATATATATGGTAGTAAGTAAATGCGTTTTAAGAAAGATATTCCAAAAATTCAGTTTGTAGGGAATAAATGTTTGACTGTCGATCGTATTTGGAAGAGAGCGACAGGTATTTATATGTATGCGTTTATTTGTATGTATGTGTGTAGTTATACGTATGTATGTATGAGTGTGTATTCAAAAACATCTATATTTACACTTTAAAGTTGGTTTTCACACTCAACCCTGTTCTGCAGAATCAGTGTCGCGACGGGAGGTTTGTGCCCATCTCAACGTTCTGAGATTAAATTCCGCCAAAGTCTTTGCCTTTCATCCTTTCGGTGTGTAAAAAATAAGTACCAGTTGAACACAGGGGTCGATATAATCGACTGTTGTCTACTTGCCCCAATCCGCCCTTGTGGGAAAAATTGAAAATAATAATAATAATCATAATAATGATGATGATAATAATAATAATAATAATAATAATAATAATAATAATAATAATAATAATAATAATAATAATAATAATAATAATGACCTCTGCTGATCAAACTCCCAACCCACAACTAAGTCTTAAGTGGATATATATATGGGCAACACACACACACACTAAATAAAAAAATATTAGTAAGTAAATGTGTTTTAAAAAAGATTGTTAAATTTTCAGATTAACAACCACACGGTTTTCACTACAGTGTTAGGGTTAGGGTTTTAGGGTCAGGGTTCGGTAGGTAATCATGTGGGTGTTAATCTCAAGATTTACGAAAAGATTTTCCAAAAAGCTCACAGTTTGTAGGGAATAAATGTTTGTCGATCGTATTTGAGAAAGATGTGTAGCTATTTTTTTTTTTTTTGTTATCATGGTGAAGGACAGAGTTCGAAATATGAAAATGAAACCATTAAAGTGAAAGTATCTGTCATTACAGTATGGAAATGTGATTGTTTCAGTTTTGATACTGAAAGAGTTTTCTTTTACTGTCAGTGTTTTCCCTTCCTTTCTTTTTGTACTTGTTGGATCGTTCGTAAAAGTTCATAAGAGAAAGTAGGAGTTGAAAGGATTTGTAAAGGTAGTAGAAAGAGGAAATTAGATTCTATTAGTGGGGGGGGGGGAAATGTTGTATGATAATAGACAATGTGTTTCACATCAGTCATGGTGGTAGACAGAAACTAAAAAACAAATGGAGTAGGAGTAAATGGCAGTCAGAGATGCTAAATACAGGTGAAATGTATTGAGAGGTTTTGCCAATCTTCCAGGTAATCATGCCTGGACATATATATATTACATGGATGGTAATATTTTCAACCATTTATCAATGGTTTTTCCCACAGAATTGATGTATCATATTCTGTCACTAATAAAACTGTCTGCATTCGCAGGAGTGGCTGTGTGGTAAGTAGTTTGCTTACCAACCACATTGTTCCGGGTTCATTCCCACTGCGTGGCACCATGGGCAAGTGTCTTCTACTGTAGCCTCGGGCTGACCAAAGCCTTGTGAGTGGATTTGGTAGACAGAAACTGAAAGAAGCCCGTCGTATATATGTATATATATGTATATGTGTGTCTGTGTTTGTCCCCCCAACATCGCTTGACAACCGATGGTGGTGTGTTTACGTTCCTGTAACTTAGCGGTTTGGCAAAACAGACCGATAGAATAAGTACTAGGCATCCAAAGAATAAGTCCTGGGGTCGATTTGCTCGACTAAAGGCAGTGCTCCAGCATGGCCACAGTCAAATGACTGAAACAAGTAAAAGAGTAAAAGAGTAGTATATTTGTATATATACACGCATGCGCACGCACGCACACACACACACAGAGAAACATATATCGGCGGCACGGGTCTGGCTGTATGATAAGAATTTATATATATATAGGTTGTCTTATCCGTTTGAGTCATGTTCGTTTGTTTACATGATAGGTATTGTAAGAAGTTAAAAGCCAGTAGTTTTCCTTTATAGAATACTTCCTGGTTGTATTCTGCTTGCAGAGACAAATATAGTTGTAACCAAACTAACTTACTCTTTCCCTAACAACAATTAACTCTTTGTAGTTGGAAGGATATTACACAAAGTCTTGTTAATTCCTCTTTCATATAATTAATCTCTAACTACATACCTGACATTTCCCTGAAAATCACATATGAGTCAGAGATATTTTGTTTAAATTGATTATTAGGAAATATTTTATGATAACTACCATAAATCAATAAAAGAATTAATGTGAGAGCCTTTACATAGTCACTTGAAATATTAGAAATAGCCATCAAATCTCCCTCAAATTACACTCTGCCATATTAAAAAACAAAAAAAAAAACAGGTGGACACATTAGCTGATATAGTTTTAGTTGAATAGTGAATGTGTTATTTCTTTACTACCCACAAGGGACTACACACAGAGGGGGACAAACAAGGACAGACAAACGGATTAAGTCGATTATACCGACTCCAGTGCGTAACTGGTACTTATTTAATCGACCCCGAAAGGATGAAAGGCAAAATCGGCCTCGGCGGAATTTGAACTCAGAACGTAGCGGCAGACGAAATACCGATAAGCATTTCGCCCGGCGTGCTAACGTTTCTGCCAGCTCGCCGCCTTGAATAGTGAATGTGTATAGCCTAATGGTTAGGAGTGTTTGGCTCATGCTCATGCTGTCGTGGGTTCAATTCTTGGATGAGGCAGCTTGTATTCTCGAGCAAAGCTCTTCACTTTATGTTGCCCTCGTCAAATCTGCTGAAAATGAGTATCAACTTGAGGACTGGCACAGCTCT
This sequence comes from Octopus bimaculoides, assembly GCF_001194135.2. Taxonomy (NCBI): domain Eukaryota; kingdom Metazoa; phylum Mollusca; class Cephalopoda; order Octopoda; family Octopodidae; genus Octopus; species Octopus bimaculoides. Next base: position 49,609,219 of record NC_068987.1, on the reverse strand, counting down.
GTATTGTTGGGTCGAAAGGTCTGCATGTGACTATGTTAGCATCTAAAACAATTAATGAAAGTGATGGTACATGTCACCAAGCCATACTCATTCTCAGATGAATACAACTGGATTTTAATGCCTGAATAAAGACAGGATGAGTATAGCTGAATATCTTGATCAGTGATATGCTTGATCAGATCTGACCAGCATGTCAGTATATTATTTTTTACCCTTGTCTTTAAAATATGGTCGCCTTACTGGCACTTGTGCCGGTGGTACGTGGAAAACAACATTCGAGCGAGGACGTTGCCAGTACTGCCTGTGTGTGTGTGTGTGTGTGTGTGTGTGAGTGTGTGTTTTTTGTGTTGGTGTGTGTGTCTGTGTGTGTGCGTGTGTGTGTCGATGGGAAAGAGAAAAGAAGAAGATTGGGTTCACAGCTGGTTAGTTCTTTTCAATGATAAGTTTATTTTTAGCCTTTTAAAGGAATGG